>NC_134317.1:11069684-11374118 GCF_964195595.1 Calonectris borealis
AACTGAATAAATTCATGTTATAACAATGGCAAAATTTAAAACAAACAGATTTAACATGCTGTGCTTCTGAGATTAAAATGTATAGTACAATAAGAGAAGTTGTACTCGGCAAAGACTTTTAGAAATAAACTGAAGTTCCCCTGGCTCATTTAAGTTCTCTGCTGATTCTGTTATGCAGCCTAATTTCAGCAAGATTTGACTTTTCAGGTAAGAAATTATTTTTCCTCAATCCGGATTCCAAATTACCTACCAAATCTAGTCTGTATACTAACACCAATGACGGGATGCAAAGCCACCTTGTGACAGCATCCAGGGATCAATCCTAGGTGGACAGGTCATAACTACTCAGGTAATCTCTGCTCTTGCTCTATTTTCTGTAGCCTGCCTTCCTGAAGTAAAAGCTGTTGTGTTCAGCAGGTGACACCAGCTGCTTACGGGTCAGTGCAGGCTCCAAGATGACACAAAGGTGTGCTAATGTGTCTGTGGGAAAAGCTGAGTCGTCCCTAGAGCCAGGAAAGTGACAGCTCCAACTCACGGCCGTCTCCGGAAGCACTGGAAAATGCTGTCCTCACTGTAAGGGAAGTTAATTTTTTCTCTCCCTCTGCTACCATCATAGATTGCACTTTGTACTCTTTCACTTTCTTGTGCCTCGCCTGTGCAGTTATATAATTTGTGTACACAAAACACAGCTTTTCTCAGTGCTCTGCTAACCCAGATGTCCACTGCGACTTGCAGTGTCAGAGCAACGTGGGATTTGCTGGCAGGAAGGGCAAGGCTAGGCAAGGGGCACCGGGCCACACCACTCTCTTACCTGCTGTGGTGGATACTCTGCATCCTACTGCACTGCCCTCACATTAATGGCCCCACTGTAGAAAGAACAAGTGGATGTGTGAAATAAATTGCTGGTTTGTTATATTGCCAAAAGTACCAGCTGTTCAGTGCCTCTCCTTAGTGCCTGTTGTACAAAAGCAGTAAGAAGCCATGAACCAGGCAGGCACAAGGCACAGTATGGGGGAGTGAGCACAGTGAAGCAGAGCCTTTAAAAGCAAGGGTCATTTACTCCCAGCTCGGCTTTGCACATATTCCCAGCTAAAGCCCTGGTCTTGCAGTCTTCTGCATGTGATTATTTTTCACTGAGAAGAAATTCCATTAGCTTTACCAGTCCAGACCAGGTTTATAGATAATATCAGTTAGTCCTAGATTAGGCATGGTTTAGCTAGTCAGTATCCCACAGCTAGGCTTGAGGTTGGTATTGTTTTATGCCAATGGAATGATTCCCAAAACAGGACATACATTCGTAATTACTTTCATGACCAAATTACACATCTCCAGCCAGAATAATACATCTGGCTGAACAATGTAACACAGGATCATCTTAACTGTCCAGCTCATATTTAATTTCTGGACAGAACTGGGCAGAATGGAGAAGCCACAGCTTTCCCTGGGGAAATGCACTCCAGACTCGGTGGGAGTGTCTGCTTGAGAACAGACAGTAGGAGTAGATACAAGGGGTTTTGCCCTATGATAGGCAGAGTCTGGATATGGTTTTGCTTGACATGGATGGAAAGTATGAACCCAGAGGAAACTAAACAATAACTCCTTGTCAAGATGCCCAAAAGGGGCAACTACTTTAATCAGGTCTTGACACAGAAGTCATTCTGTTAACGCAAGGAGTAAGGTTTTATCCTTACATAAGTGTTTTCTATTTTGCTGTGAATGCACAGAGAAAAGACATAGTGCACCTCTAATATTTGCTAGCATCAATGAGGGAATTTCACTCTGGTCACAAACCTGAAGCCACAAGAAAGTTAGAAAGTCATCTTCAGTAAGCCCTTTGATATCTCATTTGTATGTGCTTAAATGGATATTTCAGAATAATTCCTTTGCATATTCTCTATAGTTAAAAGAAAAAGCGTTGGCAGTGGTTTTTCATAACTCCCTACCTTTAAAGTGGGTTGCCTTAGTTACCATGGCCAGCTTGAGAGACAGCAAATTTAGTACTAATACATTTTCAAAGCCCTGCAGTTTCTGTAAAATCTCTGTGTCATAATCAGCTACAACATATGGTTTTATCCTAGTGTTAATAAGCTACAGTGGTGATGTCTAGTCAAGTTAAATCAGAGGTGAAGATTGTCACAGGCCAGAACAATAGCCTTGGGTCATTACCTTAGTGACTGTCCTGTGTATATTGTGAGAAACAGGTTGTGGAATTTCCCTGTAATTAAAAATAAGATTGGCTTCAAGTGGCTCAGATATTTGGTGCTTGAAAGCAGTCTGCTGCAGTCAAGATCATACTTTACCCAGTAGGAAATTGATAGGTCTTAAGTTGTCCTCTTGATTGGTGATTCAGTATTTCCTCTGACATTTAAGAAAACCACAGGAAACAATTATTCTTTAAAGGGTAACTACTATCCATCATAAACAGAATTAACAGAGATCTCAAAGGCTATTAATTTACCTTGTTCTCATGAACACAGTACTTGGTCTGAGAACAGCTCTCTGTGTAACCTGTTGTGATAAAAGCAATTTTTCACCTCTACTTCTCTTTTTCTTTCGTTCAAGTAGTATGAGCTAAAGTTTAAAGAAATTTTGTATTATTTGTGTAATTGTTTAAACTTTCTAAAATCTCTTTCGATCTGGAAAGGAACTGTCTCTTCGCAAGGTAAAGAGTTGGCAGCAAAGGAACAAGCAGTGCCCAAGAGAGTGGGCTATTTCTGAGCTCAGGGTCTTGGGGGACAGTGCAGGATGGGACATGGAGTCCTGCTTTCATGGAAGCATGTCCTTCACTAAACAGCAGCTGTGGGCTGTGCTGCAGGACGGACAGTGCTCTGTTCATTTGTAGGGAGGGAGCACTCTTATTATCCTTTAACCTGAACCTAGGTTTTTGTGATCAGCTGAGTGAAGAATAAGAAAAAACAAAAAAATTGTAGTTTATTTATGAAACTAGCCAGTGTGTATTTCACTGCAACCCCACTGTTTTTCCTGCTCAAGAAGCTTCCACCTGTTGGTGCTTCTAAACTGCATAGCTCTCTGAGTTTGAGCTAAATGTCTCAAACTCTGTAAGAGTAGTAATTTGAAGGAGGAAAACACTGGATCTACCTTTTATTATAGCTTCTCCTGGTAGCAAAAGCAACCTTCGAAGTCTTCAAGTCACTAAAAGAGCCCCCCTTTTTTTCAGAAGCTTCTGGTTTTCTGAAAGGTCAGACTTTGGGGCTGAGATTATCCATGTGAAGTTTCACCCCATGGCTGAAATGTCATACTGAAAATGTTTTACAAAGCTTTAAATGGCAGTGGGGAAAATAAATAACAAGTCAGCCTCAGTCTTTGGTCACAGTTAGAACAAAACCAGGTGTGTTTTTGCATGTAAACATGTCTCCTGATATATGTAATTGTGCAAACTAACCATTGTGTATTTTTTAATGTATGATATCAAGAGGGCAGATACTCCTTCAGCTGTTAGATCCATCAGTTTCTGGTCTTTCTTCACAGCTTTACGAACAGAAATGCCCTTTGGGGTCAGACCATGGATCTACTTGCTCTTGGTGGCGATAGGAGTTGCTGTTTAGGGAGAGAGCATGAGCGCAGTTGTTTTCTGCAGTCCTTTCCCCTACACCTCCCCCAGCATCCACAGCTATTGTGTCCATGATGTTAGGGAGTACATTTATGGGCCTTGTTGTCTGAGAATTTATCTAATCCCTTTTTGGACCCGCTGATACTGTCTGCCTTGCAGCCTCCTCCAAGTTCTAGAGGTTTACTACCCACTGCATAAAGAAGTACTTTCTTATATGTGTTTTATAATGATTTATCTTTGCAACACCCCCAGGAAGAAGAGCATATTCATCCTCATTTGACAGAAGGGGAAGATTAGGGGGGTTGTTTCCAAAAGTACCTGTTAATAGTAGATCTCTCATGCATGAGTTTGTCTAATGTGAGGTATTTGAGGCTTGATTTTTTCAGATGCCTGAACTGATTTCTATCCCAGATCAGTCATGCGCAATAATTAACATACAAATGAGGATCGCTTGCAGTATTGTTTGATTTATTGACTGACCCATAATTAAATATCAATTCCATGGCAAAGTGGGGGCCAAACCTAGTTCTCCCCAATCATGGTCAACTTCCTTTTCTTGGAGGTTTGTGTTTGGCTCATCATTTGTTATCTTGTGCAGCCAATATCAAAAAGGGGCCACAATAAAAGCTGGCATCATTCACCAATGTTCCAGACTTATCCACTGAACAAAGAGCAGCATTTGCCTGATCCAGGGAAAACTGCAGTGGAAAACAGTGTAGAACTGTACAATTACAGCCTGTCTCTTAAGGCATGTACAGAAACATATAGAACTAATATTGCTGGGTTACTCACAGCATCTCAAAAAGTGTCTTAGGGTTCCCAAATAATGCTGCATTCCCTAGGGCATAATTCTCAGTATTTCAAAATCTGAACCCCCACGATATCCCCATCAAAATCAAAAGAGCAGGAGAAAAAAAGTACTCCCATTCTTCCAAGCAGTGAGTGTCCAGAACCAACAGGTTGTTTCTGCCTCATATCCTTCTGTATCAAGCAGCAAGCAATCGCAGTGGCAGTTGGTTAGGTCCACTGAAAGAAATGCACCACCGTAACAGCTGGAGCGAGCCAGGCCCCTCCAGGGGCAGCCTCCTTTTCAGTGGTGGCGATCCCGCATCTTGCAGCCTGAAGCGGAGCTGCCCCTGGGCAGGTGGGAGCGACCCCTTTCCGGCAGCTGCTCATCAGCTGGTCCCCGCCCTGCCGCGTGTGTGATGCGTTCCCTCCCTCTCACCCCTTTCCCCGCTCGGGTGCGATGGCTGCCCCCTCACCAGCAGGCTACCGGTAAGGCCGGTGCCGGGTGGCCCTCGGGGAAGCCAGGCTGGCCGGGAGGGCCGCCTGCCCCTCGGGTGCCAGAGCGGGGGTGGCCGCCCCGCCGCTGGCTGCCCCGCCGCTGGCGGCTGCCCCCGCCGCGCGCTCGCTGGGGGGCGCCACGGCGCGGCTTGCCCCGCCGGTGCTTCGCGACGCGCTCGCTGGGGGGCGCCATAGCGCGGCGGGGCGGGGCGGGCCGTGGCGCTCTGGCAGCGGGGCCGGGCCGGGCGGGTGCCCCGGCGGCGCGGGGCGCGCCTCCCCGCCGGGCGGAGGCAGCTGCCGCAGCGGCGCGGGCACGGCGCAATCGGCAGGGGCGACCCCTCGGAGTCGGGGGGCTCCGGCGCGCACCATGAATCCCGCGGCTGCCTCCCGCCCCGCCGCCCGGCGGTCGGGCGCCCTGCCGCGGCCGCTGCTCTCGTCCGTGGTACGGGCGCTGCTGTGGCTCGGTCCCGTCTACCTGGCGGGGTACCTGGGGCTGAGTGGCAGCTGGGTGCTGCTGGGACTGGCGCTGTGGCTGTGCTGGGGACACAACCGGCGGTGGAAGCGCGACCGGCTGGCTGCCGCCTTCGCGCTGCTGGAAGACGAGCGGGAGGCGGTGTGCCGGGGCCTGGCCGCCCGGCACCTGCCGGCTTGGGTGAGTGAGGACCGGGGAGCAGAGGTGCGCTGCGCCCTCCGCTCTGCCGCGCATCCCCGCAGCAGCGGCGGGAGCCCCTGGGAGCGGGGACGTTGCGGGCTCCCGGCGGCGGCGGGCGTGCGTGGCTGGGGAGCGCCCGGCGGTGCGGCGGGAGCGGTAGAGAGCGATGTGTTCCATAGTGAGTAGCTGAAGGGAGGAAAAAAAATAGAGCTGGCAGCGATGCCTTGGACCGAGCAGTAACGTCTCTGATTTTGAAGTCTTGCTCAGTAAAGTGAGTACTAAACTGGAAGTTGTTTTAGTCCAGGAAATGTGTATGTTGCTGTAAGTGTGCTTGTAAAATAGACTGCTGTATCCCCGGAGAAATCTTCTTTCAAATATGTGCTGTTGCATTGCAGGTATTTTGGTGTAGAGGATACTTATTTTAGACCTTCTCATCTAGAAAGTTTTCTCCCCTTCTTTTCAGTGTCATTTGAAGAAAAAAAAAAAATCTATAAACATAATATTCTCTGCCTGCTAAAACCCAAATATTTAACTTTAAAGAGCCATTTCTTGATGGTATGGAAAGTCAGCCCCAGTTTGTTCTTCACATTTGTTCCTAGCCACTCTAGGTTTTAAAGTGAAGAAACTTGAAAAATCTAACAGCACATTTTATTCTATGTCTCTGGTTATTTGTTGGGTAGCCTTGGTTGGCTAATGGAAAAGGATGATGAGGGTTTTTTCTTCATCGTCATTTGCTTAGCATTTAAAAACATGTCAGGGACTGGTAGGGAAATGCTTTTCGTGTAAGAAAGAGAATATCAAAGAGCTCCTTACGAAAGGAGTGTTGCATGGAGACGTTTATAGTCAGCAAACTGTTTTATATAGCCTACAGCACTTGGCTCTCCTTAATACTGTGGGAAACGAAGGCAGTCAGCGCTTCTGAGAAGTGAGGCCAGGGTCTCCTAGCAGAGCTGGTGCAGCTCCCCGCACATGTTCCCTCCCACCGGGCGCAGAATGAAGTTTCTGCTTGTTTGTATTGACAGAGCATTTAAAACAACTCAGAGCATTAATGAGTGTGGTGGTGTCAGCTCTTGCCCTGATGCTGTGAGAATAGTGTTGTGCTTTATCCTCAAGTGCCCTGAATCTTGGTAACGAGAAATTGAGTCTCTTGGTCATCATTGAAAAATCAGAATCACCCCCCCAACACACACGCACGCACACACACACACACAATCTCAAAAGTTCTTAGGCTTTGTTGTTGAAAGTGTCAGGCTTCATTAGCGCATGGGCAGGCGGTCAATGGAAGGGATTATTGATTGCCCTGTGCTCGGCACTCACAAGGCTGCACTGAGATCGCTGTCCCCCCCCAAGCACAGGAGAGGTTTTGGCAAACGGGGAGACTTCAGCAGAGCCTAGCGAGATGGTCAGGGGCTGGTGTGTGAGGAGAGGCTGATGGAGCTGGGGCTGTTCAGCCTCCTTCAGGAGAAGGGAAGGCTTAAGGGGGATCTCACCGCTGTCTTCCACTGCCTAGCACGTGCTCACAGAGAAGGTGGAGCCAGACTTTCTCCAGAGGCCTCACTCCTGACTTGTGAATTCTTGGAGCTGGCTACTGGAAGGCAAGATGTAGGACCTAAGGATAAAGCAGCTGCACCATGTGCTTTTAGGTTTAGCTTTTATCCCTATTGCTACTTCTCCTCCTTTCCTTTTCTGTGTTGGTAACTTTTGTTCTTCATCAGTTGGTGTTTGCTTCCACACCATACTTGATGTTTTTTTAACTCCTCAGTGTTAGTTTTCCTTCTGTCCCCTGTGATTTGATCTTCTCCCTTGTGCCAGTCTTGGAGGCTGATTCTCACCTGCTGTCTATTCAGTTTATTCTCTGTGGTGTCATCATTTTATCTTTCATTTTTGCCTTTCAGTGTTCATGAGCCTTCAGTTGAAACAGCTCTAAAAATGTCCCTTGCGTTCTTCTCTCCTGACGTGCAGAGGTGGGAGTAGGAATACAATTCAGGCTAGGGGGAGCATGGGTTGGATTTGCAGTGTTGTAATCCTGGGAAAGGTGCTGGAGGCATGAAGCAATGGCAGTGTCTTAGGGGATTGGTAAATAGTTCTCTCTTCGTGTGCCCTGTAGTAAAATGAGGAGGATCTGTCCAGTGAAGAGTTAAGACCAATCATTGGTTGCACTAGTTGGTTAAAAAATGCTCTCCCTAAGAGCACTCTAGTGGCTCCTTCAAATGTGGCTTGGGCTCCCCTTGATCCTGGTATCAGTTGTTAGGAGATGCATTTGTATTGCAGCCTTTCCTTCAGGGGGGACGCTGGGAGGGTTTCCCTCATCTACTTAACCATCTGTTTCAGGGAATTTGCAGGGTTATTTTGCAGCACCAGTTTCTTGGCTGAAACCAGCCAGTGAGTTTGGTATAGAGGCATTCTTGTGCCAGACAGCTTATGTGGGCAGGCTCTGCTTCCTTAGGAAACCGGGCTGGAAATCTGCTCGTGTCAAGTAGAGTCAGATCTGTGTCTTGGAGAGGTGAGACTTTCTGACTTCAGCCTGTGCAGCCTTTAGCCTGACTTTTGCAAAACCAGTCAGTGCCTGGAGCAGAGGTCGCCGGGCTTCCACCTTCGTTCTGGCTCCTGGGGGTGGTGGTGACTTCTCCATGTTGCTTTTGCAGCTGTTAGCAGGTTGCGGATGAGAACATCCAAGTATGCTGGGTTTCTTCCTGGTGTTAAATTCCTTTTAGCAGGAGAAATTGATATTACTGGGTACAGAATAGTCCTTTTAAAACTTTGCCTGTTAATTCCTTTTTTGTGCAAAAGGTTGTTTAGACTTTTTTTTGCCTTAGCACAGGGAGCTAAAAAACATGTCCCTTAAAAAAAAAAAAAACACAAAAACAAAACACCAAAAAAACCCAACAAAACCCCAAACAAAAAAACCCTGATGGATACATTCCTGTGTTGTATTTGAGCAGAATGGCACTGTTGTGTCAGACATGGGTTTTGCTATTGCTATGATCGCTGCTGTGGCCTGCTCCAGGGCAAGGTGGAGCCATGCAGAAACCTATACATTTTCTTTACTTGCTAGTAATTGGCCCTTACCTAGTGTTTTTGATCTTCAAAGCTCTTTTCAAATGCTAAGTAATTTTTGCAGCATTCCTAAAATACTGGCAAGAAGTATGCCTGCTTTTGTAGATGGGGAAAACTGATTTTGATAGTGTGACTTGCCCAAGGCCACAGGATTAAGTCTTATTCTGGGATAGTGTTAACTTCGGCAGCTCTTGGTGGCTGGTTCTGGGTTTAGTAGGAAGTCTTTTGGGCTTCTCTTACCTGTTCTGTCCTGATGACAAACTCGAGGACAAGACCTTTCTGCCAGGGCTCTCACTAGTAACAAGGGTCAGAAATGAGGCTGAAGTGCAGAGCACGTTTATAAGAAGTATGGAACTGCAGATGTTTTTCTTCCAAGAAGTAAGTTGTTGGAGTAAGCTGTTGGGTCAAGAAGAGAGCTTGGTGGTGTCATTGGGCTGAACTAGAGCAGAACTCATCTTCTGCTAGTGGGACATGCACGTTATGGGAATACTCTGTGGGTAGAAAAAGCTTTGCTCAGAGCTTATGTCTTACTAGTCAGCGGATAATCTAGATGCAACACTTGGATGCCAAGCTCTGATTCTTCTGCAGAACTGCTCATTGAATTCGTTCCATTGAGTGCAGCTCACCTTTGGTATTGGGAACCCGCTGAAATTTGGTGGCCTTCCATAATGGGCAGAGACATGTAGTCAGCCAATGTCTGTGGTGTTTGCCTTTGTGAGAGCTCTGTTGTATTAGCCGAGGAGCTCCTGGTGGTCTTTGGTACCTTTGAGCTACAGCAGGGCTACTTCTTCTGTCTGTCAAAGGAAGCTGAGGCACAGAGTGCCTGGGTAGGAGCTGCGTTGCCGACACGTGAATGAGGGGGTGTCAAGCGGGATGGAAATGTACCACAAACAGCTGCTAATCCTATCACAGCAATCTGAGGTGTGACACAGTGATACGTGATTCATTGCATTGCTTTTGGAGTTTGCCCTGGGCTGTCTGGTTTGGGTGTCTGTGGTTCAAACAGTTAAATTCGATTTTGCTTTTTCTTAAGGTGGGTCTAGCTGCCACCTCCTTCTCACAGTTTTTGCCTGTTTCCTGATGCTCCTGTGTGCTGTTCCAGCTCTCCTTGGCCACCAGCTTGCTTCTTGGACACCTCTTGCAGTTGCACCTCTAGCAGCTTTGGCTCTAGTGAATAATCCCAGCCAACTTTAGTGGTTTATATTGTGCTACATTTCTCCCCTTAACATTGGTGGATCTCACACGTGGGCTGTGACTTTCCCATTGGGATGTGGTGCCTAACTGTTGCCCTGAGTCCTGGTCTGTCCTTCCTTTTGGGTCACATCCCTCTCCTAGCTGTAAGGTCTTTTTGAAGGACAGCTCACCATGCTACTTCCACCCCTGCTCTACCCTGCCTGTGACTGATCCAGGGCTGTGGCACAAATGCCGCAGGACATTGGTGCTTGGCAGTTGTGTTGGAGCTGGGAACCAGCTGCCTTCAGGCTACCCAGGATTTATGTGTCCTGGCAGAGAACCTTTTAGTGAAAGATGAAAGGCTGGCAGGTGAAGTGGAGGTCCCCTGATTCACATAATCCGCCTTACTGTAAAATGTCAGCAGTGGTTTATCAGTATTGATTGTCCCTTCTGGTGCTGTGTTCTCACTTTACCATGCAAATGAGCTGGGTAGGCTGACATTTCAGTGAACTTGCATCGTCTTATTTAATGGAGAAGTTGCTATTTAGAGCATCAAAAGAAATTGCTTATAAAGAATATGGTAATATCACTTTGATTTTTTTAATGTAATAATTGGAAATAATTTGAAACATTATTTGAGCAAGGGAAATGGGCTCTGAAATCATACATGAAGCTGGAATAAAAGGCAAGCTGCTGTCCGTTCTGTCAGAACATCTCTGAGCACCTCTCTGAAAGCTGCTGTATTAAACAGCAAGCCTTTGACTGAAGAGTGTAATTCACAGCTCCTGTATAAGGAGATAATGTATTAATGTGTGATTGTAATAAGGTAATTGTGGCTCTTCGCTCAGCAGCTTCTTCGTGAGATCTGAGAGATCAGTTAGTTACTTTAGAGTGGCCTCGTATCTGACTGTCCTGATGGTGATTAAACAAGTAATCACTTCAGGGAACTGGAGGGATTTTGTAGTGGACACATACACTTCGTGTTGGCATTTGATGTGTCCAACTTGAAAACATGATGCATGAGTGACTACTTCATTTTAATTTGTCCTTAGCATCTTAAAAAACTCTGAGAGATGAAAACACTGGACTGTTACACGTGATAGTGCATGCTAATAGGCTTGAACTCTTACAGTGCTTCTTTTCCCTGAAGCCATTGGCACGATGTTCGTATTAGTGGAGAAATGCTGCCGCAACCGATAAATTGAGTTTCCCAAGCAGGTTTTTGTTTTCCAAAGTGCGGTGTCCTGGTTGAGGTGAGCCAGTACAGGAAATAGGTCCTTCACAGCTTGTGATCTTGAAGAGAAGCAGGTTCTCGTGGCTTCCCAAGGCATGACCAAGAGAAGGATGAGAAATCTAATGCTGCTTTACATCACGAACAGGATATGACACTTGCTTTAATCATATAAATATGCCCAGAGGCATACTGGTACAACAGTGCACGTGTGTTCTTTTGCCTTTTACTATTTTTTACTATTTTATTTGCCTTTGACAATTTTTCAAGGAGGTAGGGAATTATAAAGGGTGTATGTATGAGGGCAGAGGGATCTCAATTTATTCTAAAACTTGTTTCCGTCGTTTCTTTTGCATATGTTGCAGTATGCTGAAACAGATGGCATGTGGCACTCACTTTATTTTTCTTTGCATCCAGGTTCACTTCCCTGATGTTGAACGAGTGGAGTGGCTGAACAAGGTGAGGAGCTCTGAACTCCAGTTTGTGAGGCCATCTGCTCTGACCTGCATCACAGCACAAATTCTGTGGGCCGAGTCTGAGAAAATTATCAAGTCACTACAATAGGGCTCAATCATGTCAGTGTCTGTACTTAAGTCTTGGAGCCACTTAAGTATAGAGTTGCCACTGAGGTTTTGGTGAGAGCCAAATGTGTGCCTGGTTGATACAGGTTTGATGAATTTGACCACAACACTTCATTCTGAGATTAAAATAAAAAAGCGAGTGTGTGTGTATGCGTGTATATATATAGATGTATATATATGTGTATGTGTATATACATATGTGTGTATGTATGTATTATTATTATTTTAGCAAAAGTAGTGGCATCTCCTCTTACCAGAGAGGTTCCTGGAGAGCTCTGAGGCAGGTGCTCCCATCAGCAGGTGTAGACAAGCTCTCACTGGGACTGGACTCTGTAATTCAAAGCAAAACAGCTGAACTTGCAAATTAGCATCCAGTAACTATCCTGTTTTTCTTTTTAGCAAACTTTCTTTTTGATGTAAAAGCTCATCTCACTCCTCTCTAAATAAACCTAACTCCAGGGAACTTTGTGACACTTTACAGTAATTAGGGACTATGTGCTTTAGAGACTTTAACCCTGGGCTTTGCTGGCTCAGCCCCTGTGCTTAGAAGCAGTCAATAGACTCTTATGGTGCTGAAAACTCAGCCTTCAGTTCCTCAGACAAATTCCTTTTCTGAGGAACTGAGATGGATCCTTCCATAAGGATGACTTAAGAGCACAAGTGTGACTTGGTATTTTAAAAGGACAGGCATTAATAGCCAGACAATAATACACGTTCTGTAACGTGTGTGTCTGTTTCTCAACAAAAGGTATTTATACAAAGAATCTTCTGTGTGTTTCCGCTTTTGCTGTTCTTTAGGTCCTTGTCCAGGCTTGGCCATACTTTGGGACAATCATGGAAAAAACATTTAAAGAAGTTCTTGAACCAAAAATCAGAGCAAAGAATGTACATTTGAAAACATGCACCTTTACCAAGATCCACTTTGGCGAGAAGGTAGTGTGAATCCTTTGCAACACTTCAGTTCAGTCTTTTCTGAAAACTTCAGATGCAAGGGGAGTCTGATGTTCAGCTCTTTAATAACTCTGAGTCTTTAACAAAATGGTATTGGTACAACACTGCTGCCTCCTTTGTTGCCTCCTCATGTTGACTTGAGCATGAAGGAAAGATCATATAGGAGAGACACACATCCCTTTCCACCGGCTGTCAGTAGCATGGGACTGGAGATAGAAAAAGGGGCATGTATCCACATTTCTTTTTGTTATACCCTTGTGACAGGAGTTTTCAGTGCTTCCTAAGGCTTGCAGCATGGGCTACTTGCAACCAGCCCTGTATTTGAGGACTGCCAAGGCTGTTCACACTACCTCTTTAAGGGAAAAACTTGTGTGGTTTACTCGTACTTTACATGCAGTTGTGCAAAGTCTTTAATGAATGCTTCTGTACTCGATGGAATTGAGTAGGACTTTTCACTTGGGCTTGACTTGAAAGATATTAACTATGTCGTATCTTGTTTGTCTTTATTTCAGTGCCCTAGAATCAATGGAATAAAAGCCTACACCAAAGAAATCGATAGGAGACAAGTTATCCTAGACCTGCAGATATGGTAACATTGCATCATTGATTAGATGGTTCTTAACTCACTGCCCATTTGACACCTGTGTGTGAGTTGTCACGCTGGACTGGACATGTGGTCCACTAAGATCAGCATGAAGTGGAGAGGTCCTTCTCTTACATCAACCTAGAATGATATGAGATAATCTGTCGCCCAGCTTGATGTCCTCAGTACGTACAGAAGTGAGATGTCATCAGCCTTTAAGTCAGAAAGCAGTGTCACCTACACAGGTCTAGGTGTTACCGACTCTGGCCCATCACTGCTGCCATGGGTATAAGAATGTGTCCCTTGGCTTTGCCATTCATGGCAGTAAGAACCCAAATTTTGGAACGGTATTTCCTGTTCTGACAGCTCTCAGGCATGGAGGTGCTTTGTCTGACTTGCCCCGCTATGGTTCCTCTTCAGTCCAACCTCTCCAGTTCTTCCAGAACTACTTGCGCTATTTATTTTTTAATTCCTTCCCCTAGATTAATCCTCTTGTTTTACTCACCATTTGTTCCATGTGCCACCCAACATATTTGCTTTTTTTGATTACAGCTGTTCTCTGAGCAGAAAACTGCCTCTAGCTCTGTTAACAACAACAACAAAATTAGATAAAACATTTGATACCTCCCAGGCTGTTTTGAATGAGCTTGTGTGTTTTGTTAACATCAGAGCCACTGCAGAGTTAAACTCTCTCCTGGTTTAGCCTGGAGAATGGAATTACTGGGGGAAATACCACTTGCATGCTGCTGTAGCTCTGTATGTTTAGTGGGTGATTGAGCTACCTAATTTATATGGCTTTTCTTCATGGTAGTGCCAGGAAAAAGCGGTGTGAAATTACGGAGCATCTTGGCCACAGCACAGAGTTGCTCAGAACTGTGCCTGCTGCTTAATGTGGCAATGGCATGGCAGCATCCCCAGCCCTGGCAGAGCACCATCACTCCCTGCAAAATGACATGCTTGATTTTCAGCTGGAACATGCTGTGCTTCAGTGCTGTCAGTGAAGTGCTCTTTGTAATAGCCAGACCAGTTTTAGGGCCTTTGGCAAATCATTCGTGCTTTCCACATTGAGATCGAGGGATTTGATGCCTTTAAGGCTCTGCAGGAGGTTGCTGCTGTTCTTTGTTAAACTACTTCTCCAGGCTGCTTCTCCCACATATGCATTTTCAGGGCAGACGTATTCCCCCACCTCCTCATTCCTGTCCCTCTGGCAGACCCATCAGCATCTCCAAGCTGGCCAAACACTTCTGTTCCTCATCCTGATGATAACTTAACCTGAACTGTCATCTGATAACCCAAGTATTTTCTGTGTTCACACAGGACTGTTCAGACTACCTTGTCTCTCTGATGGCGGTCTCTTCTCCTGGGCTGTGTTAAGGACCTAGCTTCTTTTATGTTAATACATTAACATCAGTTTCTGCAATTAAGCTGGGTGTTGTGCATTGTACAGAGTCCGCAAGAGGTAGCGTATTACTTCCAGGGATGGGGAGAAGCAAATCTATGAGCAGTGGTGTTATTTACCTGCCTTTTCTGGGTTGCCAAAGGAACATGGTTTTTTTTTTTTCCTTTAGTTAAAGAAATGGGCAATCTCCACTTTTTGGAGCGAGGCAAACCCCCATTACAAAATAGGCTCTCCTAGCTACATGAATAGCAGTGAGCGTCTGCACTAGTGCAGCTGGTGTCGGGAGAAGAGCTGCTTAGAGGGAACGGACTTGAGCTGCCCCGATGTGAGGCTGCTGCCCTTTGCACTACCTCTCGGTCGCTGCATGCTGGTGAGGTTTAAATGGCTGGATCTGCCCACAGAGCTGCGTCCTGGCATCACAGCTCTGGAGAGGAAAGCGATGTGCTGTGGGCGCCAGTGTTTTTTTTGCAATGCTGAGACCACAGTGACTGACTTCCCTTTCTTGGGTTAGGTTTCAGAGAAGCGTAGCTATGTTGCAGTGGACATTAAAAGATTAACGTGTCTGCATGTTATAAACATGACTCCTTTGCCTTGGTGCTTGGTAGCTGTAATTTTGTGGGAGTTCCCTTGTTGGTAAACCCACGTGAGCGTGGCCTGTTGGCTGGCTCACTGCTGCATGCGGCGCTGACTAGGACGGCTGCAGCAGGGACGGCGGAGCAGGCGCTTCACGCAGGGTGCTGTTATTCCGGTGGACAGCACTCCCGCCTTGGCAGCACCTCTGCCCCGCTCCAGTGCTGAGTTACCCGTTGTGTTAGGCAGTGTCTGGCATCCAGAAATCTCAGCATGCTCTGTAAATGCTTCTTGCTTTCAGTCTCACAGCAGTACAGGAGGAGGGATTTTTTCCTCCAGTTTTATCAAGGAGGTAACTGTCTCTGAAGCCCAGAGTCTTTGACTTGGCCAGGGAAAAACACAGGAAAAGGGCAGGAGTAGAAAAAACCATTCCCTCTTAGCCTTCCTTTGTGGTCTGTATGGAATCATTTGTGCAGTTTTAATAGCCACTCGTAGACATATGGTCCATCAAGTGTTTTGTTTAATCTGTGCTCCTCATCTCCATAACATGATTCGGTGCTGAATGCTGTGGTTCAGGTCTGTGCCGTGTGAAGAAGAGCTTCCTTTCCTCTGCATTAAATTTGTGATGTGATATCACAAATTGCATCCTTTGCTTGGGAACTGTGAAAAATAGCACTTAAAGGTCCCTTACTTGTATGGGCCATACCTGTCAGCAGAGCCAGTGATGCAGTAGATCTGGTATTGCATGGAGTTACCAAAAGGAACTTGAGAAGCTGCTTTAATTAAATCTGTTAACAACAGCTTACATGTCCGTAGCATCAGAGCGTTGGGAATGGTTATGTAGAGCACTGTCTCATTACAGTCTTGACTGTCCCACGTGAAAGGACTATACTTGAGTTTTTGGCAGGAAAACCAAGGCTCAGAGGTGATTCCTTGTGAGGCACAGAGACCTTTTGGCAAAGGCAAGGAAGGAGGCTATAAGTCGTCTTTCAATATCTTTTGCTCGGTCCCTGAGATGATGCACCCAATTGGTGTAAATTAAGTTGTGTAAATTTTGTCACAGCTTATAGGACTGAACAGAAATGTTGAGATAATCACTGCTTACCTTCTGAACAGACAAAGTTTGTCAAATTTCTGTCTGAAGGTCCTGGTGTCTGCATTCTGTTCATGTATCTGCTTTCCAGTGCAAATATACCTGATCTACAGCTTTCACATGGCACACAAGAAAGTATCAGGGTTCTTGCAGTGGCTAAATGAAATATGAGATCCACAACATACTGAGATTTGAAATCCCCAAATCTGAAATATGAGATCCAAGCTGGAAATAAACTGGCAATACTCTGGGATCTCCAAACAATTTGCCCTAGATCTAAATCACGAATCTGTCCCCTGAGCATAGGGAGCTGGCAGTTGCATTCTCCAAATGAATTAATGTCAAAGCATTCCAGAAATGTTCTCCAAAACTGCATTTTTCAAAATGGGAACTTTTCAAGTGTAGCCACTTGACCTCCTACAGCTGCTTTCCTTCCCACTAATTCTGTGATTGTCTGGGCTGCTGTGTAGCCATGTAATAATTGGCTATAATCATCAGAGTTTCAAAGTATTTGAAGGCACTATTACCTCCCAGATGAGTATCGTGCAATCCAGTTGCTTTCTATTAATCTGATTTAGTACTCATAATCATTTTTCATTGGAAATGTTTTGAATTTTCATTTCTGTGCTCTTCTGTGGCATTTACAGTATGTGAGATGTCATAGAAGAATAGTGTAATAATTAATATGTATAAAAAAAATGTACACATTGCAATTTACTCTTAAAAGACAATCTCTGGACTTCCTAACTGGCAAGTTTTCAAATCTGGAAAGACAGTCTCTGTCATCTCGTGCAGAATTGGAGGAAGTAGTCAAAAGACGTGTGCAACAATTCTTTGAGTTTTGGTGGAGTTTGGGTTAACTACGTTTGCAGGATCTTACAAGAAGCTAAAAGCATTTTGGAAACTTGTCAGTGTCGAGCAGGAAAGGAATGCTTGCCCTCAGGAGCCTGACTTGATCGGCAAAGGGGAAAGGCAGAGGTGGTCTGGTTTTTGTCATACCCTGTGGTACTTGGTTACGTTTTCTTGTCTCCCTTATTTGTCTAATACTGCTTGTGCATTTAACCAAGTCCGAAGTCAGGCAGATGAAGCAGTAGTCTGCTTTACAAAGCACTTGAGAAGGCTGGACCAAAGGGGGCTTTTAGCATGCAGGCCAGTGAGAAGATGGGGCCCACGAGGAGTTACTTTACAGGGGGAGAATTACACGTGCCTTTTCTAAAGGGATACGTAGACATCCAGGTAGTCAAACTTGTCAGTTTGTGCTCTTGTAGCATCCCTGCCCTCGGCCAATGGATTGCCATTGTATCATAAACACCAGGCCCAGCTTTTCCACCCAAGTACAGAAGAGATACAGGTACATGCACGTGTACAAGCTTCTCCAGTTCTCATCCATGGCACAGGCATGCTTATCTGCCTCCCCTTGTGCAATAGGTGGTTTAGGAGAGAAACGGGTGGTTCTTCCACCCTTCGCGGGTGGGTAAAGCATGGTCCTGTGGATAGCGGCGGAGTGGCAAAGGAAGCCCTACACGCTGGGCTAGGGGAGGACAGCAGAGAGCACAGCAAGGTTACGCTGAGCAGAGGGGACAGACAAAAGCACGAGCTGCTGGGACTGGAAATGAGGAGTAAAACTAATAAACAAAGAGTGCATCCTTCCTACCAAGCACCCTGGCATGGGGGTGATGCCTATATGAAGCAGACTTAAGGATAATTAAAGGCTCAGGCTCTGATAAAAGGGGTAAAGACTTCTCTGACATCTAGACTCTAAAACATGATTGCATGTATTGAAGTATTACTAGAGAAACGAGACATCTGGAACTGGGTGGAAAGAGTTTTTGACTGTGTGGAAAGGTGTAAAGGTTGTAAATTGTAACACCACAACTATTATTTGTTGTGTTGGACACTGGCAACAGCTGAATTAAATCCTCTTGGATTAATTACTGCAAATTGAGGAACTAATTTTGGCTTCTCATTTAGACTTTTATTGTGACAAAGCTCTATTAGCACCCAGTGTAATGAGCTGTAAGATAATGTCAAAATTGTAGAAATTAATAAACATAAGAATAAGTTTGTGTAATTATGTGACTAGCTTATAAGGAAGATTGTGTTAATTTTGGCATGGCCTGTGAGGTTGGTTATTTAAGAAATGAGAATGCTCTGACATTAAAGGCTTTAATTTGTGTGTTACGAGGTTTTTAAATTCTCTTAAGTGACTATCTGTAAACAAATATTCAAGAACTTTGCTTGCAAAAATGGAGACAAATTCACAGGGTTTTTCTTGGCAGGTTTTTCTTGGGTGGAAGGAATCTGCAAAATAAAGTGTGAATTAGTGGCGACTGCAGCCCTATTTGTCCATATACATGTGGTCAGAGCAAAAATCTTGTCCTTTCTTTGATTATGGGGTAAAATTATGTATGCAGGCGGCAAGCACAGCACATTCACTGTGCTGCGGTACCTTTATACCCTGCTTTACCTGCAGGGTGTTTGTGTGTCTGCATCCAGAAAGAGCTATTTCTCAGAGGACTGAAAGGGAACTTGGTAGCTCCCTTCAATTGTTTTCTGCCAGAGGCATCAACAAATCTGCTAGGTTCTGCTCCCTGGGGAGTGGCTATTGGTTTCTGCATAAGGTGACGTTTGTTCTTTTATTAAAGTCTAAGGTGGTTTCCAAATTGCGGAAGTACCGCACTTGGCATTTGTTTTATTTAAAGCCTGATGTTCTCCATGGCAACTGACCAAAATCTGATCTAAGTTGTTGTCTTTTAATTCAGCCTCAAGGAAACCAGGTTATATTTAGTGATGAATTTGTCCTTCAAGTGGGCTTTTGGGTTGTGGGCAAGGTGAGAATTCCATATGTAATGGCAGGATGGCTCTGCATCAGCTTGGGAGCTGGGTCACCAGGTTGTCAGGTGGGATCAGGCCTTTGCAGAGAAGGGAGCAAGAGGGTAACTGCTGTGACTTTGAATTTTGAATGAGCCTGTTGATCCCCTCCTTGGAGCAAGCTTGCCTCAGCCATCTGCCAGTCTTAAGAATGGAAAAGGAACCTTGAAATAGAGATGTTGCTTTGACATTTTGCAGGTAGATCAATATCCCAGCTGACTGCAGGCTTTCTCTTGTGAAGATCTGACCTTTGTTCCATGTGCTGAACTTTCCCTTTTCGGTTGCTCAAAAAATCTCTCTCTGCCTGTGGGGTCATGTTGTCAATCATTAAACTAATTTCATTTATACTCTGTACAGCCCAAAATTTCTTATTGGACTACTGCAAACTGTGGAATAACGTGAGAATTTTCTTTCAGTTACATAGGGGACTGTGAGATTCACATGGACATATCGAAGTTTAATCTTGGAGTGAAAGGTGTACAGGTGCGTGCAGCGCTAACGTTGTCTGTTCAAGGCTGTGTGTGGCAGGAGGTAGCATGTCCCAATGGGGAGGTCATGACACTTAACTGGGAAACAACCAACTAGCAGGCTTGGAACGATTGGCTTTATCTCCGTGTGTTTTGGCTGGGGAAATGATGCCTTCCATGGAAAGCACCTAAATACCACTTTTAATCTTCTTAGTGTGACTCTTAAACAGGGTCAGTGCTAGGGCACCGAGCTCGTGTGGGCCAGCTTCTGCCACTGGAGTTCAGAGGAGCTGCATGTTGGTAGAGAACTTCAAAAGAGCCAGTTCTGCCAGGGTGTTCATAAACTGGTGTAGATTAGACCAACAACCTGTTCTTACAATGTTGAAAGCCAATAGGCAGATCATTCCATTGTATGGCAGTCAGGGTTGCAGAGAGACTCCACAAACTTAGAAAGCATTGCCTGATATCCATAGCAATGGTTTGGGAGGGGAGGAGGATATTGTTGTTATTAAATTCTAAATAAAATGACTTCAAGTAGGATTTTTAAAATTATCTCCATCACTGAAAAGCTCACAGTTTTGAAACTGCATCCTGAGAGTACCTTCAGACTCAATTTTCCTTGGTGTGTTGTTTGCAGTTGTATGGGACATTGCGGGTGATACTGGAACCTCTTCTGACCGATGCACCTTTTATTGGAGCGGTGACCTTGTTTTTTATGCAGAAACCGGTGAGTCAGTAGTGAACTGCACTCTGCAGCCTTCTTGGTCTGTCTTAATGCATGGATAGGTCTTCAGTGAGTGACGCAAGCTGTCCATAACTGGTAACCCAAACTGCATAACTGTGAATGCCTCACAGTGCGGGTGTTTGAATAGCAAATTCCTGATTGTTCCATGCTCCTCTTGAACTCCAAGAGGAAAGGAATGAATTTGCCCTACTTTTTTGTAGTAGTGCCTAAAAAGTTACTTGCTTCACTCTAAGAATGGGAGGACTTTACAATGGTTACAGCACAGGAGCCATTTCCTAGGCCTTTGCTGCAAGGTTCCTGGCAGGTACATTTTAAATCTTCCCATTCGTAGATTTTAAACGTAGTCATCTTGGGGACCATTCAGTCATGGTCGTGCTTTGAAAGCTTGCCTGTTTAAGGTCATGTGCTTTGTAGATGAATTGTGGTTTAATAAAATATGAGAAACCTTCTAGTCTTGTAAGAACCAGTTATCTTATAGCACACAGCTTTGCTTGCTTGTGGGTTATCCTCTGCTTGAGTTCATAGAAGTCATACATTTTTGATCTTGGATGAGGTGTTTTTGTGTTTAGGTGTAGTAGCATTATTTTAGTACATGAAAAAAAAATTTTGTTTATTGTGTGAATAGAAATACAGACTCCTGAAGTCAGGTGGTGTTTGTAAATCCCCCTGCCTCAGGGCACAGGCCAACCCCTAAGTGAAAGGAAACAACTTCAAAGTCTAGGTAGAGCTGTTGGATTTACTACGCATGACCCCAGGGCATCTGCCAGTGGCCATTGCTAGGGGATGAATGCTGTGTTTCCCTGTGCTTGCAGGATAAGTCCCAGTGATACCCTCATTTCAGGTATGGCAGGTAAAATAGATAAGGGAATTGCTACCAGCTGTTGGTTTTAATGTATAGATGCAGTCATTACTGGTGCAGGTTTTACTTTCTTTAAACAGCTGGCTTTGTTTTAGAAGCACTTGCTTCCCCTTTAAATTCTACCTTTGTTCTGAAATAAATTTTAATGGTCCTGTATCATTTTTCTCCCTGATCTTCTTGTAGCACTTGGAAATCAACTGGGCGGGCATGAGCAATCTCCTGGATGTCCCAGGGATTAAGTGAGTGTCTGTTTTGCTTCACTTTATTCTTCTTTAGAAAGCCTTTGGAAGTTGGGATGGCTTTCTCCAGTAATCATCAAAGTTATTCTCAAGAGTGGTGTGTAAAAGGTGTTTTGCTGATACTCATGCCATTATATCTGGCTGTGGAGTTTGCAAAACCTGAGGAGGGTGCTTTTTACATTCTGTCAAAATTGCTTCAATCGCTTCATTGCCTTTGGGATTTAGGATGGAAATGGTAAATGCCCAAAACTACAATCATTTTTAAATTAAAACGTGAGCTCTTCTGTTTCCCATGTGCCAGTTGCTTATAAAGGTAGATGAGCAGACCTAGGTGGCAGGCAGTCTGTGCTTATGTTTATTTACATTAAAGTGAAAAAAGACTAGGTATCACAGAGTTGCAGTCCCTCTGACGAACTGAAATACAATCCATGAAAAACTGCACCAGATTTATAAGGAGAAATGTTCTTCTCTTTCTGTGTCATTGCTCACCCTTTAGGTTCTTCAGAAAATGTAGCTCTTACCCAGTGCCTCTTGGGTTGATCTTGTACATAAAAGTTGCACAGCAAGGATGAAAATCTTAGTCGTTTTCAGTATTGTAAGTTTCAAACTGTTTCTCCAGATTGGAGATTCACTTTGTCCTTGTTCCTTACTGTACGGAGAAAATTCTGTTACACAAGAACAAAATATATTTGGTACTCAGCCATTGCCTTTCTCCCTTTAAATGCAAATACAGACACTTCTGTTCCCCTCTTTTCCCCTGCAGCTCATGGTTTGCAGACTCACAGAAATGGCTGGCTACTTTAGGTGCCAGTTTATGCATTAAAGAGCCTCTGAAGACCTTTGATGTTGAGTGAGGGGAAGCTTTCTTTTTCTCTTAATTTGAGGCTAGAGTGGCCTTTTGCCCTGAAGCTTGCCCTGAGAGCTCCAGTTTTTATCAGAGGAATTAATCTGTTCTTTTCTAACGTGGTTTCCTTAATCCTTGCAGGGAGAAGGTATGTAGGTGTTCCAACCTACAACCTCTCCTATAATTAAGTGCAAATTTGGTGTCCTAAATTTTCACTCCCTGGTTCTCTCACAGGGATTTGAACACAGAAACCCTTGCTTGTTCATCAGCACTGCACATGAAAGCCAGGAGCAAAACATGCCTGACCATGAATGGGCTGAAGTACAGGTTGAACAAGAGCTCTCCCTTTCAAATGAATCAGGCTTACTTAAGAGAGTAAAGAAACTGGATGCAGTCGTCTGTCCTCATGTACAAGCTGTGTTTAGTTGGGTGTACCCTGAGACTCGAGAGAAGGGACAACTCTGTCACCTTCCTGTGGGGTTTTTTGACAGGAAAGCCAACAGCCTGACCAAGGGCTTTCAGGCTCCCAATTTCACATTTGGAGTAGGAGAGGACTTTCCTTCTGTGTGAATCCAGCCTCATCTGTGAACTGTGACAATTTTATTGCACAGTCTTACTCTGAGAAGCTGCCTTATAAGTACTAGATTTATTAAGAGGATGAAAGTCTTTCAGATGTTTGGTGCTCTTGGGTTTTCCTCTTAATACTGTCTTCTGCTCATGTCGAGTTGTAGTAGTATGTTGAAATCTTCTCATTAATCACCTGGAGAGTTCTGGATGTCTGTGATAGCCATATACTTCTTGCTCAGGAGAAACAGGTCAAATTAGTTGTCCCTGCCATACAAATAGAGCAATTCTAAAGAAAATATTTAAACTGAAAAGCTAAAAATGTGTAAGTTTTAATTAGACTGGAAAGTTCCCTAAACTTCCAAGACAGTACCCTCAGTTCAGCCGGCGTGACCTCCTGTGTGCCAAAGGTCCAGTTACTTCAAACAAGATTTTCCTTCTTAGTGCAACATATACCAAGATACAGAACCTCATCTTTTGCTTGGTCTTCTATTAAAAAAAAAAGCCAAACTCATTTTGTTTTGAATGTGTCTGGCTTCTCCTTCCATTTTACAGTAAGGTCTCAGCACGTGGCCAAGAACAGACAGCAGTATGCGCTGGGGCCATGTTCTAAGTCTAAAAACAAACTACCTCGAGGTGTTGAGCCCCCTGTGAAATACTGAAAATTCCTGATTCCCTCCTCACCTTGTCCATCTGGTGTTGGCATTCCCAACGAAACCCAGAAGGCACATGAGTTTGTATGACTTGTTTGAGTGTGTGACAATCTCATAATACGGCCTAAGCTCCCATTCATCATTTACAACCTGCTAGAGCCAAATTCACATCCAGCCCTAGTAACCCTAGACTGGAACATCCCCACCTGCAAGTGGGCATTTGCATCAGCATCATGTGTGCCACAGGGCAATGGCGATTATATGCAGAACGATAGGGAATAAGATTGAAGGGGATCTTGAGAGGCTGTGCCATGCTCATGTTCTCCTCTGCAGCAGCTCAACTGGACATGAATTATTGATAGGAGGCAGCCTAACCTTCCGCAGTGATCCACATCCACCCTTGGTGATTGGTTCTGGTGTTGAACTGTCCTCTCCATTTCCTCTTATTTTAAGCTAAATGTCACAAGCATGAGTTTCTTCTGCCCGTGTGCAGTTGTCCGGAGGTGCTCTTTCATAGAATCATAGAATCATTTAGGTTGGAAAAGATGCTTAAGATCATTGAGTCCAACCATAAACTTAGCACTGCCAAGTCCATCACTAAACCATGTCCCTATGCACCACATCTACACGTCTTTTAAATGCCTCCGGGGATGGTGACTCAACCACTTCCCTGGGCAGCCTGTTCCAGTGTTTGATAACTCTTTGGGGGAAGGTGGGCAGTATTACTCATTTTGCAGTGCCCATTTTTTCACTGTGCCTCATTCTTTCATTCTAACTGAAATTGTGATTGATTGTAGAGATTTAGGTTGCTTTTTTCCCCCCACTTGCAGTGTAATGTCAGACTCGCTAATTCAAGACTTCATTGCTGCACGGCTGGTTCTACCGAACAGGATCACAGTGCCTCTGAAAAAGAACATGAACATTGCCCACTTGAGGTTCCCTATCCCGCACGTGAGTTTTTTTTTTTCAGTGTGAGGGTGTTAATCTACCTGAGCGTGCGTTTGCCGCAATGTGCATGCTTAGTGTCTTAGATTCCCGCATCAGCTGTTTCAACCGGGATTGTAGGCTTTCTGTAGGTAATATTTCAGAAATATAAAAGCAGAAGTTGGTCAGTTCATAATTTGGGGGGTGGGCTGGGGGATCCTACCCTTTATACGTGGCATAAGAAGTCTGTTTAGACCTTGAGCTCATTTACCAATTTAAACCTTTAGTCTCATTTGAGAATACCGCAGATCTTCAGTTAGAGAAGGTAAATACATGAGCAATGAGTGTCAGGCTACATAATTTTTTTACTAATGCTGTGAACGGGTGTAAATAGGGAGCTCAGAGGGTGACATCTCTTTGTTACAGAAAAAAATTCAGGAAAAAAAAACCCAACACCAAATCTCCTAAATGCTTGACATATTCAGATCTTCAGTCTCCTTCATACATCAAATACCTAATACACTCATTAATCAGGGTAAATATAAATGAATGACAAAGGGATGCTCCCTACTGCAAACTTGCATCACCAAATTGAAGCTGGATGGCCACTCCGCAATAAAATAAGAACCTGCCAATGGGTGCTTAGTTCCTCCTTCAGTCAGTGGGAATTGATCTTTACTCTACACTTGATTTGACTGTGGCTGTAATCCTGTGTGCATATGTATGTTTCTGATTTAAAAACAAATTGAAGAATATTTCCTACCCACTTATCTAGATTGGATTGTGTATCTGTTTAAGGTTTTTTTTTCTCTCTAGGTAAATGGTAGAAAGTGTTTTAATAGAGCTGTCATTGGAAAAATACTGCATCAAAATACATGTCTTTGCAAAACTGTCATGGTGACTACCCTTGCTGCCTGAAATAACTAGTTTTAGGAGGTAACATATTATAATTATCCAAAGATCGCATTTTCATGACCAATTTTGTATCTTATTTTATTCAGGGAGTAATAAGGGTTCATCTGCTAGAAGCTGAAAACCTTGTCCAGAAAGACAGTTTCCTTGGTGCAATCAGAGGGAAGTCTGACCCGTATGCTCTTCTTCGCATTGGCACGGTGCAGTATCGAAGCAAGACAGTTTCCCGAGATCTTAATCCCATTTGGAATGAGACATTTGAGGTACTGAATCTTTTGATCTTTCCATCTGTAGGATGCACAGCCGTTTACATCCCTGTGCTTGGAGGACCTTCTCTTAGCTGACTGCACTGGAGCAGGTGGACTTCCTTGTTACTTGATTGAGGCATTTCTGTCCCTTAAACAAGTTCAAATTTAACACTGCGAACTTGAAATGTCATTCAGGTTGATCTGATTTACATATGTGGGTTTTTGGAGGAGGTGCAAAGCACTGTTTTAAATGTCAATCAGTGCAGCAGTCTGTGCAGCTGTAGCCTGCTCTAGCATTGATTCTTCTCCGCTTATTAGGGATACCAGTTTGAGGGGTTTAACTTGTAGTTCAAAAACAAGCAAACTGGTTTTGAAATATTTTCACCTATATCAGTTGTATTTGTTACGCAATTAGCCATGAAACAGCAGGGAATGTCCTTAATGTGTTCTACAGCTGTGAAGTGTCATGTTCTTGTCCACAGCCTGAGCCTGTGTGAACCTATGTGAATGCTTTTTATTTTTAATCAATACCTCTTTTTCCTCCAGTTTGTTGTTCATGAAATGCCTGGTCAGGACTTAGAAGTGGACTTGTATGATGAAGATCCAGATAAAGATGACTTTATGGGCAGGTAAAGTAGCATGACCCTTGCTTGGAGTCCAGTAACCTCTGCAGTGGGACACCCAGGTTATTCATACCGGAAATTTAATATTGAAGGAAGCTCTTCCCTTTGTCCAGATATTGATACCAAGTTATTAGTTCCTCGTGCAACTAACTTTGAACTCCTGCAGGGAATCCTAGGAAGCCATTAGAAGTGATAGTTACTACATGACTTGAGATTTACTTCAAATTTATTTTCGTTTTGGAAGTACTTCAGGGGGGAGACTTCAGAAGTGTAAGTGCGTTCCAGTGCACATGCACATAGGTAATGCAGAAAAGTTGTTATTTGGAACAGATTTGAGCGTGAGTTGGTGGTGGTTTCTTCTTCCCCCAACACCAGTATGCTGTATGCCTAAATATACACTGAAATGTTTGCTTTTTGTCTTTCAGCTTGCTTATAAGCCTAGTGGATGTAATGAATGACAGAACTGTTGATGAGGTAAAGATCACAGCTTATTTCTAAATGTGGTTGGTGGTGTACGCTTACAGGTACTCATTTGTGCGCTCTCTCTCTGCTACTACATTGTTTCTGTCTGCTTAAAGCTTCCTTGCACGCTTGCACTGTGGTATTTTCACAAGAAGAAAATACCTTCGCTCAGAAAACTTAAACTAGCCATTACAATAATTCTTACAATCAAGCTGGCAACCTCAGGCAGCTCTGAGGTTATGCTGAGCCAGCTGTGGGGTATTTTGTGTTGATATCTCGTGTCCTGTATATACCAAATGTTTTGTACAAGGCTACCGATAAAGTTTGGTGAAGCAGTCTGATTGCCGAGGGAAAAAATGATCCGATCTTATTGTGGTTCGTCCTGCAACCCAGCACTCTGCAAACAATGCCAGGGTGCCTGTCTTGTGCTGCTAGTGGTTGGAAATATCTCTGTGCTTTGCATGTATATGGCTATCTTATTTTCATTTTTTCTGGCTTGTGTTTCTAAGTAGATGGGCATGCTACAATCTAAGTGTCAAAAATGCAAGCTAAGGTACTCAAACTACAATTCATATTGTCCATTGTACGTAAGTCTCAGAGACTGCAGCATATATATAAAAATTATTCTGCCTTACAGTTCTCAAGTTATTCTTTGTTGTCTCCATTTAGTGGTTTCCTTTAAGTAAGACAACAAGCGGACACTTGCATTTAAAACTGGAGTGGCTTTCACTACTAAATGACCAAGAAAAGCTACATGAGGTCAGTATATTTGCTTAAAGAATTCAGATACTCTGATGCCTGTCCAGTGATCAACAAAGAAGCATGTAAAATTAGGAACCCCAGGCAAGCTCATGGGCGTTTATTTTTGTCTGACAAAGTTTTGATGTGATTTCCCCCTCTCCGCCCCTCCTGAAGAGGAAGGGCATTTGCTTGCCCCAGGTCCCTTGGTAATTCAGGAGTAACTCAAATCTGGCAGCTCTTTTTGCTTGAATTAGCAAAGCTTTGTTTGACTCGCTGCAAAGTGGCCTTTGACGGTTCCCTTATTTGATATTTTTTCCCTTCCCTCTTCCTCTAGGATCTGTGTAGGACCCCTGTCTGTAACCTGTACTAGTCATAGACAAATACGCAGCACTGGTGCTTGGTAGGGCCGTGGTTCCAAATGGTGTCTTACTTGTCCGGTAGAACTGCTTGGGTAAAGCCCATCTCCCAAGGGTACTGTTTCTTCATAATCAAGCAAAAGCATTTGAGTTCCACTGCCTGAAATGAATAAAATTTGTTTCCAAGCTTTGTTCTGCTGACACTGGATTACCAATGATGATGTATGTGGTTGAGCATGTTTTTAGGTGTGTTGCTGCACTGGGGAATCCAATCAGTTCTGCACTAGAGAGATGGAAGAGCATTAAGGCTCTTCATTAAGTGAATTGAAAAGACTTACACCTCCTCTTACTGGTCTGCTTAGAACTGTCATGCTGTATTGGCTTGTGCTCCTCTAAATTGCAAGTGTTAGGAGAAAAGTGAAGAGCTGCTTAGCTTTCAGAAACTGTCCTTTGAATTTGTGTTGTGCTTTACGTTGTCCTTGATGGGTGATCATGCCTACCTTGTGTTTTGTTTTGTTTTATCTTTCCTGGCCTTCGCAGGATAAGAAGGGTCTGTCTACAGCTATTCTGATAGTCTACTTGGACAGCGCCTTCAACCTTCCAGTAAGTACAAACCACATGCAGGCAGCCTTCACTCCTAAACCTTTTTTTAAAGCCCACAAATTAATTGTTTTTAAATACTCTTTCACTAATTCAGAAAAACCACTTTGAGTATTCGAATGGTGAATGTGGAGCAAAGAAGATAAAAAATAACAAGTACCTCAAGGTAAAATTTATATTCTTCTCCTATGCTTGCAAAACAACACTCTGGATTATGCGGTATCGTAGCAACTGAAACTAGCTGTGGTTAAAAAGAAATAATCTCTCCACCGCCAGAATCTAAGTGACCAGGCGTTCAAAGTAGTGATTGAAAGCCCACCCCAGTGAAAGTCTCGGAGGTCCAAGGGGGAATGCAGCACAGAAATATTTGATTGCGTGTGGGGTTGTCTATTTTTATTTTATACTTAGGACAGAGAGCGTCCAGACATCAGACCAAGTCATGTTATCATTTCTGCTGCTGCGGGGGTTCTTTCCATGCTGAGCTGTTCCAGCTTGACCTCTCACATTGGGACGGGAGGAATATGCTTGCTTGTGATAATCTTCCTGTCCATTGGAGGCCTGACCACCTGATTCCTTCCCCCTCCGTTTTAGAGGGATTCAGAAACCACTCTGTCATTCATGCCTCCTCTCTCTTTGCTTCTGTTTACTTTTTTCCCCAAATACTGCGTTTTGCTACTGTGATGTAAATGGTGGGTATAGGGAAGAATGTCTTTCCCCCTTTTTTCCCGAACGAGCTACACTCAAGCAGAGCTCTGAGCAATGGATAAAGCTTCACATTCTCTCTGAGTAGCTCCCCTCCTGAATGCAATCTTCACAATTTAAATGAGTTACCAGCATTGTGATACACATCACATTCAATAATCTGTAATTCTGCACTTCTTTGTATCCACTTTGTATACAATGTTGTGCCAAGACCAAATCCTCAGCCTTAACTTCTATAGCATTAGTGCAGAGAAGCACAGTACAAGAGGTTCAGTATTATTGCTTCTGGAAAGGAATTGTTACTTGATGCCGAAGACTCGCTTCTAGCTGCTTTACAGCAAGTCCCGAGCCTTGGAAACCAATTCTGAGAGTCCTGTTTCATTCAGGAATTATGAAGACTTCCCGCTGAGCCTTCAACTCTCTTCTCTGTTTCCTCCCAGCTTCTGAAAAATTTTTAACTGCTCACCTATTGAAACCTAAATGCATAAAACTTTGCATTAAATGTGTACTCTTGATGGTAGAGGGTAAGACTGTGCTGTGTTGTGGCTGGAGTCTTTTCTGTGTACTGCACTCTTCAGATGTCGTGCATCTGAAGACTGTTGTCAGCTTTCCAGCAATTTATTTCAAGTAAGAGTAGTGGTTTGATACTGCAAACTTCCTGTAAACTATAAATGTCTCTTCTTTTTTTTTTTTTTTCCTGCTTTCTTTTTTTTTTTTCTTTGTATTAAATGACAGAAGATGGAACGAGAACCTTCCTCCTTCGTCTTACTCACAGTAGGAAACAAGACTCAGAAAAGCAAGGTGAGGCTGTTTGACTCTTCTGCTTTCCTTAAATACTTTCTATTTTATGGGTGACTATCTCCAAGTAGCCCCTAGGAAGGGTAGGACTGCTGAAGCTGACGTGAAGAGCTGTAGTTATGGTGGTAGCTGCAGAGGCCAGGAGGTGGGGGTCAACCAGCATGTGGAAACACTGTGTCACTGAGTTGTGCTTGATTAGTAGGTGTCTGATCACCTGCTGTACAGATGGGTGATTTTGTGCTCATCGCCATGAGCTCATGTTGGTCAAGATGCTCTAGTTCTACGAGGGTTGAAGAAAAAATGATAGGTCTCCAATCTGGCTCATGCTTTCTCAGGGCAGAGTGTCATTTGCATCAAACTGGCATTTGTTCCCTCATGAAAGTCTCCTGGCTCCTGTGTTTCACAGTTTTACTGATTTTTTTTTTTTTTACCTGGACAAGATGTATCCAGATCTCCTCCACTTCACTTTCAGTTCCTTTTTCATTATTTAGTATTTACTTTTGCCTGATGAGTGTGAGCAACAGCGGAGTTCTGCCCTCCCAGTGGCAGCCCTGTTTATTGCCCCACAGCTGGATGTGGATGAGGGCGGCCCTATGTTCTTTTGGACGCCCGATAAATGGGAATGAATCTGTTGGCTACACACAAGCATACGGGATTGGCACCTATTTTCCTTTGTTTCTTCCATCTGCTCCATCCAGAAATTGGGTTCTGCTTGCACTTTTATCTTTTTTGGTGTTCCCTTTTCCCCACCACATCACCTGCCTCTCCCAAGCTAGGTCAGACTTCCAGCTTTCCCCTTGCTGCCAGCACTCGTGGCCTGGCGGAAGCCGCTGGTTTACCGAGCAGCCTCAACCGCAGCCCCGCGGGTGCTTTCCGTGCTCTTTCATCCTTGAAGTGGATGGCGCTGAAGCTGTGCCCTCCTACTCTTCCCACGAGTTCTGCACCCCTCAAACTGCCCCTCTAGCTTCCTACCCTTCCCCGCCAGCTTGCTGCAGCTTTGGGAGCTGGCGCTGGGTGCCGGCAGGCTGGAAGCAGTGCTCTGGCTCCCTGGGTGGAGAGGTGGGAGGGAGGGAGCGGTGCCTCGCTGCAGGTGAGGCAGGCTGCTGGTCCAGGCAGCACTGGTTGGGGCCAACTGCAGCTTGCCAGACTCGTTCTTCGGCATTTCCACGCCCTACAGAACTTGTCCTGGTTTTGCCAGAGACTTTGCTTCTGCATGCTTCTGACCTGGAAATTTCACTCTCTCCGTACAGCTGGGATGTAGCATCACTGAATAAAACAAGAGGGTCACCGTGAGCCCCTCTGGTGATCAGTGGCATGGTATTCTCTGCTGGTTACAGAGTAAGCTAACGTGTATGCCACAATCTTCTTGTTGCAGACCTGCAATTTCAGCAAAGATCCCGCATGGGGCCAGGCTTTCACCTTCTTTGTCCACAGTGCTCATTCCCAGTCACTCCATGTTGAGGTGAGAGAAAAGCCTTTCCTCTGAAGACCGAGTGCACGTCCGTAGGAAGAAACCTCTTTTACGGTGGATGTGACCTCAGTGCTGGTTGTTTCTGTGTGCTTGTACTGGGGTCCTCCTACTTAAAAGGTGGAAGAAGCACCTGTTGTTGCACAGGCGATTCTCTGTTAGGTGATGCTGGTATCTACCTTTGCTCTAGGATCACGTAACGCATAATATCTTAGTTCAAAACATGGGACATTTCTGGCTGCAAAGTGCAGAGGAGGTTTTATACAGGTCTGTGTGTAGTAAAGCCATGAATATTTTGCTGTTAGAAATCGCAGCCTTCACCTTGGTATTTTGGCTCGTTAAGAAATCCTGTATCTCACTAGCATACATAGGGACATGGTGTAGTGGGCATGGCGGTGTTGGGTTGACGGTTGGACTCGATGATCTTAGAGGTCTTTTGCAACCTTAATGATTCTATGATTCTATGATTGCAGTTCTATGGCTGTTCACTCAGCTACAGAAGTGGATTTGAACTTAGGAGGTGTATTGAGGATAAATAGGCTAAACAAACTATTACCTAAAAAGCTTGTAAAGGTTTAGACCGATTGTTATCCCAGCTGCCTGGGACATTTTCCCCAGGGCAAGTAAGGAAAGTCAAGTAAATCCCAGGGCCTAGTTTTTCTGCTAAGGCAATTCCTTCTCTGCATAGTTAGAGGTGGGTTTTTTATTCCAAACATACTAATTTGTTACACTCCTGAAATATTGGCATCACCCATTTGGAAGTAACCATACTTGATAGTATGTCTTGAAGTAAATAAGCTAATTTTGGTCTCTGTCTGAAATACCTTCTTGCTTTGCTATTCCCAGTGGTATGCTTTCCAGTTTGCCATCTAATAAAATCTTCCCCCCACCCCCCAGATAAAAGACAAGGATCGGGATAGTGCCCTGGGAACTTCAGTGGTGTGTCTCTCCCACTTACTTAAGGATCCAAACATGACTCTGGATCAGAGATTTCAGCTGGATCATTCCAATTCAGACAGCTTCATTAAGATGAAACTTGTGTTGCGGGTAAGTCGCTCTTTACCGTATTCACTCGGCTTCCCCAGCGGAAGCATCCAATTCTAACCAGGCAAAAGAGGTGAAAGGTGGGTGTGGAGAAATGCAGCTTTGCTTCGCAGATGAGTAGAAAGAAGTGTGACAAGGTCTTTAAGCGCAATTAAGAGTGCATGGTGGAGCTGAGAGGTATCCCTGAGGCTTCCTAAAACTTAGTGGAGTGCCATTGCTGAAAATCTTCTCATGACAATGAAGAGTTGGACTGAGAAAATCTAAGCGGGGGAAATCAAAGCTGGTAAACAGCAAGAGAGACTGATGCTTAGGAATTGTTTTCTCATCGTGCTCTGGGTCGGTATTTAGACACTGCTAAATACAGACATAGTAGGACAAGGGAAGAGAACATCACAGCTAATCCCGTAGGCCTCTTTCATCTCTAATGGCAGATTCCTGCTGTTATAGTTTTGTGGTGAAATTTCGTCCTAGGTGGTAATGCTGGCATTAACCCCAGTGCTTTGGGAGCAGCACTCATTTCTCTCCCTTGTGATTTTTAGGCCTTGAATGTTGAAGAACCCGATCCGCAAAGAGTCAAGGCTGGTGTCAATGCCTCGAAGCAAGGTCCTGTGCGTGTTATGGAGAAGGGTGGAAACCAGCAAAAGTTTGTCTCCCCACCAAAACCAGAAGTCTCAAAAGTACCTCCTGTGAGCAAAGACTCTGCAGCACTTGAATCCCTGCTGAAAAAGGACAGCAGAGAAGACCTGAACACAAATGACAGTTCAGCAGCACCTGTACCAAGTGAAACTGTTACTGGCCTTAAAGAGGCAGAGCGGGAGCAAAATCCAGAGCATCGCCCGTCATCAGCATTGCATACCAGAGCAGCGGTGGTGCCCACGTTGCCAGTCGTACAGGAACTGAGGCTTGCGCCCAGTGTTGCTTCGCTGGGTTCTCTGCCTTCCTCTTGCTTTGAATTAAGTAGCAGCAATCTGGACCTTCATAAGTAGGTGTTCTTCCAGCTGCATTGGTCTTCTCTTGGGAAGGTTTAGGTTTTATAGATCGCTGTTGCATACAGTTGGATTCAAGACTGCTAAGTCATTTGGAGTCTTGGATCTCAAATCACCTTACGAAGAATTGACCTAAGTATTCCAGTCAACAGCAAAGTAAATTACAGGGTGACTATCAGATCAGGTGTAAAGTGAAAGCATTTCCTTCTCTGGCTCTCCTAAGAGGTGCTGCATGTGTTGGATTTATATTGTTTATGAGCCTCTCGCACAGAATATCCTAGGTCCCATAACACTCATGATTATAGCAACAGGATATTGGAAGTCTGAATATCCCACTTCTGTAAAAACATAAACTCTTGATAAGCGTATCTGGCTGCTTAAAGTTTTGGATGCTGTGTTTATCCAACAAATTTTAAGACTCTCATAACGACGTTTTTGTGGATAGGTGTGCTTGTGTGTGTGTCCTTCCCACAGTGCTAAGTGTGAGGCTGCAGGTAGTCTGCTCTGTCGAGGAGGACAGAGAGCTGGGTCTGTGTCTCCTGGGGCGCAGAATGGAGCTAGTAGAATCCTTAATGAACTGAAGTAGCAAAGAAGGTCCAACTCAGTTAAGAGAGCATCAGAGCAGTTATCAACCTGAACATCAAACCCAGCTCCAGATGTTCAATCTAGTACTTCTGGAGTGGAAAATTCCCTAGCTCTGAACAGGGCCTCACTTAGAAACCATTTTAAAGCCATTTTTCAACAATGTTTTGGATTTGAAACCACTTTAATAACATGCAGAATGAGATATAAAGAAGGTCCCATTTTGCATATGCAGATGTCCTTGAAGGAGCTGTGTAACATGCTAGCCTGCGTTTTGCTACTCCATCTAGAGCAGACCAATTAGGTGCTTTTTTGGCCATTGATGCTGTGGGACTGAAATCAGGTACCTGCACAGGAGGCCAGCTAGGCAGTGCTGGCACTAACGGGAGTGTTGTTTCTGTGGAGCCTCTGTGCTCCAGCTGCTTTCTAGATAGCAAACCTTAGGACGCCAGAAAGAAGAGTAGTGCCCTGAAAGTTGGTTTTAGTTGAAAATGCATCACCAACTTCGGAAGCTCGTGTCCTGTTTCGTGCTGCTAGGTCTGTGCGTGTGGTCTGTTGAATAGCTGTTGTTAAAAGCTTTGACTGTGCACCTGTCTTACAGCGGGACTGAAATGCCCCTGGGAGAGATTCAGCTCACCGTGCGGTACGCTTCAATACGGCAGAGTCTCGTCGTGCTGGTGAATGGCTGCAGGTAATGCTGACGTTTGCTTGCATCTCTCTGTAAAGAGGAAAAGCTCTCTGAGCTTGTGCCATTCAGCAAAGCTGGAGCAGAACCATGTGCAGCGCAAGCTTCCCAGTTGAGACACCTTAGCGTTGGCTGGCTTTGATCTGTGCAGCCTCACTAAGCCCAGGCAGGTGGAAACCACCAGCTCCGGTCAATGCCAGTAGCAGGTCTGCGAGAGTGGCCAGTGAGTAGTGCCCACTGCAGCAGAGATACTTTAACTTTCACCCACCCAGAACTTCCTCTGAACACCATTGATCACCGATGCGTGTCTTGGGATGTCGTGATAGGCATCATGACAAGGATTGATCACCTATGACTGAATCTGTAAATGTTAATTTAGGAACCCCAATAAGTGGCCACACACTCAGTAGTGAGGATTTTGTTTAACTTCACGTCCTTAAAGTTTTATTTGCTTATGTTCCAACTCCCAAGATAAATGTTTTTGGCCCATGAGCCCGTGAAGGGTTGGTCTGATTCTAAGAGAGACGAGGTATTAAAACACAGAGTGGGAGAACCTGCCTTGCTTGTCAACACTGTATTTTCTTTTAACAGAAACTTAGTACCCTCTTCCAATCGTGGAGTAGATCCGTATGTTCGTATATACCTGCTTCCAGATAGAAGATGGGCAAGCAGGAGGAAGACTTCCGTTAAGAAAAAAACTCTGAACCCCCAATACGATGAGAAGTAAGAAAATGTTAATTACGATTCCTGCTGAAATAGTTACGATCTCTGTATAATGAACGGGCTCACATAAGTATGCTCTTGTAGCGCTGAACGCTTGTCACGTGAACGTGCAGGTCTTCTGAAAAAAATGGCACTTTAACAGCAGTTTGCAAGTACTTAGGCCTGGCCTTGCTCTGCGTACGGTGCTGTCTGTCCCCCTGTAGCAGGGCACACCGTCTTCCCAGCCCCTTCCTGATCCTAGCAGCTGCAGGCTGCGCTTGCTTCTTTGCGCACAGACGTTCCCCTACCCGTGTTTGACCCCCTGTCATTGCAGAGGCAATCTCTCCGTTTGGGTACCTCGCAAAGCCTACTGCTCTGTTCGCGCTTCTCTGCCTGATGCTTATTCTGACATCTTTCCAAAAGTCAAAGGCAGAAATACAAAGACTGGACCATTCTTTGGACAGACGGATGGATGTTGTCATTGAGACCTGGTGCGAGCAGGATAAAATGCTCCCAGCCCTTTGCTGGCACATCCACAGCTTTGCCACTGAAATGGAATGTGTTTTGTATAAAACCAAACACAGGGATGCTTAGACATAGAGCTCTTCTGAGAGGGGTGTTAATCCTATACTTAGGGGAAGGTACGCACATATGAGAATACGTGACTATTGGGTGATCCTGGGTGACTCAGTTTTTTCCTATGTTGAGTCCTTTCTGTATATGTTGATATAGGTCAGAAATGGAGAAAAGATTTTAAAATATTTCACCTTAACACTCAAAACACTAGCTGTTGCGGATCCACGCTAGAGTTGTGGATTTTACTTCTGCCTATTCTCATGTAACTCCACTGATTTAGTGCCAGCACAGCTGTTAGGAACAGCATCTCTTTTTCTTCATCCTCAGTATTGACGTATCCTGTACATCCTCAATTAAGTATAATAGGTTGAGCAATACTTAGCTCCAAAACACGTTACCTGTTTTACAACTCTGACTTGAGGAAAAGCTATTCAGGTGGGCAGAACTTAAGTGATTTAGCGTGGATAAAACTCACTTGACATTAGATGATGTGTGCCAGGGGCGTGAGTCAGAGCCATTAAGAATTTAATTGCTACGGGTTTCAACCTTTGTCTTCTCTTAATGTGGTATAAGCCTACTTTGTAAACGTGGGGGGTTGGCTCAGCTATTTCCTCTGAGTAATAAAGGTTGCATGGAAAACATGCTGATCTTCCATGAAGGGGGAAAATGATGGTAAGTAGCATTTCATCATGGATGTATGCTTTCCTCCTTCCCCCGGCACAGTGAGCAGTCTGAACAAGTGTCATAGTTTTTCATGAGGCCTGGAAGAGATTTTTTACAACGTGAATAAAATCTAACTATGGAATTGCCTTTTCTGTTAAAGTTCTGGCCACTGATGCTGTATTCTGTCACTGTGTTCTGGCCACTGATGCTTACGGGACTTTAATTTTTGACTTAAGCCTCTCCTTTCAAAACTTCACTTTTAGGTTTGAATTTTTTGAATCTTTGGAAGATGTCAAGAAGAGGACACTGGACATTGCAGTGAAAAACAGCAGGCCGTTCATTTCACAGGAAAGGAAGGAGCTGGGGAAGGTAAGTTTAAAGAAGTTACACTAGCGATTTAACAGAGCTGAACAGTCTGAGCGAGTCCTGTAATCCTGAAATGCGGTTCTACTAAGTCAGTCCCAACCTGGAAACAATTTTTTCTGCCAGATTTTCATCTGAAATCAGGCTGTATCCATGTGGAAGCTCGTGTGATTCGTGTGCCATGCTGCTTCATTTCAGAAAGGTGCTCCTGAAATAAAAACAAGTTTCCTGGGATCCGCTGCTGCCCGCTTGGGGAGCGGCTCCAATAGCGCAAACACGAAGCTGAGAAAGATGTGATTAAAACCCAGAATTTGCCAGTGGTGCTTTAGGCTTTCTGTGAACAACTTCGGTTCTGTGAAAAGTAAACTGGAGTCACTTCTTCAGTGGCAGATAAATTTCCAAGTAGTGCTGCCAGGAAAGGGAGCTGCAGCGCTGAGGCTGGCTGCTGCCTGTGTCCTGGGAATGCAGGAGGCTCGTTTTCCCTTGAGCCTGAGCTGCAGCCCTAGAGCTTGAAAGTGGGTCTGACTTGGGAGGAGCGCTAGCTTAGCTGATCCGTTTGTACGCTGGATAACATACAAAGAAAGAAAATTTGCTTTTTAAAGGTGCGGATTGACTTGTCGCAGGAGGACTTAATAAAAGGTTTTGCACAATGGTAAGTTTTCATCCCCATACTTTCAAACCCTGCTAATTGTTTTGCTGGGAGCTTGCGTGACTGCCCTTGGAGTGCTGGTAAACAGGCGCTGTATTGTTGTGAGCAAGGAGAATTTTTGATCTGCAAACGCAGGACTAACTTGAACTAATCTGGTAGTTTTATCTAAGTTGTATGTTAATCCAGTTGCTAGTGCAATACCTGCCCCGCGAAAGAGTTTTAATAAGAGGCCTATACGTCAATTATAGTCTTCAGCATATTTTAAGTTACCATAAAAGCCACTGGGACACATAAGTAAAAGAATTATGTTTATTAAAGTAACCTTGCAACAAATTTTAACTTGGATAAAGATCTTAACTAAATTAATACTCTGATCAGCAATATATATAATATGATAAAACTTTAATTACAAAGCATTTATAGAAACTATTATAATAAGCCACTTACAGTTTTGCTTGTATGTTCATTGTGGTTCAGACTTAAACCTTAAGCGTTGGTCTGAGGCAAAGATTAAGAACCAGGTTTTTTTTTTTTTTCCTTCTACGTCTGTAGTTAATGGCAGTAGTTCTTCCTTCTCTCTCCTTCAATGGAGCCCAAGGAATGCAGCGTGGGTAGTCCAGGAGCTTGCCATCCACACAGGCAGTGAGCCAGTACTGGCCAAAACAAAGTTCCCCTGGCCCAGCTTGCGTCTGTGTCTCATGTAAGGGTAAGGCAATTATGGGAGTAGGCAAAAATGACACAGCCAAAGTTCCTGGTAAAGAGCTGAAGTTTGAGGCCATCTCTGGAGCCTCCTTTGCCATGCCGCCTATGAAGCATAAGCAATAAAGCAGCCCAAGTTCTCTCCATTGTGCCAGTTACAACTTTGAAGTCTTAAATTGTATTAATAAATTATAATTACTTATTGTGTCTGTCTTGCAGGTATGAGCTGACAAGGAGTAGACGCAAGAAAAACTGATTTCTTCTCATGTACATAAGTTACTAATTTTTCAACTTTATATGAATGTACATATCTCTTTTATAATTAATATGTTTTGAACTGTCACTGCAAATTTGAAGCAGTCTCCAGCTCAGGACATGTAAAATTAATGATCCTACTCAGAGACTAGTTCTCACTGAAGTAAAAAAACAAACAAAAAGCCACATTGGGAATAATTTGTCCCTAAATAGTAAGTCCTTTATTTTTGCTGTTTCCAGCATATCTCCCCCAAAGCACCCTTAAGTACGAATACTCTCTTAAGGAAGTGTTGTACCTGGAGATATTTTAGACCGTCAGCTGTCATTACTTTGCTTGGAAGTCTCATTTCCCCAGGATCCTATTCATGTTGTTTTAACATGAAAGCATTGTACTTTTAAAATAATAAATTTTTAAACAGCATTCTCCAGCTGTAGGGCTACAGAACCTGTTGAAAGAAACTGTTTAAGACTCTAATAGCAATTGGTTTTTGAGAAACTAAGAAATTGTTATTCCGCTGTTCAAAAGTATCTTAGCAGATTGTGGCTGCAAGTATGTATATAACGAGCTTCCAAAAGCAGGGAGATTAGCTTACCAAGATGTCATTAAGGTTTTAGTTTGTGATGCCTTAACGTGTTTTGTTCTTTGTTACAGTACATTTCAAAATCTTGTAAACCTTGATAGTAAAGCATTCTGCCTGAGGAACAGCAGAGTTTTGTAAACTAAGCTTTATTAATATTGGAGCAAAATATACTAAAATATTTTTGGAAGCTTGGTGTACTTGTTTCTGTACAATAAACTTCTAACTGTCTTGCATAAGAAGCTTGATCTAAGCCTTTCTAAAACGGACTGAAATGTGACCACGGTAACTTCAAATCTGTGCTAGGCAGAAACCCATAAAACACCACCTAAAGCAAGTTTCAAATATTTTTGGTCTAGATTATATTAATCAAGTCTACCTCAGTCCATAACCAGGAAGAATACTCACTGAATAACAATTTGCTCGCATCCCAAACTTTATCTGAAAATGTAAACAGCATTTTTAAAATAGGCTCTCCAGAAAACCAAGATAGGCCAATGATGAAAGCGTTACGGCTAAGGCAGTTAGAGCACCTTTATCTCATACTTACCCTGTCAGCAACATTCAAAATGCTTAGTGGTTACAGTGGGTCTGGCTTTGGGCTGGGTTCAGCTTCCTAGATGGATATGGAGTGTATTGGTTCTCCCTCTGGGATTGAGTAGACCAGCTGATAGCAGTTATAGTAAGTTTTTCTTAAATTGACCATGAAACAAGAATTAAGAAAAATGAAAAAATGCAGCAGCTTTTATTTATGTCAAAAAATCTGAAGCTGTTGATTAGGGTAACAGAGGTTAGAGGTAGCTGTAACGTCACATGCATCAACAGGTACGTTCTCAGGTAAGATAAACCTTGCTAGAGCAGACCAGACTAACTCTTAACTAGCCTCCAATTTCAAATTGCGCACAGTAGGTAAAATATCATCCACATTACTGATCCCTGAAACAGAATGAAAAGCAAGACGGTAAGGCATATGTACCTAGAGCATGTTCAAGTCCAGCCAAAATTCTAACTTAAATGTTGGAAATACAGGTAGTGAATAAAATAAACTCCTCACACCTTTTAATGCTTTTGGAAAAAAACTCAACTTAGCTTATCTTATGAGTAGTATGATTGAATATATGCAACCCCACGTTCAATGAAAACAAAGTATTTTGGTCACTTCCTGAGGAAAGATGGAAAGGAGAGTGAGGCAAAAGTTAGCACCTTCCCTCACAGCCTCCTTGTGATTTAGCACACCAGCAGTAAACAAAACACTTGTTAGCTATTTAAAGTTTTAAGAGGAAGCATTGGCATGAAGATAATTACAACTGTTGCAAATCTTACTCACCCAGAAGACAGAGCAAATCTTGAATGAGGGCTTGAAATGGTGGAAAGAAGCACTCGTGTTCTTCTAGCTTATTGATTATACTGAAATGTGCAGGTGAGACTGTCAGACACAAGGTGCAAGGCCATTTTAAGTTCATCTCCTTGGCCGTTTTGCCGTACTACGTCATGACTTTCTGAAAACACCACTACTTAGTAGTATATAAAACCATCTACACCAAAAATGTGTTCTCGAGTTCTGAAACCTGCAGCCAACAAGTGTGAGCTGTCAAAAGAGGATCTCTAATTTTGCTATTTATACCCTATATACATCCTTCCTTTCCTCTTACATGGCACCAGGTAATTTTTGGACTGGTACATTAGTCTATGTATGCTAAATATACTGCCTGGGGGTGGCTGACATAACTGCCTCAGAGGTGGTGCAAGGAATGCTCTATAAGCAGCTATTCTCTACTTAAAACTGCGAGGAGTGCAGAGAGGTTGAGGGAGTTAGTATTGTTAACTCAGCATGTGGCAGACCTGCTGCCTGCTGCCGTGAACTTTTCGTATGTCTGCAGAGCCCATGCTGAATGCAAGCTCTTATCGTCTGCCACCAAGTATATGTATGTTGTCATCTGTCGAAGACAGAGCAAGATTTGTCCCGTTCCCAAAATATTTGCAGGCAGCCTGAGGCATACGTTCTCTTAGCAACTAATACGCTTCAATATTACAGTTGAAACCTTGCAACACTTTCTCCTCCCCACCCACGTGCAGCATTTGCTTTGTCTCCTTATGAAACACACATCCTATTAAGGCTTATTTGATCCCCTTACATGCAAACCAACAAGGCGTTTTGGAACCTTCTGGCCTTAATTCTTCCTCTTTGCCAGCTTTATCCTTTCGAAAGTATTCAGGATTTGTTTCATGTAGTATAGTAGTAACTCCTTCACTGTCACAGCTCACGGACTTCGTAACAAATTATTAACGTTTCTTTCAGTATCAGTTTTAGCCAGTTCTCTCAATTACTAAATTTGATGTTTGAAGAATGGTCACCAGTGGAACAGCCCCACATACCTGTGGATGTCTTGGGTCCCCAGAAGCTGTTGTACCTGCTCAGTCACGTTCTCATTAATTATGTCACACAGTTTCCCAACAGTATCTACTACCACAGTGGGTGGAGCTGAACTGTCTGTGGAAAAACAAACACTTCATGTTTCTTATCACAGTAATAACAGGAAAGTATTTTAGACACAATCCAATTCTTACAGGTGCCCAGATTTTATTCGGTTTTCACACATCTAGGTATACAAGTTCCATCATTCGCAGAAAACAAAGTGCCTATGGTCAGAAAGAAACTAACGTTAGCTAGGAATGGTGAATCTCTCACTAATCCTTTAATGGCTAAAAAACTTGTCAGAGCTGCGTATTTTCACAGCAGAGATGGTATTAAATTGCACCCTACAATGTCGGTGGAAATCGGCCAAATGAAATTACATACAGAGACAGGGTTATTCATTAGGTTCCTGTAACACAGCAGAAGCACGGGATAGGGGCTAGGCCACCACGGAACCTGCTCAATAAATACTTTGTTAACAGCCAGAACTTGTTTTGGTATTGGATTTTACCTGCTTTGACTGCTGTGATTGAAGGTAAAAGGCTCCTTGTCCTTTTCTCCCTCAATTTCAGAAGAACTAGGCTTGGAGAAGGCATCCTTTGAGCTCCATTAGGGAAACCGAGGCTTCCTCATCCCCTGTGCTGGCTGCAGGCAGGAAGCTGCTTCCCTCCTTGAATGAGGCTCAGAAGACCTTAGTAGTCCAGGAGCCTTGCTCTGGGGCTGCACAGCCTACAGCACAGCCAAACCTTTAAACCCATGAGCAGCAGCAGCTGCTGTTCTCCAGAAATACAAACCAGAAGAGAATGGGTACTGGGAAGTAACCAAGAATGCCTCTGAGTACTGGCACTTAGTTTTTGACAGTCAACAACAACTTTTTTTATGTTTAGCAGCATAAGAAGGAAGTTTCTGAGGACTGGACATAATTACACTTGAATGAATTACTGAGCAGAAATCTACAGCAAAGGTTGAGTTATTTTTTCTTAAACTTGGTATCTTTCAAGTAGAGAATGAAAGATGGCCAAGAAGAATTATGAAGTCAGCTCACAGGAAACAAAGCTTCGTGAAGAAAAAAAAAAAAAAATTCGATTTCATCTGTTATTCCTTTCTTTTGCCTCCCTGGTATTCCTCAGCAACTGCTAAAGGCTTACAAAAAATAATGGGGTTTTGCTATTTAAACCCCCAATTCGCAGTGAAGAATATACCTAGTTTACTCATTTCTCAGCAGCTCAACATATTTTCTATGACGAGATCAGCCTTTCACTTGTCATCTTCTTCCTTTGGAAATGGTCTGGACTAAGGCTAGGTGGTAAGTCTTTACCTAGCTCCAGGAGCTCATGGAGATTTCTCATAGCGTTGGTCATTTCCCCAAGCTTTGTGTAAACCTCATTCATTCGCGGATAAACGCCATTCAGAGAATTCACGTCAAACAACTTCTGGAAGTGAGAGACTATTGCAAACAGGGTGGGTAAGGACGGTGTCTGGCTGTTCTGTAGGACGCAGAAAGAATAATTCATCAATGTTATTGCTTAACAAAGCAAGGATTCTTTTAAACCGTGAAACATTCTTAAAACTAGTCTATGAAGAAAAACGGGTGTAACTTCCCTTCTTAAATCACGGCATTTCAAGTATTCTTAAACCTGAAGACATATTTTAAAGAGAGTTTTCAGACACAAATATCCAGCAAACCAAAAATACTCTTTTGAAAGCTTTCTCCTCTGTTGTAAGCAGAGAAGAAAGCTTAGCAGAGAAGCAAGTACATTTATGTATTCTGAGACTGAGAAACAGACAGAACAGGATAATACCTGAGACTACAGGGCAATGCAAATTCATCGTTGGTCAAATGACTTTGATCAAAGCATCCTCCCCAAGGTGATTTTATCCATTATGTTAAAACAGTCTTTGACTATTGAATATCTTCAAACAGCTATTTCTTAAACCCCGCAAGGCTTTCAAATGCGCAAATCTAATCACTGTGTGAAAATGCATTTAAGAATTCCGCAGTAACTTGTGTTCATAAACCCCTGGTAAGAATTACCTTCTCCTTATTTTCTATTTCTTCCAAAATGGCATCAACTATGAACTGGAGGTCTTCAACTCGTATGGATTCTCTGTTATCCTGTGGATCTGCAGTGTGCCAGGGCACCAATTCCAGAGAGAGTTTTCTCAAGGACCTATGCAAATCCTTTTAAAAGAAGGGAGGGGACAGAACTTATTTTAGTAACTCCTTAAAGTTGTTTTTATTATAGAAACAGGCAGATTTTCTGTTTCTCATAAGCAAAAACATCCCAGTACTGGAGACAATAAGGTTTTAGTTTTCATGGAATTTAAGCACTGTATCTTGCTTACATTCTTTGATTTAAAAAGAACACTGATTGATAGTCTAAAAATCAAAGTACTTCATATATTATAGTTTCAGTGAAATAAGAAGTGTTGGTCACAGAGAGTTTGGTTTTAAACAAAATTACTTCACTTGTATTTAGGTCAAAAAGTTACTGTTCTGGCACAACAAAAGGAAGAAAGAGAATGCATCGTCATTAATGTGTGAAGTACACAGACTCTAAAGCTTAAGTGTCTTCTCAGGGACTCAGTCAGTGAACAAAAACATTTAGACGATATACACAGAAGAATTTCTCTGGCCTGTAGCACACTGCACATTTTTCACTTCACTGTGGTTTTAGAGTGGTATATAAATGGACAGCAGAATTATTTTTAAAATTCAACACCAAGTCAGGCAATAACAAAAGCTACACACAGGAAAAAAAACCTACATGTAGGGAGAGGCCGAGGGGTGGTCAGCAGATTAAAGGAGGAATATAAAGCCAAGTACAATAATGCGTTACCTTTAGGGCCATTAGCTGATCTGCCCACATTTCTATAGTAAGCGGAAGGTGCTCAAATCCACATTCCTGTCCATTCTCTTTAATATAATTTTGCACTGGCCCTTTACTGCGCCTGTATATTAATGGAGGAGCTCTTGGACTCCGCAAAATAGAATCAATATGGGACAAAACCTTCAACACCAAATAACAAAAGTTATTGCTCAAATATGTATGACATTTTATAATAAAACCCCTCCCCACCACAGTCATGATTGTCTAAACATTAAATCATAAATAGCTCCAATAAGTTACTATGGATGAATTTTACAGATGCATTCAATATGTAATAGATTCAAAGATTTAAAAATGTAATAGCTAGAAGATATGTAAGAGTAATGCAAATATACTTCCCTTCGAGGGATATATATCCACTTGAGGCATTGTTACTTCCACAATTTACATTTTGCTAAGTTTTATTATATTTGCTTTTTTTTTTTTATTCAAAGAAAAATAAAAGCCACTATCTCTTCAGGCATGTTTAAAACTGTAACATAAGGATCTGTTTTGCTCAAGACCTTGAACCCTGTCCTGGAAAGACTTCAGCTAAATCACTGATTTGATGTTTGCCAACCTAGTCTCTGCTTCCTTGCTGTATTTTCAGGTAGTTTACACTAAGATAGAACAACTAAGAACAAGCCTACATTAACTGCCAAATTCAGAACATTACACATCTTGTGTAGAGGACTTCATATGAACTCTTAGCTTCAAAATAGCATGCTTCAGTTTACACAGTTAGACAAAACTCATGTATTATATTTCATGTGCTAGATACACACAGTACAGATAAAATTTGCATACCTGTAAGTATTGCTGGCAAACTGCCTGCAGCTGATCTACTCCTGCGATACTCTCAGTTTCTTTCTTTTCTTCTGTTCTTTCTCCGGTACTACTCCCTGAAGATCTACGCGCCAAATACATACCGTGGGTTACACAAGTAGCCTTAGCAGGAGATACTACTTTCAACTTGATTAAAGAACCAGGTATGTAGCACGTACACTTACACCTACGAAGTAAAATCTCCATTTGATGATGCCTGCTAATGGAATTCCATCAACTGAACCAGCTGAAGAATATAATACCTAATGTAAATATAGTTAATTTATGTCTAGTCTCCAGGTTGAGGTTGTTCCAGAGACTAGAAGGGACACCACCAGATGTACAGTTGTTCTGTTACCAGAGGTTCTACTACAGCTGAAGACTTAAAATCCAGAATTTTACTCAAAATTTTATGTCAAATTCTAAGCTCACAGTTTTTATCTGCTTCTGCTTCAACACCTTTCCTGGCTTACTATATATAGCTCACTACTTGTCAAATCTAAGATGACTTTCTCTAAAACTACCATCTAAATCATACCCACTGAATGAGAGAAAAGACCATTTAAATATACACGATGTAAAATGAAGAACTGAACATTTTTAAAGTTTAAGTGATGTCTTTTTCAGGCTATAAAATATTTAGCATTCAGTATACACATGCACAAATGATTAAGTGAAATTACAGATAAAAACACTTTGTCAATATGGGATCTCTAATACCTTCAATGTATTTTCTTAGCAGTGTTTCAGAAAAAAACTAAGTCAATTTCTAAGAATAATATGGACATAACTTCAGTAGCTGCAACATTTTGCCAACTCGTACTTTCTCATTCATAATCCATAATGTAACCCGTAGCTTTTTTTATAGCTCAGGGAAGCAGCAAACAACAGAGTTTGGTCCTTCCTTATTGCCTGCGATAGCACTCAGATCAAATCCAGAAAGAAAAAAATGAAATAAAAGAGACACACTGCTGTGCCCCCATTTGGAGACCATGCCATCATTTCAGAGATTCACAGGGTGTCTTCGGAGATGCGGTAGCACTTGCTGCCCATAACCAGGCTCCGAGGAAGGGTGATAAGGTCCGTGCTTTATAAGCTACTAGCCACATTACAGGCTACAGAGTATCTTTGCCTTAAGAAGTTCAGAGGATTCATGAAAGTTTCTGAAGAAATACACTTACTGGATAGTTTTCTTTAAAGTTTTCTCTAGTTTCTTCACTTGGTGCTTGTAAAGTTTTAATTCCTGTGCAGTTGGTCTGTTAGAAAGAAAAAGTACTGTATTACACATCTTGCATTTGAAGGTATCTACAAAACTCAGCCAAGCGAAAAAGTAAGAAAGCTTTGCCAGTGCCGCAACATCATTCTGGAAATTAAATTCTGCAACATTTCTACATGGCAACAACAAGAAACAGCAAAATAACCATTAGCAGTTGCTGTTATTAACAGCGTAGGGAGGAAAGGTTGACTGTTGCTGCCATATCTTACTTCTATGCATTGCTTTTAAAGGCAGATTTCATACTATACTTTTACAATTGCTGGTGCTTTCAGTTTCGTTCTTTGTAAAGCAAAGTCAACAAAAGTGCCCTTACAAAGAATATCCTTCCTCACCTTATTTCCAAATCTTTCTTGAGGCTTATATTTTCAAGAAAAAGCTGTTCATTCCTGGCTTTTGTTTCAACGAGTTGTTTCTGGAAAGACTGCAACATAGACTGTGTTATTTCTTTTATTTCACTCGTTCCATAATCAATGAGCTTGAACACTTTAAAGTACCTATGTGTTAAGAAGGGTTCCCATTTGCCTATATAGCAAGACAGCACAGATGCAGAATTAGTCGACTAAGATCAAGAGCCTGCTGCATTAGACTGCAGGTGGAGAACCTGTGGTTAAGGAGGTCTATTCAGTCCCCAGCAAAGGCGACTCATAACATAGTACCAGATCTTTGCATAAAGACAGAAAACCCTGCCCAGAGAGGTTACAAATGATAAGAACAAGGGGATAGAAATCAAACACATATATGTTTCAATGTGGCTCTTGAAGGGTTACCATTTAGAGATCTGCACTGACTTATTCTTAGCAGTTCCATACCGTGAGCAGTGCTCTATAATTAGGAGTAGCATCTAGATTTAAGAATTCTTCCTTGCTTTTTGCTTCTCGCTGTACCTGGTCTTCATCTTTTTTATATTGCCTATTGGGAAAAATAAATTGTTTCAGCTTACTGTAATTCGATTACCTCGGAGATCTAAGTTGGCTTAGTTAGCAGCTATGTATGATAATAATGTTTCCATGAACTGCAAAGTAAATAGAGTAGAAATTCTGCCTTAAGATCCACTGCTCTTCTCTATTATTTCTGGGAAGCTGTTTCATATACTAATTAAGTGCACTTATTCCTTGAGACAAATTCCAGTACAAGCAAATCCCGTTTCGGTTTTAAAGATAATAATCTCAAATTATAGGAATGTCTCATGTATCTGGTTGTTGCTTTGTACCATGTAGGCACTGCGATAGAGCTGAAAAGCTGGTATTCCTTTTGTTTAGGGAGATCAGTTGACTGAGCACTGCTAATGCAGTAATTCTTCTGCTTGTGAACCATGACAGAAGGGGAGGGGAAGGGAAAAAAAATTAAAAAAAAAAGAAAAAAGAAAGAATTACAGCTCAAGTGTCTAAATATCCCCAAAACTTCCTAGCTGTTCTGGCCTCCTGACTGAGCAGTTGCTTAGCCTGACTGACAGCTATTCCCCAGATGAATCCAAACTTCCACGACCATTACAATCCTTTGCTGTTTCTTACATGCTAGTGACATCTGGAACACAGAATATTTACCATTACAAGCTTTAAGAACAGTAAGGAGTAAGAAAATTTTGAACAGTAAGCCATAAGGCACTAAATAAGACCTACCTTAGCTCCTTTTTCATTTGGCTAATTTGAGATTCGTAATAATCAATTAGACAAAGGAACCTGAAGAAAGGAAAAATGGTATTTTGAATTTCAGATATTCTCAAAAAAATCATGCCTGAAAGATACTGTGACCACCCCATAGGAACAGACCAGCTTACAGAACTGCACTGCACTTCAGAAGTGACTGCATCGAATACTGCGTTCTCTCTCGTATCAAACACACACAATCACCGTTTTCCAAAACAGAAAAGTAGGGACTTTAACTCTGTACTAGACTAAAAGTGGCAAAATTATTCAAGAGGAGTCAAAGCTAAAGCCTCCTCATCTTGTGACTATGTTTGCCCAGCAATCTGAACAGCGAGGCCACGCGAGTGCTAGGGCTCAGCGACTGTTGCGGGAGGTAGAGAACACAGGTCCCACCACATAGCCTGACAACATCCATCGCCAAAGAAACTAAAAGTGCTTTCAAAGTAAGTGGTTGCAAAAAATTTAGCCACAAAAAAACTGAACAGTTGAGAAACTGCCTTTCCTCTTGAGCACTCTGAGATTGTCTGTTTTGGAGAGAGAGGAGAAAGCACAGGGAACCAAATTCGGTGATCCTTCTCACACAGTGAGGGCAGGAGAAAAGGGCTGCGCACACACAACCCCTTTTAAATGCTTCCCAGGAAAAGGTTACTAGACAGGCCTGGAAAACCAGGCGACATCAGCACAATAAAGTGATGGCTACCTGAGGCCTAAGAATTGGCAAATCTCTGATTATAGCAGAACTATGGAGATCTTGCTGCAAGAGACATAGGCTTGGAATACTTTCTCAGAACTGTCACTGAAGTACCTGGGAAGCCTTACAGCAAGCCGACAGTCAGCAGTTGCAAAGACCAGTTGCACTTCAGAAGTGACTGCAAACTGGACAGTTGGGGGTTGTTTTGGGGGGGTGGGGGTTGTTGGTTTTTTAATTTACATTTTAAAATGTCAGAACCCCAGGATGAGATCACCCTAGCAGATACTGCAGTTCTGGAGTAGAGTGAATCATTCCCTTCTCTTTGCTGACACCTAGTGTATCCAGGGCCTGATAATTTTTTACTTTCTGCCACAGATTTATCCAGCTCGCATTTATTATACAAGACAAAATTACTGCACTGATGTACCTTTACAAGAATTCATATTTCAGCTTGCACTCCTAAGGTCTCCAGCTTTTTTTTTTTTTCACATAAATATCGAGAATAGTTAGTTTAAAATCCATTTCTTCATTTAATGTTACAGATCATTCACCAATATAAGAAAATTGCTTACTGCTGATCTAGAAGAGACTTGGGGGCTCTTTTGCAAAACTGACAAAACATTTTGTTTTGAGTGGCAACACGCCGTTGCTCCTCCATCCCAACTTTGCACAGCTCCTTCTGCAAACGGGCAATAATCTCTTCCTGTTCTTGCAGCTTTTCTTGCTGCTGTTGATATTTTGCCTGTGAAGAGATAATGGGACCATTATGAAATTATTCTAACCCACAAGCTGGAGACTGTACTGTACATGCCCAAGTAGGCACCTGGTCCCAAGGAAGCTTAGTACTTGGTTTTTAGCCATACTGAAGAGGCAGTAGAAGAAGGATACAGATATTTTCCTAAATTATTGCTAGAAAATCCTCTATGGATTGAAAAATCCTAGCTATAAATAGCGTATTAACTCTATGACTCATGTTTATTTTTATCAATGTAAATATTTTTAGAGCTTTTAAAACAAGTCAAAAGTTTGAATCCTCAGACAGCACTATCTGAATTACCTGTGAAATCTGTTGATCTTTTTGAAGTTCTTTGACTTGATTCTGTTGCTGGCAAACTTTAGCTATCGTCTCATCTTCCAGCTGACAAATTTTGGACTTAATGTTTTTCACCACATTTTCCAAATCATTAGCCCGTTGTTCTTCTCGAGATGCCCGACCTCGTTCCTGTCGCACCTCATCTCTAAAAAAAAATAAATAAATCCTTGATTTAAATTAAACTCATTTCACTAAATACAGTGAAGGAAGCACAGGCCTGATCAACATTATCTGATGACACTCAATAATAGCCTGTGGCAGCAGGTACGGGAAATATGCTGGTATGGGAAGCAGCAGCAGATGAAATAACGTAAGAGCTCAAAAGGCCAACATTGCTGCATATTGGACAAAAATCTCAGGGAAAGGGTCTTAGGCCTTGGGTGTGACAAGAGCTCCACCTGGCAGGAGATGGACACTGATACTACTTTTGCTTTGCATTAGCAAGTAAGTTTCTTCCACTGTGTCTTACCGAAGATAATGATTAGCCTCCATAAGCCCCTGCATCATTTTCTGCTGTCGGTCAGTGTCTTCCACCAGCGTTTTTAATGCAAGTCTTATTCCTAGAGAAGACTGACTGTCTAAGACAATCATATCTGGAGATACATAAAATAAGCAAAGTCATAATGAAAAGCTTTTAATAGCTGAAGAAGATCGCATCTCTGCTACCATTTGGAAGTGATGGCTTTAGAGATGCCTTATGAACTTAGGCTTACTATTTCCAAATACAAAACCTTGTAAAATTAGCATTTCCTTACCTGATATATTTCTGCAGCTTTGGGGGGCAGCAAGACTCACCGGTTTCAACCCACGACGCACTAATAGCTTGTTTAAGTTTTCCCATTCTGCCTTCTCCTGCTGCAGCTGGGAGAAGGGGAAGAAGAGACAGAAACCTGAGTTCTCAAGATAGCTCAGGGTCTCCAGTCCTTCCTGTTGTGCTGGCAGTGGAGGATACCAAATGCCCCCAAATAAAAACAAACAAACCCCAAGCCCCCAAGAGGCCCCAGCCACTATAGGTGGGCTATATAGAATCTGCAAAAAATCCCGGGAAAAAGCGTACTTAACAATATACAGAATACTCCGTTTTCCTGATCACTATTGGAAGGAGAAACATGTGCAATGAGTAAAATTTACCTTTTTAAAAAACCCAGGCAACAGGCCCACGGGTAACTCCAACACACCGGGGGTGCGGCGGGCCTCGACCCCCTGCCCCAGCCCCGAGAGAAGCCCTCAGAGGACCGAGTGCCTGCTTTGGGCGTTTATTGTTCGTTTTTTCCTTTTGTTCTGTTTTTAACCACCAAGCAGTAACAACAGCAACCTCAGGTCCACCACGGTACCTCTGTCATGGCGAGGGACTCCCGCTCTCGGACCGTCGGCGACGGGGACCCGGCCCCGCGCCGCCGCCCGCAGAGGGCCACCAGGACGCAGGAGAGGAAAGGGGCCGGTTACCAGGACGCGGAGCCTCAGCAGGCCCCGGGCGGCGGCAGGATGCAGCCTCGCACGGGGCCGCTCGCGGCGGGAAGGCGCGGAGCCGGTCGGGAGGGCGGTGGGCCGAGGCTAGGGTAACGGCCCGCCCGCCGCCGGCAGGGAGGGGAGGGGAGGGGAGGGGAGGGGAGGGGAGGGGAGGGGAGGGGAGGGGAGGGAGGCGGGCGGCCGCGGGGCGGCGCTGGCCGCACGCCGCCATTTTGAGGCGCGGGGAGCGGAGGGGGAGGAGAGCCCCGCGGAGGTAGGAGCGGGGCCGGGAGCGGCGGGGCGTGGGACCGGGTTCGCCCGATCGCCCGGCCGCGGAGGCCTGATCTCTCCTCAGGCGCCTGGGATCTGCCCTCCCTTGCCGCCCCGGGGACGACACGACATGCATCGCCTGGCGGCATGGCCGGGCCCGCGCGGGCTGAGGGAGCGTCTCCCCGGGCTCCTTGGAGACCGCCTGGCCGCGGCGGCGGCGGCGGCGGCGGCGGAGGAAGCAGACCGCGTGTCCGTCGGCGTGTGCTTCCGCCCGTTGCTGGGGGCTCGGCCCGGAGGAGGGGAGGGACGTGCCGGGAACCTCCCTAGGCGCCGGCGGGGCTCTGCTGCGTGGGGCTTGGGCTGGCGCGGCTCAGAGAGGAGTCGCGTGTGCTCGCTGGGCGTGGAGGATGACGGCGATCAGCAATAAGCTGTTCGAGGAGGGATTTAGAAAGGTGGCTGTCAGGACTTAATTTAAAAAAACCTCTTTGCTGGCAATAAGCGTGGGTGGTGGAGAGAAATTTGCCGTCTCTGGAGTTCATACGCTTCCCCGGGCACCCTCCGCCGCTGTCTGCCACCAGGCGTGGATTGGGTGGGTGCAGAGCGGTAATCCTATCCTATTTTTCAAAACAAGTCGTTCTGCATAGAGAAGTAAATCTCATTTTGGGCTGCTGACTGAATTAACAGAAAATGCAGCGAAGTGAGGCGGTCGGCGGTTAGTACAACTCCGTTTCCTCGGACGCGAGCCAGTGAGTGTTTGAGGGCCAGCTCTGCGGCAGGCATCTCCTGGTCATGTAGTAGTGTACGGCCTTCCCTTCCGACTCTGACGGTATCGATGTCCTTCAGAAAACATAAAGCTGGCTTAGAATTTGGGTTCAGGTTTGATTAAAAAAAAAAAAAAGTATATTACCACATTACCATGATATGTTTAAAAAAAAAAAAAAAAGAAATTGTGTGTTTTGTGTGTTCTGGCATGTTTCCTAACCCTTTCAGCATCAATCCTAAATTATCTGCTAAAATTCACGCAGCAGGGTTGCGTACTGCCACGGGTGATGCAGTCTCTGCGGGCTCTAGACATGCTCCAGGTGCCACCTCTTCTGGCATTTCTTTTTGTGCCCGAGGCCAATTCTTGCGTGTCTGTTAGCTGGCGGGGACAAGCGTGGGTCTGTCCTGAGCCCCTGGCACCCACTCCTTTGACAAGAAGGGGAAGGGGGAAGCACAGAAATACACCCCGCCTGACTTCCACCCTGTGCCAGGGGATGCGAGCCTTCACAGAAATCAACCCGTAACTTTAGGAACAACCAAAACAACCTCCTCGGCATTTATTAGGTGGTGTAGACTGCTCACTACTGTGATAATTAAATCCTTAGATCGTTAAAACAGTTTCACTGTTTTTAAAACTTATTTTTCAGTTTATGAACAGAAATGTGTGTAATGACTGACAAAACCACAGACAGTAATACAGCAGTGTACTTGAGCATGTTTTAAAATAGAAGCTTAAGACAGAGTGAAGGAGGTTTAATTTTTAAATGCACACTCCTCTGTTATGTTGAAGAGAGACCCTGGAACTTACAACTTCACTTTTAATTCATTTTTCAGTGAAAAGTACAATTTATCAAAAATTCTCTTATTTGCACTTACTTAAATTATGCTTATTGATATGCATAGACAATGCAGATAGCTCTTAACAAATTAATTTGTTTGGTAAAAATAATAAATTAAAAATAAGTCAGCAGTGTTGTAAAACACGGTCATGGTCTAAAAACCTCCCAAGTAAGAAACAAGTGATTTATTTGTGGTTCACATAGACTTTATGATGGGATTGCCAGGTCAAATTGCTAATATGATTGTTGAAAACTACTACAGTGGTTTAGAAAAACGAGTAGGTTGAAATCGTTGCCTGTGCTGTTTCACTTTCCCTGAGGTGGCAACTGTCCCTAGTGTGTTACGGTTTGTGACTGAGATGGGCAGCTCTGGATTTGGTTCCTGCTTTGGCCAAGTTGTCCATTTCTAAGCTTTTGCTCACAAGTTAAGCAAACCATTTTTCCATTAAAAAACTGACAAAGTTATGATGTGCTAATAAAGTTAGGATAAATTGCACTTACTAATTTTGTAAAAGAATACTTACATTTGCCTTTCTGTCTAAGAGGAAAAATTATGTTTGTACTTCATCATAGACACGGCAGTGCATGATAGTTCATGACACTTTTAAAAATGTTCTTTATCTTAAATGGAGAAAACGAGGAAAATTTAGGCCTCAACACTTATATGCTGCTATTCTGCTTTTCTTTTTTTCTTGCTGCTAATTGGATTAAAAGCCGTTTTGGTTACTATGGCATCCCGTGAGGAGATTACTGTCTGTGAAGATGAAGTAAGGTAAAAAATCAGAACTGTGGTATGAGCAGATTTGGAAAGATATCCACAGTTCCAGTGGTCATTTATGACTGTATTTGAACTTTAAAAATTACTTAAATGAAAGGATATCTTGCCAGATCTCCTCCCCTATGGGTGTTTGTGTGCGCAGAGTTGCATTTCTGAATGATGTAGGTAATGTTTATGAGAAAGATTACAGACAAATCTGTTAAAACAGATAATAGCTAAACTGGTCATCCTGACTATTTTTCAAGTTTAAAAGGCTAAAACACTTTCTCAGAGATCAATCAAAAACTGTATTTTAGCACCTGCCAAGAAATTGCAGAACTGTCCAGGAGCATCTGAATTCTAAGTATAATTTTGTAACCATACTGTCACCTGAGATGGAAGTTTTAGAGGTTAGATGGAGATATATATGTCTTTGTATGGTATTTGTCAAAGTGAGTCTGTTTAACTGTCTGTTTAGATTTTGTGATATTTTGTCATACTTGAATGTTTGAGAAACATGAAAATATAAGCAGTTCTGTATGCTTATTCTTTCAAATCTCTTTTTTCATTTGTAAAAAGTGACTTGCCCTGAAGCAGTAAAGCTTTGAATGATAGACATCAGTAATTGAACTCTTTCAATGACAACTAATTTACTTTGTCGGTTTTCCATAGGTCTCGGTACAGCCACTTAGAGAAGATGACAGATTTGGTGGCTGTTTGGGAAGTAGCTTTAAGTGATGGTGTTCATAAGATTGAATTTGAACATGGGACCACTTCAGGAAAACGTGTTGTCTATGTTGATGGAAAGGTGAAATTGCTATGTGCTCAAATTTCACTATGACACAGATTATATAAGTGCACTTCCATGCAACAGGTATCAGAACAAACAAAAGACTAATAAATGCAAGTGAGGTATATTCAGTTGATTAACTTTACCTAATTTAATGAACTGCATCATTCTTTTTTTCAGTTACAATTAAGGTGTGAATATTCATGAAGTGCTTTGCTGTCCTTGGGCAGACGCACTCTAGACATACAGAATATTGTTTATTCTGAAATAATAGTTAAGTATTGAGCTGTCTTCCTGAGTTCTAGTTCATTTTTTTTTTTATACTAAAACATGCATTCAGGTTTATCAATTAATACCCATTGTCTTTGTTTTATTCTACAGGAAGAAATAAGAAAAGAATGGATGTTTAAATTAGTGGGTAAAGAAACATTCCCTGTTGGAGCAGCCAAAACAAGAGCTACTATTAACATTGATGCAGTCAGTGGCTTTGCATATGAATATACTTTGGAGATCAATGGAAAGAGCCTCAAGAAGTATATGGAGAACAGGTCAAAAATAACCAGCACTTGGGTACTGAGCTTGGGTGGTATGGACTATAGAGTTGTTCTAGGTAAGTAAACAATGAATGACTTCATGTTGCTGCCTTTGAATAAACTTGTATGCATTCAATAACTGGTAATTAAGAGAAAGCGCAGTTCAGTGGCTAGCACTGTTACGGTGTAAAATCCTGGGTGGCCTGGAACTTTGGAATGAGATGCCAAAGACAGTCTGAAAAATAATGGTCTTGTTACACCTGTGTAAGCCTGCTGTCAGTGTTCTGTTCTACAGCAGCATGGTCTAGATTTAAAAAAAGAGAAAAAAAGGTTGGAAGGAGTTATGGTTTCTGTATCCATAGAGCTGCCCTGGCAAGACAGTTCTCCAGGTGAAGCTTGTTGTAGAAGTGTTACCTGTGATGTGATCAAACCCGCTGTGTGTGTACATTTGTTGAGCAGGTAACCAGGCTTTCCTTCCAAAAACCGTAAGCCAAAGCCAAGGAGTCTTTAACTGAGGAAGTGGGACAGTGTTATTCTACATTTTTGATAGATTAACCGGCATCTTTTTTTCTGCATCACTTCTTAACTACAAATTTAATCTAAAATCTTCAGATGACTCTTTTCACTTTCTTAATAGCAAGGCAATACATTTCTTCTCTTCTGTCCCCCTTTCCCAAATACATTACAAGCAGATGGGAGGAAGGGATCCCCTGAGGAATTTGTCCGTGGCATCTAGAGGGAAAATTTTCACTTAGGTATTGCTGTATGTTTAGAGCTGAAGACAGGAGATCTTGGGCTATGATTTCTTCTTAAGCCTCAGGACTTTTAATCTCCCTACGCTTACTTAAAAGGCATGCAGTGTTCAGCTCTCTACTGATGTCCTGTGGATGACAGTGTCAGTAATGTGAATTCTAGAGCAAAGTAATTTAAGGAGGATGTACTGGGAGAAGTAAAAGAATATTGTTTCATATGAAAAAAATCTAAGATTCGTATTGAAAGTGGTACTTGGGTTTTCAAGGAGATTTTAAGAATACAAACAGTTTGATGGATGTTAAGTAATGCTGCTTTTGAATTAAACCAACCTGGAAAAAATGTTAGAGCTTCATTGAAACAGCTCTCAAATGATTAGCAGAAATTACTTCATTTTTCTGGCTTCAAGGTTTTCAGTTTAAGAATGATTTTCAGTTTAACATCTCTGACGATATTCAGAACAACCCAGTGTTAACAGCCAGGTCTAGGGAGAGGTAAAAATGTATGTTCATAGCAAAAGTTTTTTGCCCATTGATGACAGAGCCTCCCATCTCTCCAATGTAAGAACAAAGCCTGTAGCCCAGGTACTATGGCTAATTAGGAACAACTTTGGGGAATTGAAAGTAAAATTCAACAGTAAATTTTTAAAATTCCTAGATCTTCCTGTCTGTAGGGGGAAAAAAAAAATCTTGTTCTTTCTACTTTTTGATTTCTTTTTCCTTCACAGAAAAGGACACTATGGATGTGTGGTGCAATGGCCAAAAAATGGAAACAGCGGTACGTGATCATTTCCAAAGGCTTTTCACAGGCTATGGCTAGATAACCACAGCTTAGCAAAATAAGCCAGAGGGGCATGTTACCTCACTTTACCACTCATACCAGAGTATGAGCGTATGCCTAAACAGTCAGTACGCTATTAGTCTGTTCCAAATGTCCTTCACTATATCTTAAAATTGACAGTATTTCAGTTAGGATGCCAAACATCTATCTATTTAAGGATAAACAATGCTTTTGTTTACACTTTTTAGACAAGCAAAATAAATCTTCTCGGTTGGTTGTCCAGGGTTTTTGGGGAGAGAACTTTCAGGGGAGTGGGAGGGACTTGAGTTTGATGCATAGTGTAGAGCCATCTCATCCAAACCTGCTTGTGTCAGTGGTGACTGAGAATTGAACACCTGTAGTCTGTTATGACTTACGATTTTTTTCCACCTAGAGATGGTCCCTAACACTTAGGGCTTAAGAGTCTCGTTGGAACAAATCAAATCTTTTGTCTTTCTGTCACATCTGCATTAATTTTTAGAGCAGGTTGACAGCTAGAAGGCTTGATCTATTTGGTGTCTTTTTATATTATGATGGCTTTCAATACGCATACTATGTAGGCTACCCCATCCTTGAAGGATGTGCCTTCTCACCAGAGTTGTCACTGTGATTACTACTGCCACAAGTAATCCCCTGGATGAGTACAAGTTGTAAAATCAACAGTTTTGGTGTACTTGAGAATAGGATGAAAAGATTCACCAAATGTTTCTTTAGTAATCAGTGGAAGAAACGTCCTCTCTCAGTGAACAAGAACTTCTGCTTTTGATGGTTCTCAGCCTTTTCTATAATGTAATAAATGCACTAGGAGATATTCTTTTAAGCTGCAAGTACAGGTTTTGTTGTCAAACTCTGCTTGCATTAGAGCGGCACACAGATTTTTCTCCTCTCCCAAAGATGATGACAAAAATAGACATGTATGGCAAAATCCGTAATAGGAAATTACATAACTGCAGCAGGAGCTGTGTATCCAAAATACACAGCTGTTAGACTCAATTTGGGGATCTCGTTGTCCTTTGTACCACTAAATCCTGCACGGTTTACTGCCATTTCAGCACAGGTTTGTGTGGTACTTATTGGCTGTACTGCACAACTCGGAAGGAAACTCTTTTCTATTTTTGTTTTACTGATCAACGATATTAATTCACAAACTCCAACTTTATCATTTCTGATTATGTGAAATTTTGATTGTTATCTAATACCCACAAATCTTTAACTGGACGCCTTGACAAAGCCCTGTCCGAGATTCTGCAGCTTAGTTCAGCATTTGCGCTGCATTTGTTGCAGGTACCTACGGCTGCTCTAATTGTGGGAACTACAAGTGATCTTGACGTTGGAAACAGTCTGATGCACTCAAGCTTTTATTTTACTAAAATACCACATGTCTGGTTTTATTCTTGTCTCTTTTCTCCCAGGGTGAATTTGTAGAAGATGGGACTGAAACTCACTTCAGTGTTGGTAATCACAGCTGTTACATTAAGGCTGTCAGTAGTGGAAAACGAAAGGAAGGAATTATTCATACCCTTATTGTGGATGACAGAGAAATCCCAGAGGCTGTGGAGTAGCCTCTAGTTAACTGATTATTGTAGGACTAAGATCAGGAATTTTCAATTACTGTGGTAATTATTTTAATATGTACTACTTGGTACAATCTAGTTTGTGCTGGGTTTATTTTCTAGTTTCTGTATATGAAATTATTCTTTTTGAGAACCAAATGAAAATAATTATATACAGCCTCTTACATTACCAGTTTTTTAAAAACTATATATACATATATTATATCACTAAGTGCAGAGAGCACAGGTGAACTTAAGTAGAAATTATATACTAGAAAAAAAATCTCGCTATAATAAAATGCAAGATGAATATTCAGTAAGACTGAATCCTTATAAATTGCGGGTGTATGTGGAGGGAGGAGGAAGCATGTGCTGGGCATTCGAGTAAGCTGTTAAAATTTTCTCCGTAGTTATTTTTTCTATTAAACTGACTTCCAACGTTTTTCAGATGCAGTTAAGAAGAGTTACAAAGTTAATAAAAAGCTTATTAATGAAATACATTGTACTTGTGTAACAGTATTAAAATAATACTGCACTATGAAAACTGTTCTTTATTCCGAGTAGGAGAAAAGGTGTTACATTGTGCCAAAAAAAAAATTCTTTGCGGCTTTCTGAAAACCCTTGCTTGTTAGAAATTGTTGCAGTAGTTCAGAAACTCTGTACAGATTTTTTTCAAAAAAGAAAACAGAAAAAAAAATTCCTGCCATGAAACTCCTTTAAAAAAATGACACCTCTTGAAGCAAGCTGAAATAAGAGCTTATTCTTGTTCAGTGCTGCCTAACAAACCTTAAATCTACAGCTGTGTGTTTTCCTGGCAGTAATGTGTGAATCAAGAAACATGAGGAAAAATGGGACAGAAATAGAGGAAAAGAATTGGTTGCTTAAATGGAGAAGTTAAAATAGAAATAGACTAATTCTGTTTCCAAACTTCCAGCATACTATCTAAAACCTTGGGATTTCTGTGAGAACAAGACTCGTGTGTTAGATGGTTCTTACAAGTTCATGGGGGGGCTTTCCCATTTAACATTGCACTAGAGCATAGGCTCACACACCATAAAAGCTACCCTTTTGCAACAGTGTACACATAGCTAATCTTAAACATAATTTAAAAAAAATAGGATTATAGTCATTTGAAAGTTTGTTTTGCAATGGTTCAAAAAAATTTTCTACTTGCAACCTCAGAGTTCAGAATTAGGCTTTTATAATTTAATTTCTTTTGGACTTGTGAGTGGTTCCTAGCACTATGACTACTATCTTGGGAGTTGCAGATGCAGTACAAATGTGCTGGGAATTCATTAACAAATTATTTTGAAAAGGTTTTTTTAAACGCTAATTTCATCTATGTTTTAGGGTTCAGACTGCTCTCCATTAGCTTTACAAGTAGATGAAATGCTTTTCATATGACAATGTCGTTGGTTTTTAATAGTTTTACGCAAGCCTGCCTTCTCCCCAGATAATTAGTTTTAAGCGTAGATGACTTTTCAATCTAGAAGCAGACATGATATTGACAGATGAGCCTTTATTTCTGTATTACAGCACTGTTATAAGTCGTTTGGGTGTTTAGTTAGGGCCATAACTGGTGGTTTTAAATCCTTCAGATTGGACAAATCTGGTAGTAGCTTTTAGTTGGGGGCAATAGATTTGTTTTAAACCCTGCTAACGTCAGACATCGTTTCAGGCTTTAGTACAGAAAGTTTCAAAGTACCTGAGAGCTGGACTGAATCCCCTTTTACATTGAAATGAGTATAATAGCTCTTAGGCTTTTCCGTTTACTGGCTTCAGGTCACTACAGAAGCAATGTGGGGATATCTAGCTACAAGGTTGACACTGTAATCTTTAAAAGATATTGGTAAAGGTAGATTAATTGAAGAACAATTTCAAGCTATAGCTTGAACCAGTTCTCTACGACTTTGTAGCCTTTCAAAGATTGATTGACCACCACTGAGAAATCTGAAGCTCAAATACAGTCCAAGTCACGTTCTTAAGGCTATATGGAAAAATAACAGGTCAGCTGACAGTGTCATTCATACTTTTTATTTTGAATACATGTATGTAAAATGCTTGGAATCTCTAATAAAAACCATTAATAGAAACCGTAACAGCAACTACTGCTAGAAATCATGAAGTATTGCCTCACATTTGTCATAACTGTGTATTTAATAGCATGTCCCTAAGTGGGAAACAGCTTTCACCTGATACATTCACCTATTTAAGTCAAAAGAAAATTTAAGAATCAAAGGCACAACCAAGATTTCTTGGGTTTCACTAATAGATGCAATATCTCAGATTAAGAAAACATAATGACAGCCTACGCAAACATCGTCTATAGTCACATGCTCAGAACACTTTAAGGCATAAAGTAAATGACCAGGTAAATGCTAAACTGTATTTTGTGATGCTTTCCCTTCCGTTTCCATTCATAGATAATTTTGTTCTAATCTCCCTAAGGTATTGACTTACTTTTTCTGTTCACGGATATTTCAGATCACTTTGCACGAGGCACTTTGATCACAGCATGTTACCAGGTAAAGCATCCTCTTAAAATCTAAGTACTAGACTTTGTTCTGAGGGGGTCTTCATAATAGCTACAGTTCTGATTAATTCTTACTCAGGATGCTGCTGGTTTCCTCAGGGGGCCATATACCTCTCCCTCATTTGGGAACAGGTCAACAAGTATTGTGGAAGGGCTCCAGCACTGTTGCAAATAACAAAGGTGTCAGGATTGTTTACATCATCTACTAAGCTGTCATATACCTTAATGGCATCCCCCTCCACTGCCGGTGGCATAATGTAAGATGGCTTGCCTTTAGTGTATAAGCCTGTTAATACATCAGCCTCAAACACGTACATTTTAGAGTCTGTTTCCCACCTATCTTTACCCTCGATTAGGCTTTTCAGGTTCCGTTTAAAGTAGATGCCAGCTCCGTATTTTTGTTCTGGAAAAAGAAAGAAAAATTTTCAGAAGAAAAGAAAAAAAGCTTTTAACAATTGGTTCTTTCGGGGTGGTAGTACTAAGAGACTGCTTCTTGATTCAGTATTACATTTTATTTTACTGCTCAATGTGTGCCATCCTTTTGGAGGTAAATTTGCATTAAGTGGCTCTGATGCATGATGAGCAATGACAGGTGATGGCCATTCCGATTTAACTGCTACTCCAGTGACGACTGTTCAGATTTAACTGTTAATCCAGTGATAGAAACATCAAGGTATAATGTATCTATATAAACACTTCTGTCATCATGTATTAGGGACTCTGATAAGCATCAAAGAATGTAAGTTTTTAATAATGTAAACTACAAAAAAAGCTTTGGGATTTGTAAGAAAAATGCTGCATAAAAATGCTATTACAGTATCACATGGAAAAGTGCAAAGAAATTACATTAGACCATCATCCTATTTATTACTTTGAAAGTGTGAAAATATGCCACATACATTGCATAAACAAGGAAAGGCAAATCTCCACTTTTTGAACAGTTTCTTGCCTGAAATCCCAATTCTGCATTTGACAAGCAAAAATAGCACGCCCTTCACCTATCGGATGAGGTGCCAAATGCTTATTCTTTCCATTTCTGAAAACATCTGTCTACTACAATATTTCATAGACACCACAACTCTTTTCCTCAGTGTACTCTAAGAGTGAATGGCAGTCTGCTCAGTCAGATTATCTTCTGCCTCTGATCGCACCTGATTTGGGCAGGGGGTTAGGCTGGGTGACCTTCAGAAGCACCTTCCAGCCTTAATTATTCTGTGATTCCTTTGAACATGCTTTAAAGCATCAAGCTGCTGAATGCATGTTTGCAGCAAGTAAATAAGGATGTTGACTTTCATTAAAGAGTGATGCAATGAAATAAAACTTGGACATAGCATTATGTGTATATTAACAATTCTGTCAACAGTGTCTGGGTAGGCTAGAATCCAGGCTTATACTCCCAGAGCCCTACTGACTCTACAGTATCAGGAAGGAAAAAGGGGAAAATCTTACTGTAGATAAAAAAGTAAGCTCATATGACTCTAAATGCAGCTAAGAAACAGTTCTTGTTTAGAAATGCCATTTTTTCTGATTTTAATCCAACCTTAGTAGTCAGTCACTGTTTTGATTAAAGATGCCAAAGCAAGTTATTACCTGTTGGTGGGGAATACATCCTGTGAAATCCAGTGTGGCACACCGAGCTACAGAACTGAGCAGGAACATGCTGGTACAACTTGTGGGTTATTTTGGAGGTACCTTGTTTTTCTTCTATTTTTTTTTTCATTTGTTGGAATGCAGCAGATAAAAGAGGATTATATATCTTTTCAACCTGTAACATAAATAATAGTGTAGTATAAGCAAATGGAGACCAATAGCCATGAAATCCATGAATGCTCTTCTTCAGGCTATGTTCTTCAATGTAAGAACCTTTGATTTAGCTTGTATGCATTGACGGTGTAGCAGATAAGGTATGTGAAGCGTGCAACTGATCCACAGAAAAAGAAGCATGCCACTGTCCCATGCCTCTCAATGACATCCAGAATGGGGAATATATCTGAGTGTACTGATTTCCAGCACTTGAGTTGTGTTGAACAGATGGAGTATCAACCATACGTGAGAATAAGCTGTGTGAGTGCTTACAGCCTAATGTTGGAAAGAACGGCAAGTGTCCTGCAAGGCGTGGAGAACCTCAGCTCTCATTGATCAAAACTTTGCAGCTGTTGGGGAAAAAAGGATCCATAGATGAGAGGGCCTTTACGTTAGCTTGTGTCTCGAAAGCATGGCTGCATGCAGCGTAACACCACACAGAACTTCAGGCGAATTGGCTACGCTGCAGCTCTCACTCCCGTACGTGACTTGACCAGTGGGCCAGTCACAGTCCTATAGCAAAAGTCAGTACCAGTTGCCTCTTCAGCAACCTGCTCATGCCAGACTTCTGACTGCTCAGCTGAAAACAAGCAGGCGCTGAGGCACGATCAGGCTCTTGCTCTGTTAAAAGTCATTTAACTGAGCTATGACTGATCCTCAGTGCAGCACTGTTTTAAATGCTGATGTAGCTTTTGAGCCTCCACAAAGTCTTCAGTTCTGCAGATCAAAAAGCATTTGCTTTCATCAGGTTAGTATTTGCTATTATTTCAATGTTAAACACCTTTCTTGTATGAAAGGCCATTCGGCACATGGCAGTCTGGTTTCCAGTTACCCTCTGTTACTACTAGGCACACAAATCCCTGTTTACTTCCATATTTCTCTGTGTTGCATAGCCTCACCCTCCTCCTGTTCAGTAAAGCACTCATACCCAAGCAAGATCCCAACTTCAACACGCTACTAATCAGATCCTAACTCTGACAAATTCAGTTGCTAATTTTTGGTGTCAAGCTCACAAGAAGAAAACAGAGACACTGCATTAGTGTCCTGGAATATTGTACTCATTCTACCATACCAATCTCATATTTCTCTAGAGTCCTATAAAGGAATATGTGAAGCATGAAATAAGAGACAGAAAGTACAGTACAGTTAAAAGGACTTCTCAGAATTTAACCACACTTTTTGAGTGATTATTTGCATTATGTTTAAAATACTTTCTATTACATCTATAATAGACTACATGTATTTTACAGATGAGGCTGACTTGATCTTCATTTTTAAAAGCAATATATTGAAATAGTTAATCTGAGTTTTTTAAGCATATGTTAAACATGTTAGTTCTAATATATCAGCCGAGATTGTTTTTCCATGAATACCCTCTTTACCTTGAGAACATGAAGCCCAGCTTTTTCGAACTGTTTCTGTCTGTCTTTAAACTCCTGAAGGTGTGATTCCACCAGTGAAATCTGTCCGCATTTAGTAGTATTTGTCCTGTGAAGGTGTCCTTCTAAATGCTGACCTGCTTCTGGTTGGCCTGGATACAAATGAGGGAGTAAAGTTTTCATATATCACAGTATCTGAAGCAAAGGCAAGGAGGAGGGATCCAATACTTTAGTTTGGTAGTTTAGTTAAAAACAAAGAATGTTAAATATTCTCCAAAGTAATGCCAGAGGCTAATATTGAGAGGGACTGATATATATATATATTAATTTATTCTTTTTTTCTACATTTATTAAAAAAACCAGAGAGAGAGAATCACAGAAAAGCAATTTATCTTCTCCATTACATCTCTCCCCAGCCCAGCTTTCATATAATGGTATCTATATTGAATGATTAGACAAACATGAGGAAAAATGGATCACTCGGTAAATTTTGTAATGCCACTATTCTATCCACTGTTAGTGAAAGTCAAGGGCTCTGCAGAACAAGTCCATTGGTGGGTCCTGGTGGCCCAGCTGTAGCTAGCAAAAGAGCTCAGCCAAGGTATGTGTTAATTAAAGTGCAAATTTTGTAAGCCTCCAGTGGCCAGGCTTTAAAGTGAAACTGTCCTGAAGGAAGCCAGCATTACAGCTGGCTGTACAATGACAGCCAGCTCCTGTGTAACTGTGCCCTACTAGGAATATTGCCAAGTGAGTAACCAAAGCTAAGAAATGCTCTTTCAGGGGCTCATATGATAGAAGTACAGTAATATCGGTAATTAAAGCAATGCTCAGCATGTGTGTGAACTGAATGCACGTCTGTCCACTCTCAGCAATACATAGACATATGTTGCTTCATACTTGACCTTATTTAGGCACTTACTTAACATACCCATTAAGTACAGCAGTTCCTCTTGTTTGGCTGTAGTCTTCTCTTGCATACGAAGCAGTAATTTTTCAGCTGTGAGCACTGCATCAATCACAGCATCAGGAGGGCCCTGAAATTCCAGTCTTGCTTTTCCACCTCTCACTTCTTCTGATACACATACACTAGAATGCTGCTCTCGAGATAGTTCTGCAAACTCGTTTTTACCGAGGCTAAAAATGTAGTTGTTTTCAATAATAGCATGGTTACTTTCCTGAATTTGTACCACACTTTGGATCCACGATTCTGCTGCTTCTAATGCTGTACGTGTGTTCCCTTTAAGTTCAATAGCTGGTTCATTATTTGCAGCCTCTTTTACGCTTTGACTGCCTGACTCTGTACCTGGAAGAAAGATTTTTTTTTTTATATATATACACAAGTTCATTGGAAGAGTGAAGAACTTTCAAGTGCTGTCACAAATTCCTATATGTAATCCAAGATGTACAGTGCAAGAAACACACTACTCTTCTGGTACACTCAAAAAAAAGAGATTAGATAACAGGAGGTAAGGTTTCCAGGAAAAAAAACCCCACACACATGCAGAATTTATTTGCCTTCCACTACATGACTTGCAACAAGTTAGGCACTGATGATGATTTTTATGTTTGAAAATCTTATGAGGGACTGCTCAGTTCCATTCCTATTAATGTAAAAATGCAAAGCGCTCACACATTTTTGCCTCCCCTTTTCCCCAAGACACATATGCAAATACTAAGTTCTTTTTAAAGGAATGTGATTTCAGATTCTCAAATCTGGAGTGCTCATTTACTTGAAATACCTCTTCTGTTCATTACTTACTCAAATGATCACTTTTGTTGTAATATTGCTTTTTTCCCAGTTTGTGTGCTGCCGAATAAAATTTCCTCTGGAAAACCTTGAAAGAGAAAAGTTCAGGAGCAGTTTGCAATCTCTGTTGTCAAGTATTTAATTTGTTATTTCAAAACTCTGTTAGATAAGCTGTAGTTACACCACCGCCCCAAAATTTTTGGGAAAATTTGTCAGCTTTTCCCAAAATGTTATTCCTGATAATATCAAATGCATTCCTGTTCTTCTACGTCTCCTAAGGTAAGACACCTTACACACTGAATGGCACCTTTACCCACTCCTTGTGGTTGTGGCATATCCGGAATTCATGGAACCACAGCAGATAAAGGTGTTCATTACTTGCAGTTTAATGCTGATGAATCCTTACTCACGTTTTAAAACCCAGACTATTCCCCTGCCTTTACCCCAAAGCTCCTCTTCGTGATCACACATGGAAAACCTCTGAGAAGCGCTACTCTGCTAGGCAGTGGATTTGGCATCTGGCAAACTGCCTTTCCTTCTTTTTTCAGCAAAAAGAGTTTCTGCTGTGCCCTGATTATCAAGGGATGAAGTGATGAGCACATAGCTGTCATACAGCTTCCTTTAAAGTTTATGGGACTGTTACAGATCTGATGGATCTGATCTTAGAATCATAGAATGGTTTGGGTTGGAAGGGACCTTAAAGATCATCTAGTTCCAACCCCTCTCCACCTAGTTCTTGCACCTGTTGAAAGAATGGATTGTTGAAGTTAAATGGGAAAAAAAGTACTTTTATAATAGATGGCTATCTAAAATAGTTGTATATTAATCACATCGGCCAAATACTCAAAAGGTGGAAAATGGCACACTGCAGTTGAAATTATCCAGTGTCTGTTTGCAACCCTTCTATCATGTTAGGTCATATAATGTGTTGATAGTGTTTTGCCCTAGGAACTTCATACAAAAAAAATTAGTTAAAGCAATTCCCTGAGGAGGAATAAGCTTATTCCCTAATGAGTTAAGAGTAGACTCTTTCTTATAAATTCCCTGATAGTCGTGGGAATTTCAGAGCTCCCTCCCCTTGCTATCAGACCACAGGGTGAAGACTTTGGCTTTAGTGAAGAGAAAATAAAGTTTTGTAAAGATTAATAATAACTGTTAATGAGACAAATAGTTTCATAAAGGGATCTGCCGTTCACAAATGTTATAAGTAGTATGGAATTCAGATTATCTTAATTTGTAGTCATCTACGGGAATATTTTTACGGTTTTGCATTTTCCTTATTGGTAGTTAACAACATATTTGTTACCTCATAGGCCTTATAGTCATCTGGGCAAAAGACAAACTGCACATCTATCTTGTTCTCAGGGTGTGCCGTGGCAAAATTTAAAACCGCTTCAATCATGATCTCTGCCACTATATCAACAGGCAGCTTTAACGACCAAATCCCGTTTGCTGGAAAAGAAACTGAGGGAGACTGCCAGTCCCTAAAGTAATACAGGCATGTTGTCACTGCAACTTTTAATTCCTGCAAGAAAAACAAGTGGTTTAGTCCTCATATCACTCAACATGAAAATCAATTAAAATCCAATCTAACTGCTCATCACCTCACACAGTAACACCTTGTGGTGGTACTGCAACCATACAATGTGCAGTACAAGCTCACAGGGCAGATTATATCCTTTTGTTACTATGAGTTCCTTATAAGACGAAGAATATCTAAGATGAGACTGCAATTCATCCTGAAGACCTGGACCCGCTTTTTGCAGCAGTCCTCTTGAAACTGGAGAGTAAGGCTCGCCATTCACAGACACAGAATTCACAATAGCTGTAGTCTGGAAGAAAAGAGTGCAAAGTTTCAGTATACTTCAAGTTTACTATTTGCAAGCTTTGCTACTATAGAGAGCACTCTTTCTAGGAACAATGCCTTTAAAAAAGCCTGACCGCAGCAGATCAGCTGTTTGAAAGGTTCTCTTATGACTATTAAGAGCAGCGCTAGAATACATCAAAGTATGCACCTTCTAGTGGCAGTAAATGCATATTTTTTTCTCAGAAGCCAACAGCGTGCATAAGACCTGTTCAAGTCATCAGAGTGTATTCAATAGAATTATTACAGCAGCTATGGAAGTGACCCATACGTGCCTCATCAAATGCAATTCTGCAGCCAATTATCGATGTGCAGGAGAGAACTATGGCTATGTCTGTTACCCCAGCCCACGCAGATGCTCCCCGTGTTAGGGTAGCAAGCACTCGTCACCAAACCAGCGGGGTCAGTGCACACAGGGGAACTGCAAAGCTATTATTGCTTCCAATCCCCAGTGGAAACAGCAGATTCCCCTAATAGGTCTTCTGTATTTCAAATTAAATATGTAAAATGCAAAACACTTGTTTACAGAATGCTGATAATAGCAGTAATTGTTCTAACTTAATTGCTGAAGATTATCTAAAGATACAAGACTTGGGAGCATATTTTCCTCATAGTCTTGAAGGCATGTGGTATCTTTCAGTGCTGTAAAAATGATCAATAAAATTCCCCACAATGTCGACTTTGTGATCCTTTGCTCTCACCTCAAAACAATGAACTTCCTATTCAATTAAGATACTTCTTTAAATAAAAGTTATGATTTTTTTTAAGATACAGTATTTGCTGAAAGCAAATGCCATTCCTGTGATGTAGCTTCCAGTCTAAGAACTCTGTTGGATTACTCTGACTAAGCTCATATATTTTGCATCAGATTTTCTAGCTAAAAAGTTAAATGAATCAATTTAAATGATGCACTGTTTAAAGGTAAGGTGCACATCATCTGTTTTCAGCTGTTTCAGTGTTTGCTGAGTAACTCCAGTAGTGACACCTATGAGAACATAAATTATAGGAAAAAAAGCAAGGCAAAAAATAAGACTAGACTTCTAGGGAATGCATGATAAAATGTGAAGTCCCATGATGTTATAATAAGATAAACATTAACATAGGGATATATTATTATTAATCATCCAATCTTTAGCTGCTTCGTCTTATGCCATTACAGCACGTATACAAAAAAAGAAATAAAAACGTTCTAATGTTTAATACCCATTTAGAAAAAAAACCAACTCCTTGCCACTATAATTTATTTACCATTTGTAAATTCTCATCAGGATAAGAAGATAACTATTTAGTGGACCGATACAATATGTGTTCTGAACTCTTGGGCTCCAAATTCTGCAAAGACTTGGAGGCAACTCCCTGTTCAACATATTAGGAGACAGACTTACCTTCTGCTCTTCAAGGAGTCCTTTTACAATGCACAAGTGAATGCCTCCATGTTCGATGAAAGCTGAAGGCTGGCTTGGTGAAGCTAAAAGAGTTTCCTGAAGTGAACTGGTATCACCCAGAAACTTTTCACAGGCCTTCTTCATTTCTACAACTGTAGGCTCACAAATGTTCACAAGCCGGATTTCCCTGAGACAGCTTGCTGGACTTGCCTCAACAAATTCCTTTATAGCCATTACAATCACTTGAGCACACAAACTGATCGGGAAGCCAAAAATACCTGAACTCACTGCTGGGATAGCCACAGACTTTATAGTATTTTCTGGAGCACTAACGTACTTCAGAACATTCACAATAGCTTCCTGAAGTAGGGCACAACATCTTTCGTTTTCATAAATGCTCCACTTTGGACCAACTGCATGAATAATTTTCTTACAAGGAAGCTTCCCTCCACCTGTCACTGCTATTTTGCCAGCTGTGAGTTTTCCATAGATTTCAATATGGAGATTGCTTTGCTCTTGTATTTCTGGCCCTCCAGCATTCACAAGGGCTAAAGCAAGGCCTCCTCCATGATCTAGATATTCATTGGCTGCATTCACCAAAGCATCGACCTTGTGTCTTGTGAGATCATCCTTACAAACACAAATGTCAATTCCCTGCTTTAGTTTTTTCCTGTATACTTCAACGGTGCATTTTGTACTTTTGAAGGTCAATGTACAAGCAAACTTTTTGTAAATGAGATTATTTAGACAGTCCTCTCTTTTCTTAAGAACATCATAGACATCTTTACTGATGGGGATCATCAAGCTGTCCTCATCCATTAGCATGCTTGGCCCTAGGATACAGAATAATATAAAGTGAAATCCAAGATACTACTGTCAAAACATTGCTTTTTATTTAGAAGTCTGGTTTATAGCTCTCAATTTTATTACTGTCCAATTACTTACCAATATTTTTTGGCATATTCTGATCTTCTCTCTCCTCTTTTCATAGGCTTAGAAAGCCCAACTAAGCAAAGAAATCAAGGCCTCGAGTGTTGTTCATTATTCTGTTCAAATTAACCTCCCCATCTAGTAGCTCCTTTCCCACCTTTCCTCAAGATCTTCTCCTCTTTCCTTTCAATGCCTTATGAATTACAGCAGTGTGAGTTTCAGAAAAGTGAAAAGTTCAAGCGTGCTCTGTCAGCTTAACGTATTTGGATTCTGAGAAACAGTCAGTATTATGCTGTCCGCTGTTTCCTGTAAGGCTGTGAATACTTTCAGTTTCATCTTTTCCATCAACAACCAGCTCCCTTCCCATAACCGAACACAGGCAGACACGGGAGTGGCCAGCTGCTGATCGGTGTCCTCAGAGGGACCACACACCCTCCTCTGAAGCAGTCTGTCTCCAAGATTATCTTCTTGTGACCTGGCAGATGTCAGACCTGGTGAAATACGCCCTGAGCCCCCAAACAGCCTGCTCAGAGTCCTCCCAGCAGAGGGATTACCAGCAAATAGCCTGTAGGTCCATTGAGCAAATACCTTTTCCTTAGAAGTGGCTGATCGCTTCTCTTTCCCTATTCTTTCTCCAAAGGCACTGAAAGATGACAACAACATCACTGAGCCTGTGGTGACTTGAGGGTTTGGGTTTGCCTTACTGTTTACCTGAGGAGGAAGCCTGGTTAAGATGTGAGTCTTCCTGCTACTTGTTCTTCCACCTCTCTTTCCTACTGTTTATTCTCCCCACCATTAGGCTGACACAACCCTTGTCAGGGACATACTCTTAAATGAATCAGTGACATAACCTGAATTAAAAAAAAACAAACCACGCCACAAAACTTATTTGATTTAGAGCACAAACCTCAAAGACTGATGTAGCAGCACAACTGAATGGGCTGAGAATAAATGGTGAGAAAGAAGAAAAAGGAGCAGACAAGTATGAGAGGAACGTCTGTGAAACAGATACAGGGCTTTGTTAACTGGCTGCAGTGCCACTGTGATGCTGTGCTGCATTTGCCACTAAAACTCCAACTGAGAAAGCAAAGGTGAAAAGCCACGCCATAATCAGGGCTTCAAAATGCTGTAAAAGCAGAAAACACCACTTCTCCCCTTCTGCGCTTGTTTTGCTGAGGGCTGAAGCCTGCCTCTGCCCTCTCCAGGGCATTCTTAGCACTTTGTTACTGATTTCCAGCAAGGTCCAAGGGCGAGTACCGCAGGCCTTTGCAGAGTCAGTGACTCACAGCCACACCGGCAGAGGAACACTTGCCAATACGTTCATTTAACCGTGCCACAGCGATCTTATGCTGAGCTTTTTCTTTAATTCTGTGGCTCTTCTTTGGTCTGCACTTTAAGCCCACAAGCAAGTTCTTTCTTTGTAAGGAACTTATAAATTCAGAAGGGCTTTTTAAACCACTTTTTTTAGGGTACAAAAATAATGGTAAAGAGTGGGGCAGTTTTTATATTATCACTATGGCTATACAGCCCTCTCCTGGCAGATGTCAGCAGTACTATATGCAGTAGTTATGTTAATTAGCGTAAATCAATTTGTATGAGTTTAATCCAACTTTCCTCCGGGGTATGCTACCTGCTTGTAAAAAGAGTCTAACGTTTTGCACTTATACAAGGTATACACATTGATTCATCAAAACACTTCTGAGCTCTTACTTTTAAAAGAGAAATGCAAGCAAATTCTGTTGAAGTAATCAATAATAACGTCGATTCATAACAGTGTACAATTCATACATTTCAGGTTGCTTTTGGCTATCCCACATCAACGTTTTCCAGTTTGCTGGCTGTAGCTGGCAATTTTCAACTTAAATACAGGAACACGCTCTGCAGATGGCTAAAAGAGGCTTACCTAAACCGCTCTTCCTTTTCGAGGTCTCCGGACTGTAACTATTGTAAAAAAACAAGACAGAGAAAATGCATGTTACTGCGTGATGGGCTGCGTTCTTGCAGGAGCAGTTCCATTGCAAGCAAAACCGGCAGCACCACCTTTTCAAAAATCTGTGTGAAGTTTTCTAATACTTAAAATGCTATTCAGAGCTGAAATTACAGTGACTGGACCACGGCGGGTGAAGTTACCCACAGCTCCAGCTGACCTGCGGGTGCTGAGAAGCCGGGAAATTTTACCTCATCCCGAGAGCCAGGCCGCAGAACAGCGCTTTTTTTCCCCCCAGTGCCTAAAACCCGTCGGCAGCGGGGTGCGTTAGGCCCCGGAGAGCCCGCCCTGGCACTTCCAGCCGCAGCTCCCCGGGCCCGTGAGGGAGCTGCTGCCCAGTGGAGGGCCGCCCCGCGGGTGGGCAGGCACCAGCCCCAGCCCCAGCCCCTCGGGCCCTCCGCCCCCGCCCCAGCCCCGCTCTGTTACCTGGAAGATCCCCATTAACCGGCGCTGCGCGGCGCGGCCGTTTACCTTTCAGCGCCGGGAGCTGGAGCGGGGCCCGGGGCGGGGAACCGCGGCCGCCGCGGCGGAGCGGGAAACGAAAGCGAAAGCGGGCGGCGGCAGGCATCATGGCGGCGTCGCCGCTCCTGGTGCGGCTTTGCCCCGCGCCCGACGCCGGCGAGAAGGCGATGCTCAAGCTCCAGAGCTACTTCCAGTCAGGAAAGCGGTCGGGGGGCGGCGAGTGCGAGGTGCGGGCGGGCCCCGAGCCCGGCACCTACTGGATTCACTTCCAGCAGGAGCGAGGTACGGGCGTGGGGGGGCTGAGGCGGGCGGTGCGGCTCTGCGGGCGGCGGGGTCCGCGGCTCGGCATGCCCCCGCTGCCGGCACGGAGGGGATAAGGGGGCGGCTGAGCCCCAGCCGCCCCTGGGGGCGGCTGTTCGCTCGCAGGTCCCGCAGCCGTGTGAGGGGGCGGGAAACGGCCGCCGAGGGCACCATCTTGTGCCCCTGGGTAGTGCATGGGTGGGCAAAGCGCAGGTGGTCTCTGTGGCCACTTGTAGCCATCAAGTTTTCAGGTAACTTCGTTAGCCTTATCTGCCTGTCCCCAAATTACTGCAGATAAGAAGAGCGTGGAATCCCGCATGGATCACGTCTTGGAAATTGGTGGCAGGTGCCTGAAGATAGTCATCCAGCCGGGAGAAGGGGACGTGAGCAAGAGCCAGTTTACAGAGCAGGCCTCCCCCAGCTACTCCGGCCCTTCCAGCTCTTCCCCTCCTCCACAAAGGTTCAAGGAGCAGCAGGCAGCCGAAGGCCATGGAGACACGGCAAGAGAAGTCGTTACCAAAAAGGTACACCAGGAAGAGCAGTAACAAGCAGTGTTACGACCTGCCCCGCTTGTAGTTCCACGAGTCCTTTGCATTGCTTTATGTTGCACCTCAATATTTCATGCCAAGCAAATGTCAGTTACATTATCTTAGTCAATAAAATGGGGGCAGGGAGCAATTTTTGAGTGCTGGACCACAGGTCACCCACGCATGTTAACAGGTAGCATGTTCTCCAGCATGGCTTTGGCACGTGCCAACCACTACTCCCCAAAGCAGGTTTCAGGGGATAGTATGCACCAAGGGCTTCTCCCAAAATGTGGAAAAATTGTATGAGATTTGGATCCCTTCCTGCTACACAGACCTCTAACACTATTTCGGCATGTTTTGCACCTTCAAACAGCCCTAATTACTTCCATCCCTTACCTCAGTGTTCAAAAAAATCTGCTCTGATGGGATGTAGTGCAACAAACATTATTTCAGACACTTTGAACTAAAAGTTATGCAGAGAAGAGAAGATCAACTGTGTGTTAGTGACATGGGGTAGGGCCAGGCTACATGTTACATGATGTGGATGTGGCTCTACTGAGACATGGATATCTGGTCCAGAGGGTTTACTCTGCTTTGCATAGTAGCATAGGTGTAGCTTTTGAGGTATATCACGTGCTAACATATTGGTTATTTGACAGCTGTAGCAGTATACTGCAAATTTCCCTATCCTGTCTGTGCAAAGTACAGATGTGAACATGTTTGTTACTATTTTTCAGAATCCTGTTTTCTGCCTTAATCCTGAGTTACTAAAGCATGACTTTTGGGAAGTTTTTGAAGAAAGATAGTAGAGAAAACTAGAAAGTCTAATATAATTAAAGAACAATGTAATATAACTTACATGTCCTGTTAAAACATGTTTTGTCTCTGTCACCTGACACTAAGGGGGCAGACAGATTCTTCTGGGGATCCTTAGCAGAATGATGATGGTACTAAGTTGTAGTTACAATTACAGCTTTATTTTTTTTTAGAGGATTTTATGATTAGCATAGTATAGGATTAATGATCAGAATAGCACAGGATTTCTACGAGCAGAATCAGTGCAGTACAATTTTATAAGTAGCATAGCACAGAATTTTCTAGCACAGCTTAGCTTATGGTTTCTAATCACCTGGACCCTCTGTAGATCAAATCTTAATACTTAGCTTGTGTATCGATATAACAATCATAATCTAGACTTGAAAAACACATAAAAGAGTACGAGTCATTCACTCAGTCCTCAGAGGAAGCAGAGGACAGTGGAGGTGTCCCTGGCCACTGGGGGATCACGGGTCTTACTGTCCAGCAGCAGTTGCGGCCCAAGTTCCACTTAGGACTTGTAACTGCTTGATTTTATATACAGTGCTCTATGTGCTGTTACGCTTCCCTGTTTTGCGATGGGGTCATCACCACCTGGTTGGCGGGGTGCCTGCGACCTTCAAGGCTGGTAAGGAGTGGAATAGTTGTCCTGGTGCCCAGGAACCTTGAAAATGATAGGAAGGGGAAGAAGAAATCTGCTTGCTTTGTCTGCTTGGTGCACAGGTCCTTCAGGGCCTGATAATGAGGGGAAAAGGGACTAATACCAGCTCGGTCACAGAGAATGGCCGTTTGCCTTACAAAATACCGTTAGTTATGCTAACGTATTACCAGAGGTCAGGAGCAAAGGGTACTGGTCACAGTCTCAAACTAAGTAGCAGAGTTACTGTCTTTGTTCCTGCAATGCTGATGACATTAACAAATTTCATTTTTGCTGCTGACTTGGAAGCAGATTGCGTGTGTGTTGTGTCAGTATATGTTACATAAAAGAAACACTGTGTGCAAATGTGTCTATAGTAATCTGGCCCTACTGAGTTGTACAGAGCTTTTCCTTACTTAAAATACAGAAGCAGGAAGCAGAGAACCTTAGAAAAAACAACTATTGATATCTTCTTGTCTTCTCTTTAGATATTTCTTACAGTATCTGCAACTTTGAATACCAGTATGTTCACTGAACAGCAAAGAGAGAAAATTACCATTATATGTCCAAATTTAAAAAGAGAAGGAAATGCTGATATTGATGGCTCTGAGAAATTGACGGGAGATTTTACAGATATTGAAAAAGCTTATCACTACTTTAAGGATATCCTTGCAGGCAATGACCCAAACGATGATTTTTCACATTCTGAAAGTAAGAATGGTTTGAAAGACGAAAATTGTCTGAATACTGAAGAAATGAATGAGCTTACAGTTCTGTCAGCTCTCTATGAATATTTCAGTCATACTTGCAAAAAACAAATCAAAGTACTACATGAACGTTTTGGAGTGTGTATAAGAAGTAAAGATCATGACAATGGAACCACATCAGTATGCTTCACTTCTGATAAAAGTCCTGCATCAATACAAGAAGCTAATGATTTTTTTATCAGAACTTTTCAGAAAATTGTAGAAGATCTGAAACAGGAAAAAATTCCTGTAACACACAGTTACACATTAAATGAGACAATAATGAAATTAAACGCTAGGTTTAGCAATCTTCTTGCCAAAGAGGAAGGGAATCAATTGCTACTCCGTGGTCCAGCAAGCGAGATTTTAGCTGCCAAAAAATTTCTAGCAGAGGAAAGTGAGAACAGCCAAGCTGAAAAGAATATGAAAATATCATCTGAACAGTACAAATACAGGAATGGAATTGAAGTTGATGCTTCTGTGTTTAAATTGTTGGAAACAATATTAAGCAAAGAAATTGAAGGCATTAAAGACAAATTTGATACGGCAATAGAAAAGAAAGACAGTATATATGGCCAGAAGGTGCTCATAATATTTAGGCCTAGGGTTAAAACTTCTGATATGTCTTCACATGCCACTGAAAGTTTCATCAATGCATTTCAGAATGCCTCTGCAATGTTAAGAGAAAAACTCATCAGCTCGAAGCTTTCAGAAGATCAGAAGAAAAGATTAAATATGCTACTTAATGGAAAACAATTGGAAGATCTGCATGTAAAACTTAAGAAGAAGGAAGACAAATTCCTCTTAAGTGGTTTACCAAACCATATTTATGCTGCTGAAAAGCACATTATGAACCTTCTTAACATTGAAGACTCAACACAAACTAAAAATAGGACACCACTGTCCTCTGATCTCAGCGATCAAGAAGCTACAGGAGCATCTGAGAAGAAATATAATGGCAGGCAAAAGAATAATCTTTCTTCCGAAGGACAGTCTAAGACAAAGGCAGAAGAAGGCAAAGATGTGTGTCCGATTTGCATGGAGAGGATTAATAATAAAGAAGTACTGAGAAAGTGCAATCATGCGTTTTGCAAAAGTTGCATCAACCAGGCCATGACTTATAAGCAAACTTGTCCTGTTTGTAATACCGTCTATGGACTCATGAAAGGAGACCAGCCGGAGGGAACAATGTTAACTAGAACGATGACTCTATCTCTCCCTGGCTATTCCAGTTGTGGTACTATTGAGATCACATATAATATGTGCAGTGGTATTCAAAGTGTAAGTACATTTAAAGATTCATAAAAGATATTTTTCCCCCAACAAAACCAATATTGAATATAAAATTCACTATTTTTCCGTCATTTTAATGCATGTCCAGCAGAGACATTTCTTTGTTCTGTACAAATCTGCAAGTATTTAATTCAGTATTTTTGGGTGCAATTAAGTAATACAGTAGAAATTAAATAGTGAAATGGTAGCCCTCCATTTTATATGCACATTGGGAATAACTGAACTGAAATCTATGGAGTGATACCATGTAAACAAAATTTTGCGAGTATAATGAGGATTCTCTGAGGCATTCTCCTAGCTGCTGACACCAGTGGACAAAAACAAATAGTGGGCTGGCTTGTAAGCTTTCCAGGTGAGAAATCAGCTTATGTTGTGTGCTTAGCGTCATGACTAGGGCTGAAAATGGGATAAATGAAAAAGTCAGGGGTGGGGTGACATGCATTTGAGAGAGCAAAGAAGAAAAAACAAATTTAACAATGGATGCATGAGTGATGACAAGAAAATATGAATGGAACTTGTATGAAAGAAATTGTCTAATGAGAAAAAACCACCTCAAAATAAGTCATCAGTCATGCTATGTCCTTCTGAATCAAAGACAGGATAAAAAGTATTGCAAAAGCTGGGATGTGTGATTTTCACTCTTTCAAAGCATTTATGATATACAATGTGTTTTTGTTTTGTTTTTCTACAAAACAGAGCAACCATCCAAACCCAGGGAAACATTATCAAGCAACTTCTCGAATAGCTTATTTACCTGACAATAAGGAAGGGCGAGAAATTCTGCAGCTCCTCAAAAGAGCCTTTAAACAAAAATTGATTTTCACAGTGGGGCAGTCACGTACTACTGGTGCACAAGGTGTTATCACATGGAATGATATTCACCACAAAACTTCCATGACTGGAGGACCTACCAAGTAAGTAGTCTTCTCTTTATGTAATTTTATTGCTACTCAGATGTGGCAGGAAGGCTACCCGGCTGCATTACAGCTTTCAGATTTTTTATAACGGTGCAAGCCATCGGCAAATCTAAAGTATCTGTCTTGGTTTGTCACTAACAAAGTGGTAGTGCAATGCTCTATGGATCCAGACTTGAACCACTTTCACCAATTTGGACAGTTGGAACAAGGATGAGCTTAGTCCTCTGTTGCCCCTGAGGCCACTCTTTCACCAGTGAGTTGTGTAAAGTACCTACTCAGTTAATAACTACTGTGATGAGAAACCACTTCTAGTACAGGACAGGACAGCAAGATCTTGATAGCAGCTAAAGGTTGGACTCCTGATCTCAGCCTCTTCTGTTACCTGCTGTTTTGCACCAGGAGGTGCTGGTCCATTATGATCCCAGTAAAGACGGCACTCAGACTCTGTAAAATATGATTTGAATTTCTACTTATTAGAGCTAACAGCAAGAAGAAAGAGATTGTAGTATAGATACGGTTGTGTCCTTTTAGATGCTAGGAACCCCGAGTTGCGCAGCATTCAGTGGGCCTCTGAGCAGAGCGCAGGTTGCCATGCTGACCCCGTCCATAGCAAGGGTTACCCCATTTTGGCTATTTGAGCTTTTACAGGATTTTCTTAGTAGAAGACAACTCTATTCAGCATTTCTTGAGGACTTGCTGCACTTCTAGATAAAGGCAAGGACACGCAGATGGTGTAATCACCAGGACCGAGTGGGAGCTGCCTGCAGCACCTCTCTTAGAGTGAGCTGCTGGAGTCTGTTGAGCAGCCACGGGATGTGCACAGCACAACAGAGGTCTGAAGGTCACGCCACATGGGCAGCATGGCACGGCGCGGCACAGGCCTGGGCCTGTCCAGCTTAACTGTTATGTGGATCACTAATTCCTCAATGTATAATGGTCTTCTGGTCAGGATCACTACATCCCACCCCTTGATGCACATACAATTGACCTTTCGTAAAGATATGATTAGCTGCAGATTATATCAGTAAACTATTTGGCTCCTGGAAAAAATCTTACAGAGACAAGAGGGAGGCTTGGAACAGTCCTTTCAAGCTTGTTGCAGCCCCTCACAGGCAGGTGTCTTCCTGCAAGCTCTAAAGATTGGTGTCTAGATCCTCCTTCCTGGGCTAGGATCATAAAAGAGCAAAAAGTATCGGTTTTACTTTATCCCCCACTCTGCCCAAATGCTTTCCCTAGTTATCACTTGTTTCATACACACTTCTGATGATGCGCTACTTAAAATCCAGAGGTGCCATTATATTCGTGTTTTATATTTGGATACGCTTCAGGTCTGATTTTTAGAAAGATGCATACCCAAGCGCCCTGTCAGTTTCGAGTGAGACAGCAGGCAGCTTTGAAAATCAAGTTCTTGGTGTCAGCTTGGACAACCAAATTCAGCAGCTGCTTTTTGTAAGTTTTTAGCTTTACCCTGTCTGTACCACCTCTCTGACCTGTAAAATAGGGTCTGTTGTCTCTATAGAGTAAGAAGTAAGTGCATACAATTTGTAAAGTGTTTTAAGAGATTTTGATGAGAAGGTTCTGTAGAACTGCCAAGTGGTTCAGAAGTAGTCCAAACAATTCTTTTCTTCTTCTCCTAGGTTTGGTTACCCTGATCCTGATTATCTGCAGCGTGTTCGATCAGAATTGAAAGCAAGAGGAATTGAATAAAGAAATTTATGAACCGTCAGTTCTTAAGTATTGTAACTGAACACGTAGTAATTAATTTACTATTCAAGCCCTAAGAAGAAATTATTTTGTTCAACTGCTGTACTTAAATCACTTGTATTTCGCAGTCAGCTAAGAAAAGTAATCTTTTTTCATCAAACGATGTATGTTCTCTTTACACATCATTTACTTCCTTGAATAATGCTTCCCTATATGTCTAACCTTTACAGAATGTGGGTCTTGTGAGTGCAGCATCAGTACTTGTTGCACTTGTCATATATCAAATTGTGTATTTTATTTTACCGGTGAATCTGATCTGCACTTGTTCCCAAAGTCTTCAGTCTGACCACGAAAACCGCTGGATCCACTACTAACTTTTATTCAATCAAACAACTTCCTGTTATGATGTCTGTCATCATGGATAGCATCATGTAACCCATCTGCTGGAAAATTTTTACGCAGCTGTTATAGTATCAGCTGTGATCAGGCTATGATCTTTTGCTTCTTTTCCTTTTCAGGGTAGAAATGGCATTAATGGTTTGGGTTTTAAACATGAAAATAGCATGGATAATGTATGAGGGGGGTATGTGGGTAGATGCTGTATTTTTAACACTGCAGAAGTGCTGAATGCTCAGAGCCACGTTGGAGCAAATGGAAAGTAATAGTGCCTGTGGCCATCTCTGATAATGGGGTCCTGGTTCTGTGCCTTCCATCGTGTTTAAGCTTAAATACAACTTTTAAGTCAGCTTTGCAACTAGAAAACTATATTCTTGCCATTGCTTTCAATATATGGTTTAAATTGTATCATAAGGATACTTTGCTGCTACTCTGCACTGTCTAAATAGCCTGCTAATTACCTCTGTGGTGTTGTGAAACAAATAGCTTTCACTTAATGCAGCCATAATTTTCGATGAGTTAAACCATTTCTGTTAGGCTATTGACTATAACTAATAAATAAAATATAAAAATACCATCTGCTCAGTTCTGCATTCTTCTGTATAATTTTTTCCTCCTGTTTTAGATACATATAGTTGTATATTTTTTTTAATTTAGGAGCTTCCCAGCAATGCCATGATTGAGGTGATTTTTTTTTTTTAGGATTCCCACACTGTGAATAGGCAGTACCACTTTACTACCTCGACTTTCAGATTTCTTAGTGTTGGGCACTGTTTGGTTTCCATGTGGGTTAGGATGACTTTCCCAGTGTGATTTGGTTTTACTGTATTTGTTTTCACATTTTACACTATTTCAAGTTTCCTCCCTTTTCTGTGTGGTGAGATACCAACATTCCAGTTGTTTCTAAATGACCGTGCTGTTCTGCACATTGAAGCAAGCTGTGAAGATCAAATCTCCCCAACTTCTTTTGGTCTCTTATTTCACTTTCTGTCCCAATAGGCCAGTTCACCGATGTCAGACCCGTCTGACAATTCACCAGCTCCAATTTTATCTGTGGCAAAGTTTCGCAGGCTGAGTTTTCCAGCAGAGACCTGCTGACTGTCGCTGAAAGCTCCCAAGCCTTTATCCTATAACCAGCTGTACAGACCTTTACTTTCTAATCATAGCTGTACAGTTTAGGAATGAATCTACCTAATCTGCAACCAAAGTCAGGTATTTTGCCTGGGTTACTGCAAGGGACGAGAGCATGTACCTCGGCTAACTGTTGAGAGAACAGTTCATTAGGAAGCAAAAGATTAATCGCCCACCAAGAAACAAAGGTATGCCCATGGGTCTGCTCAGCAGTGTGTCTGACAACACCTGTATTTAGCTGATGTCTACCCATGCTTATCATATTTAATGACATTTGTTTATTATCCATTTCCTCAAGGAACTTTCAGTGAAGTTAGGGGGAAAAATTTTCATTTATCTGCCATTTTAGCGTCTCATATTTGGGCACATTAGTAACATCCGCAGCAAGAAATAGCTGAAAACTGTAACCGTGGCAAGGGGAAGACCTGAGCACTCTGTTGAAAATGTCTCAGCTGGCTGATACGTTGGTCTGAAGAAAATACTCTTTCACTGCAATCTTGCACAGCTGTAGAAGTATTTCTGACGGAGAATGTTGGAAAAGGGTAATTTTACTCTGGGTAACAACTGGATTGAAAGCCTAACGCAGGGAGAGCGAGGTCTGCATTATCCACTGCCTAACCATTATAAGCTCAGGCTTTGGAAACAGCTGTATGTGTAAAACCGGCTTCTTGTACGACTCTATGGAAGCACAACGCTACGTTTATGATCTCCTGGCGAAGCGGGCTGTGTAACCCGCGGTGCTTTCGGAGGGCCGGGCGGGGCCGCGTCCTGTCCCCGGTGAGGCCCAGCGGGGGACCGGGGCCTCCGCCCGACCCGCTCGGCCGGGCCCGCGGGCCGCCCGCCCCCGGCGCAGGGCGGAGCCCGGCGCCGCTTGATTCCTCGCTGGAGAAATGAAACCGAAAGCGGCGGGGCGGGAGGAGACATCGAGGCTGCCATGGCGGGGCAGCGGCCGGGCGCCTTCCCGCTGCTGGTGCGCGGCGACTGGGGCGCCGCCGAGCCTCCGCCCGCCCTGAGGAAGAAGCTGCTCTGCTACTTCCAGAGCCAGAAGCGCTCGGGCGGCGGCGAGTGCGAGCTGCGGACCGGGACCGGGACCGGGCACCTCCTCGTCTGCTTCGCCCGCCCCGACGGTGAGCGGCCGGGGTGGGGGCGCTGATGGCCGTTGCCCGCGTTTCGGGGAGGGGGGGGGCGGCGGTCGCCGCCGCCGCCGCCGCCCCCTCACCGGTGCCTGTCGTGTTGGCAGTGAGGCAGCGGGTGCTCGACCGGCGGGTCCATGAGCTCGACTGGGGGCCCAGAGGGCGGCTGTCGCTTCTCGTCACCGAGCTGCCCGCGGACGGCGACGCGGCGCAGGTGAGGCGGGTGGCGCCGGGCGGGGAGGGGTGGGCGAGCGGGGCCGTGGGTAACCGCTCTCCTCTCGTTCCGCTTGCAGGAGGTGGGACGGGCCGGCGGGGCCGAGGAGCCAGGTAGGGTCTGCGTGAGGCGCAGTGCGGGGCTTAAACGCTCGCCTCAGCCCGGCGGGGCCGGGGCTCCGGGCCTGGCCCACCCCGCGGCTCGGTGCTGTCCCGGGGAGGCCGGGTGGAGCGGGGGGCCGCGGGGAGGTGGCGGAAACCGGTGACCGAGCCGTCTGCTCGTCGAGTGCTTGTCTAGGCTGGCGTTGACCGTGCTCTTTCTTCCCCCCGCCAGCACTCTCCTTCATTTTTTAAACCACAAAATTAATTCAATTCATAAAGCACAGCCCTTAAGTAAACTCCAAGGCATGCATAAAAACTGAACGAACTAGCTTCCTATGCAGCTTTTGTTGCGGTTCCAGCTGACGTCGCGTGTGTTCCCCCTGCGGGCCAGAGTTTGTTTATCATATATAGCACGCTTACCTCTACATGCAGATTACTTACTTGTGCGAATAAGAGCGGCCCACAGGTGAAGATTGAGGGTACAGACTAGAAAAGCAGTCTGGCAGATATTACCGTTATCTTTTGTTTTCTAATTTAGCTGTGTTCCTTATTGTTTTAAACTAGCAGGTGGAGATGTCGTGCAGAGTCAAAATATGTCATGATCGACGCTTTTACAGAGGTGCCCGGTTTCTAAAGGCGCTTCCCTCCAGAGGAGGGATGTCCTCGACAGATCTCTTGTTCAACAGCACAGTTCTTGTGTGAGGATATGGGAGGACGCGCTCGGAGCGCTTCACACAGCATGACTGTGTGCTAGGTTGTTTTCTGACATTATGCCTGAGGCTTCTTGAGCTTAAAGAGTGTTTCTGTAACCATGTTCAACGTACACTTTAAAAAAAGGAATATATGGAACTCTGTGATTCTGGCAGTGTCAAATGAAACTAAATTCAAGCTGTGTTAGCTCCTGGGTCTTCAAAATTGTGACCTTTTTCTTGAAGTACCCAGTAACTCAGAAATCTTTGTCGTTTATCTCTAGTTAATGAACGCCAGGTCTCTCTTCCCACCTGCCAGAATAAGGAGACCTCTGTGTGCACTCAGCAGAAGACAGGTAAGCGTGCCACTTATCAAGCAGAGACCAGTATATTCTTGCTTCATTGGTTTTCATTGACCTTTATGCTGCAATAGTGCCCTGGTCACCTGGGTCGCTTGTGGTGTTTGTCTAATGTAGCACAGAAATCATTATCTCAGGCTAAAATAAGTAAATATAATTTTTTCTGTGTACGAGTCCCTTTAGGAAACTCCCCACTTCACTGGCTGCCTCAGACAGGTCAGTTCCTTAGAGTATGCCGTAAATGGGTAAAAGCTGTCCCTACCCAGACCTTCCCAGCTACCACCAGCCCCTCTGGGGCAACCTGTGATAGAACATCAGTAGCTGTGTACCCCGGGTACACCTGAGCTCCTGTGGCAGCCATCACCTGTAGACCCATGGTGACCCACAGCAATGGCTGGAACTGTAACTGGAGAGAGTGCATAGACAGAAGAGCAATGGTTCCCCTCATCGTGGATTTGTGAAGAAGCTTTCATAGCCGTCACTTCTGCTGTCCTTGCCTGGTGATGAATGGAAGCCTTTTCTCCTCACCTGTTGATACGACAACTCACGCTAGTGATATGCTCAGCTTGTTTGGCATTTAAAGGCTGTTATGGGAAAGAAAAAAAAAGCCCCACAAACAAAACCCACCTGAATTACTGTTTATTTGCCTGTTCTTTTCTCTGATCTTATCTATGATTTGAACAAGAAGTGGTGTGAAAGCTTGGAAGATAATAAGCTTGGTTTTTTTCCTTAACTTTTGCTTGAGGCATGAGGGTGTGATCTTTCATTTCAGAATCATGTGACAAGTTGGAAGCCGAAAAAGCAACCTCTAGTAAATCTGTCATAGTGGTAACCACTGCCTCTGGGGAGGAAATAGAAGATGAAATTGTGGAAATGTACTTTGAAAATAAAAAGAAGTCTGGTGGGGGGGCCATCGAGTCCTACATCAAAAAGGATCAGCAAATGATCATCACCTTTCAGAATGAGGAAGGTATGATCGTATCTTATGGGTGTTATATTACTAAAGCTCCCTTCTAAAAATAGGCCTTTGCTGGTGCTGGATCTCTTTGTGGGCATTGCTTCAGCAGAAATGGCATATTATTCCCAAAGAGTAATTATTCCCATAGGATGTAAAAGGAGCAAACGTGCCTGTCGATCCAATGCAGATGTGGGTTTCTAACAGTGTTTATAATAACCCACAGGGGAAGAAGTGGTTGTCTAAACCTCTCCCAAATGCTTGATCAAGGCTCACAGAGAATAATGCAGGACAAATGATGTCAGGAGCACTGCAGCATAAGTAAGCTTTAATTCTAGTTCAGGAGACTGCATAAAGCATAGTACAGTATTAACTGCAGATCATGGGTAAATATTATTTTGTTGTATTTTCTTTCATATTCTTTTCAATTGCCAGGGTTTTGGAGATTGGGAGGAAAAGAGGTAGTAAATATTGTGTATTTGTAAGACAGAGAGGTGAATGCTCACCTCTGTGGAGAAAAAGATTTTAAAGTAGCCTCAATTTATCTGTAGTTTTCCTATGTTTTCCTCTCTACTAAAGTGCTGTGGCTACTTGTTAGTGTGTGAAGGATTTATGCAAAAAGAGGAAACGGTTTATGCAGGAGAAGGCCAAATATAGTTAAATACTTAACATAGTCAAATGTCGTTAAGTATTTGTTAAATATACAAGATAAGCAGGATGGAAAACCCTTTCTTTATTTGCTATTTATTACATGTTACTTATCTGGAGAACAGTTTCTCACACTTGAGGGCAGTAGAAAGGAGGCAGCACTTACCTCAAAAAATAACTTTTTTTTTTTTTCTTCCTTTGGGGAGACTGGGGACATCTAGATCATAGAGTAGCTTTTATCCTGACCCTAATTTTTGATGTAGCTTTGCCTTATTTCTGTTTCTTCTGTGATATGAGAAAATATGGCTGGATGGATTTTTAAAGTAGAGTGTAATTTAACATGTTGCTCTGCTGTGATGGGAGGGGAAGGGAAGATCATGTCTGTCTTTGTTTTCCTGTGGAACTAGATGCCCAAGAAGTTTTGCAAAGGAAGCATCACTCAGTGAAGAAAATTGATCTGTTCGTGAAGCCATGGCAAGTGGAGGACTCTCAAGAATCCCTGCCATCTACTGTAGTTGTGCTTGAAAACGTGCAGGAGACAGTAAAAGATTGCATGTTAATTATGCTGGTAGAGAACATCAGTGGCTTGTCAGAGGATGATGGTGACTTCAGTGTGGAAATGATACCTGAAATACATGCTGCTGTAGTTACTTTTACTGGAAATATTGGTAAGAAGGAGTCCGAGTTGTGGATCTTTTTTATTAGCCACTTGTGTGTGTGTGTGCATGCACATGTGTGTGTGGCAGGGGGGAGACTAAGCAGGAAATAAATGTTTTCTGTCATAGGTTTAACGTTTAATCTGATAGTGCATCATTTAAAATGAGGATTTACTCTAGTGAAGTTAATGACATACCTTTTATCTGTAAGTTATAGGGGCCAGTGTAAATCAGAAGAGGGCTAGCTTTGATTTGGGTAGTAAACAGAACAGGTAGGACTAAAAACAAACTATAACTTTATACAAGCAACAAAAGGATGTACTTGGTCTTAGAACAGGTTGATGTTAAAGGTTGTCCTTGCTGAAAGTGTTACATGTGTAGTAAGTTTGCATGGATTTGAGGGAAGATTGAACAAGTTCATGGAACAGAGCTTTTTAAGGTTATTAAATAGACTGCATCAGGCTAGGGAAATTGACTGTAATAGATTGGAGACTGGGAGAGGATTAGGGAAGCAGCATCTTCTTAAAGCTATTCTCTAGATACGTGCTGTGGCCATTGCTGGAGACAGGATACTGGGCTGGATGGACCCTGGGACGCTGAGGCAAGTCCAGCTGTCCTTACGCAGAGTGGCAGCTGTCAGTTATGTGAAGCGTGGAATTAACACCCTATGCTTTGCCTGATGCAGCAGTGCCAACTAGTTGTTAAGCTACTGCGTGCCCACTGTGGTTTTTTAGTGTGTTCGATACCATACGCTTTCTCTTCTGCCTTATTAGTGATTGGTGACAAAGGCATCTTCCAGGTGACGGAGAGGTGTCTGCTCCTACTTCTCACCAGTGAGGGGTTGGGGGGACTTCCTGGTTCCTGCCAAAGTTTATGATTGATATTATTAACAAATTCCATCCCAGGACACGGGCAACAGTAAGTGGTATGATAAGACCAGATTCAGAAACAGTGTAAGCCAATGCCATAGCTGATGTTGTAGAGATAACAGCACTGCATTACCAGGAGAACTGAATTGAACTGGCGGTGACCTGGTTCCAGGATTCTTTGAGTGCTGCTGCGCTTGAGTCCTTTTAAGGACAAGGTGATTTTACCTGCGCTTGATTCTGGGTGAGGAGGTGGGACAGGAAACGAGAGAATTCTGTCTTCTGTGTGGAAAAATTGTAAATCTCTTTAGAAGGTAGAATGTGGTGAAAACAAGTTATACGCCACTTTGCATCCACTTTGTGGAAATAGTTGTATTACTGGTAATATGTAAGAATGAAGTTGCTCAGAAATCTTAAAGTTGTGAAGGGATTCGTCTGTGGTATAACTAAACCAAGGAAGTTTTTAGTCTCTGAGAAAGTGTAGGGTTTTCTGCTTTAGAAGTCAGAAATTATTTGCGTCTCATATCGTGGTCCAGTCCCAAATTTTTGGTGTAGCCTTTAGGAAATAAGTATATCCTTTAAAAACTTAATTGTGTGTTTGTCTGACAGATGTAAAAGTGACTTGACTATCTTTTACTGTGATGATAATGGGGGGGAGGGGGGAAAATAGCCAAAAATAGAATGTGTTTATCATAAAACTGGAAGAATCCAAATCTGAACTGTTAATTTATGTCTAATTAGTTGTGTATAAAGCCATAGCCCAAAAATGAACTGATCTTATTTTCTTTTGGGGTTAAAGAGACCCACTGCTACTCAGTAGGAAAACTAGTGACAAATTCTGGCTATGGTAGTTGTAGTCAACAATTGTGATCAACCACGTGGTGATTACTAGGTGACAGATACTGAATAAGTGGAAGGAAGTAGCTTTGTGAGCTATAGATGTGAGTTGATAGATGCTTTGTAATTCAGTGCTTTGGTCAACGCACACAGCGATAGTCTGCTAACATCATAGTAGAAAAGTTAGGGATGTGGTGTAGTGGGCATGGTGGTGTTGGGTTGACGGTTGGACTCGATGATCTTAGAGGTCTTTTCCAACCTTAATGATTCTATGAGCTACTAGTTTGATCTTGGGTTTTTTTTGTTTTTTTTTTTTTTTCTTTTTTCTTCTTCCTTCTCTTTCTAGCTGCTGGGGAGTTTGCTAGCAAACTTAATCAAAACCACAGAGCAAAGCAACAAAATATTACTGCCCGGTGCCTTGAGCTAACAAGAAGAATTAGGGCTGAAAATATACCACCTAACACACCCAGTGACTATATAACCATCTACTTTGAAAGCAAGAAGAATGGAGGTGCGCAAGTGGTGGATGTTCAGCAGCTGCCTGATGAAGATGCAGCTATCATTACATTCAGTGACCATAAAGGTAATGCAGAAATACGAAGCCTTTATTTCTCTGAGATCCTTTCACTTAAAGACCAAAATGTGGATTTTCTAGAGAAATGGCTACTTTGCCCTCATAAACCAGCAGATCTGGTGCTTTGTCAGCAGGTCTCTGCTAACTGGAGTGCAAGCTTAAGTTTTGGACCAGCTGAGCACGAGGCATAGAATTTTTTCCTTTTTATGCACAGTTTATTTCACCCAGGCCTTGATCCTTACAGAGTTCAGGTTACAATGTGAGTTCAATAGAGAAAGCACAGCCCCACGTAGCGCAGGAGACTACTCCCCCCAGGCCTTCACCACCAGCTCCCCCATGGCAATGCGTGCTGTCTGGCTCGCCTGAGGATAATTTTTTGGACAGCTTTTTGGCCGGAGAGCAGGTGCTGTGGCTTGTCCAGCCAGTGACGGAAACATGAACATCTGTGGAAGGTGGAGGACAAGGGGGAAGCTGGAGGCATTGCAGTGAAGGGGAGAGCTGAAGGGAATTTGAAGTTTCCCCTTTTTGGGGGAAATGGAGGAGCTGTGGTTTAATACTGCTGAGTAATAGCCCAGACAACTACTGAGTTGGGCACTTCAAGTACAGCATGTAACAGAATTGGGGGCAGAGACAGTGCTGTGCATACCTCCTCCTGGAGGTGGACAGTGTTGGTTCTTAACTGTCTCTCTCTAACTTAGTTTTTGGCATTTAAAACCAGTAACTCTTCAATAATTTGGCATTACTTCTATCTGGGAAGGGGGGAAAATTAATGTAAAACTGTTCTTAGACATAATGACCATTATTATGTGGAAAACAAAGTTTGGGGGGAAAAAAAAAGCAGGTGTTCTTTGGTTTTAAGTGCTAGCATTGATTGTTTGGGTTTTTGTTTGTTTGTTTTAGATGTAACCAATATCTTGGCAAAGCAGCATTCACTCGACCAAACACCGATCTTTGTCTATCCTTACTACATCTCACTGGGAACAGCTCTATATGGAAAGGAAGGGCCACAAATAAAGAAGCCAGATCCAATTACAGTGCCTCTGGATCTGTATATCTGGGGTTACTTGCAGAGAAATAATAGGCTAATTGAGGCAATAAGTTGTGAAATGGCAAAGTGTAATTGTGTGCTAACATGGCCTGAACCCCGCTGTGCAGACCCAAAAGTTACTTTGCATCCTTCAGCTACTTTGTCTGAGCAGAAGAGATTAGTATCTCGATTGATCAAGACATGGAATGAAGATGTTTCCACAGCATTTTCCCATAGCATATCGAAGTACAAAGTAATTAAATGTCCAGTAAGCACAGAGGTGTGGGAAGCCATTAGAAACCGCTTCACCCACAATGAAGTTCTGATAATCCCATGTATTTCCAAGGATTTAGTTGTTCTGATAGGTGAAAAAGAAGTTGTGAAGGATGTTGAGCAAGAACTGAAGCTTCTGATAGAAGAGGCCACCAGACACATTGAAAGAGAAAAGCAAAGAACTGAAGAAATGGTGGTAATGGGTCCAGGGGAATATGCAATTTTACAGAGTACTGGTCTTGAAGAAAAAATTCATATGGAGTTCCCAGCCCTGCAGATATCTTCTACAAATGATCATAAGTTAATTAACCTGTGTGGAATGCCTGAGGAAGTTTACAAAGTAAAAGGGGAAATATTAGATAATATACGCAAAATGGCAAAGAAAACAGTTAATATCCACCCTTATATTTTCCAGTTTTTAGAGCATATTGATAACGAAACCCTGTCACAGAGCCTGTTTATGTCAAAACAAATTAGTGCCTTTTATGAGCTTGGCACAGAAGCCATCATCTTGAAAGGGAGTTCTCCTGAAGATCTCCTAAAAGCAGAAGAAGAAATAAAGAAGGAACTGGACTACAAAAGCATTACTTTGGAGGATGAGTCAGTCCTCCAGAAGAAGGAATGGAGGATACTCACCAAGCGAAACTGCTCTAATGAAGCCGTAACAGTCACTCAGGCAGAGAGTCAGGTCATCATTGCTGGTTGTTCTCAAGCAGTAGCAAAAGCCTTTGAGGAACTTTTTAACTTTATAGATGAAAACACGCAAGTACAAAAGATCATTGGAGGAAAGCCCATGGCGGTCATAATCTTTTTTGAGAAAGAGAAGACCAATGTTTGGGGTGACTTACAGAATAGAGGTGTGAAAGTTGACTTTCGCACACAGAAGAAATGTAGACTTATATTCTTGAGTGGGCCGAGAAGAGAAGTGCTGAAGGGAGTCACCTTAGTTGAGCAAACTCTGTCCAGCCTGCATTATAAGCGTGTGGTAATTAGAGAGCCAGGAGCCAAGTCGTATTTCAAAGAGCGAGAATGCTTTTTTGCTGCTCTTGTGAAACAAGAGTTTAAGTGTCTAGTCAGGCTGGAAGAGCAGTCAGAAGAACAGCTGGAAGAACAGCAAGAACACAGTAATATAGGCAAGCCCTATAGGCAGGTGACCATAGGTGGAATTGTAATAGCAGTTTATAAAGCTGACTTGTGCACTCATTCTGTTGATGTTGTGGTAAATGCATCTAATGAAGACTTAAAACACATTGGTGGCCTTGCTGAGGCACTGTTAAAAGCAGCTGGTCCAGAGCTGCAACAGGAGTGCGACGAGCTGGTGAGGAAGAACGGGAATTTGCAGCCTGGGTGCGCGGTTATCACGAGTGCTGGGAAACTGCCCTGCAAGAACGTCATTCATGCTGTTGGGCCCAGGTGGAGGAAGGATGAAGCAGAAAAGTGCGTGTACTTGTTAAGAAAGACAGTGAAGAAAAGTCTACAGCTAGCTGAAACATACAATCATCGTTCCATAGCTCTACCTGCTATAAGTGGAGGGATTTTTGGCTTCCCACTGGAACTGTGTACGTATTCGATTGTATCCTCCATCAAGGAGACCTTGGAAGAATCCATGGGGGACAGGAGCTTGAAGGAGGTTCATCTTGTGGATATTGCACAGAATAACATTCAGGCTTTCAGCAAGGCACTGACAGAAGTGTTTTCAGATGATTCACTTTCCTACAGGTCACTGCATCAGACCAGTACAGGTCATCAGCCTAGGAAAAGCAAAATTTCTCAAAATAGCAAGAACTTCCCATTGGTAACAACTGAGGAAGGTCTTAACATCATGCTGAAAAAAGGAAGCATTGAAGATGCTACAGTAAGTGTTTTAAATTATGTGCTTTTAAAATATCAAGTGTGGTTTTGTGTTTGTTTTTTTTAAAAAAAAAAAAAAACAAAACAAAACCCCAAAAAACAAAACACAAAACCAAAAAATGACCAATCTTGGACCATCATCTGTAAATAGCAATGTAACATGTTTGATATGTTACTGAAACTGGCTATCACGGCTGATAATAAGAATTGCTATTAGATGACTGTCTTACACGATAAATACAGATGGCTGTGCAGCATTGCATTTTGTCATCTACTGACACAGAGGCACACAGATCCCTGTGGTACATGGTGCATTACAGTTTAGCAGAAGCATCTGGGGTCAGCAGGAATGGTTCTGGGCTCTGAACCTCCCTGACCCTACCTTGCTGGGCAGGAACCACCTGCATGCAGCATTGACCTTCCCAGAAATCCTGATTACAAGAGTGTGGTACTAGCGCAAAAGCAGAAGAGGGTGCTCGGTGTTAGTTAACGCGAGTACCCTGCCGTGTGAGAGTGGCTGGGCTGCCACTGAGGATCTGGACCCTCAGATCCACTGGGGTCCTGAGGCAGCACAGCCATGCACGTCTGAGCCCTGGGCCCACAGCCAGTCTGGTTCTCCCTGCATCTGTAGGATATTGGTCTGGGGAGCTATTATCCATTACGCGATTGATGCACACTGGCACACAATGTGCAGTTGCTATTGCATTGCCTGTGGAGAACCAACTTCACTAATCGATTTCCAGTTGCCGCCAGTATTGAATTGCTGTTAGCTGGCCAATAGCTACTTTACTGGGATCACCAATACTGGAAGCAACTTCTTTCAGAAGCCTTTCCATAGCGGCCAGCAAATCCTTTCAGAGTGGATGCCTCCCACAGCTTGTGCATGCAGCTCCTCCAGTTGGCCAGGGCAGAATATACATTAGAATGCATATAGAGGTCCTTCCTGAGGAGCTGAATATAGTGCTTGATACAATGTTCATAGCCCTTTATATTTCTCTCCCTTATGAGTTACTGCCTTTCTCACTTCTTCCTCCGTAGTTTTCCTCCAGCCTTGTTTGTTTTGAGCTCCTCCTTTTTCACTAGACCAGTCATGTATAGAAGGTCTTGCTTACCTCAGTGAACACAGATTTTTGGTCTGCAAGCTTCTCTTAGAGAATGAACTTCATAAACATTTTTCAAATGGAAGTAGAATGAGTAGCCCAGGAATGCAGAATTTTAACTTGCTCCTGTTGGCTTGAAGTTAATTTCACTGTTAATTTTTGTGTTGCTCCAGGCAGGCTTATGGTATTAGAACTGAGCATAACTTTTCTGGTTTATTCTGAAATTTTGTTCACTCTCAGATTGCGGTCCCAAACATTTACATTGTAAATCAGCAGGCAGGCTGTATTTGATTAAATTTTGATACCTAAAACTTGATACCTAAAAGACTTGATACTTAAAAACTAGAGGTTTTGCTTGCATGTTTTTCAGACAGACATTGTTGTCATCAGTGTTTCCAAAGATCTCCGGCTTGATCAAGGACCACTCGCTAAGGCTTTGCTAAGCAAGGCAGGGCCAATGCTTCAGATGGACTTGAAAGAAGAAGGCCTAAGAAGAACACCTCAGGAAGGATCTGTGTTGAAAACAGAAGGTTACAATCTAGGTTGCAGTGTCGTGCTTCATGCTGTCGTACCTGCGTGGTCCCAGAGACATGCATCTCTAAAGGTATAAGGGGTTTTGTTTGCCTGAACTCTAATTTGACTGGGCTTTATAGTGGGTTTGATGCAACTTCTCCTTTAAATTGAGGGACAGTTTTGTAGGAGATGAGAGAGTTTGGGCTGTTCTTTTTTAGCTGTGTGGCTAATCCCTTGTTGACTAGTATAGTCCTTGTGATGTATGCAATTATTGTATTTTAATACCAAGATATAGCTAAAAGGGAAAGTGCTACGTTGCACATACTGGAAAAAATTACTTTCAGTAATTGAAAAAATAATTGTGCTTTACAGGTCTTGGGCGACATCATCACAAAATGCCTGCAGATTGCTGAGGAATTATCTTTAAAGTCAATTACTTTCCCAGCAATTGGGACAGGGAATTTAGGATTCCCAAGGTCTGTTGTTGCTAAATTACTGTTTGACAAAGTGTTTGAATTCAGTCGTGAAAATGGAGTAAATTCTCTTGAGGAAGTTCACTTTCTGTTGCATCCAAAAGACACAGCTAACATTCAGGTGAGGTACCATGTTTTTCTGTCTCTATTATATGCCGTTTTATTTGGGTCTATCTCATGATACTTGGCTATCTGATGATCTCCAAAGAATCCACAGAGTGCTTGTTCTTATACTAAAGAAGTTTGCTGACAGTCTCTCTTGTCTGTACTGAAAGTTCTCTTTTTGGTTCTACCCCTCATGGTCACCTGCCTGTCCTGTACAGCCCTGCTCCTTCCTGTCCTTTTCTGTTCCCTGGCATTAATACAGACGAAAGTGTAATTACTCTTTATCTCATGAACTCACCTAATTCTTCGGTACATAGGACTTGCCTACAGATAAATTTGCTGCAACTCCTGCATAGATGCCTTCACTCTTGGAAAAAGGAGTGCTTCCAGTGGAGTGCTAGTGTCATTTTAGGAAGAATAATTATGCTAGGATTGCTGTGCTGGTAAACTTCTCCAGTAGAAATGTATCCGTATTCCGCATCCCCCTTTATTCAGTATCACGTTAGCACAAATTTTCTATATCCATGCTCAAGTTACTCATTTCACATGTGAATCTCTCAAAAGCGAACAGTCACACTGTGAATTAATGTCCAAATAAGTTTGTGCATCTGTTGACTTCTGCGATTTTGTGCAGTAGCTAATACATTTTGAAAGGCCAAACTTGAAGGTTACTGCGCTAAAGCCTGAGCTATTGTGCATAGAGGAGGGTGGCATTAGCTGCAAGACTTGAGTTAGAGTGTAAACTAGCCCCTCAGTGTAAGGATCCCATCTGTTAATGTATCCCTCTGGAATGGTAACTAGGGCTTTGACTTAGTTATTTATCAATTCTGTCTGTGCTCACACTGAATAACCTTGCTCTCTGAGAACAACAGTATGTCAAGACTTGCCATCAGCATTATGGCAGAGGGTATGAAGTAATTTGTGTCTTTCTAAATTATTTTTAACTTTACTTTTCAAACTTTTGTTTCTACTGTGTGATCTAAACACTTCTACGGGGGTTGATTGTAGTTTCCTTCTCTAGGAATTTTCAGATGAACTTGAGAACAGATGTGGAAATACTGTAGACGTTAAAGTGCAGAAGACTTCTCCACCTAAGGCTAGCCGAGGCACAGGTAAGCTTGTTTCACAGAAGTTGTGTGCCTAGTGGATTTTTTTATTCTGTTAAATATTCCAGGGAATGTATTCATTATGGATGTTTAGATATTTGTTTGGTGAGCATGTCATTCTCAAAATCCAAGTAACAGTTGAAGTGGCTGCTGTAAAGGCAGCACATAGTATTTTCAGGCTGAGTGTCTGTAATGTCTGAAACTGTGTTGGAGATGCTAAGAAAAAAAAAAATGTACCTGTGATTCATTATCTGGATAGTGCCCCTACAAATCAGGACAGCAGAAGCTATCATGTGCTGAGGGCACAAGTAGGGCTTTTTCTCTTACTGCTGCAGTAGTTGATTGGATCGTGAGCAGGTCGGTGTCTTCCAATGTCCTGGGAAGGCAGCGAGTTCCTGGTTATATGTCTTAAAGTGGCCTCTTTGGAATACTCTTCAATCTTTTACATGTTCAGATGAATAGCAAAACCAAACTGAAATATCTTTGGCGTTATCCAGCCTAATGGAACTGCAGAGTGTAGAAAATAAGTTACATGTTGAAAACTTAACCAAGTTTTTACAAATAATGCATAGGTAAAAAGTTCCTGTCACACAGTAGAGAATCTGCCTGAAAATTCTGTGAGTCAGAGGAGCAAGGGAGTGAGACTTGGAAAGTTTGCTGCTCTCTTACCTTGGAGTTTCGCAAAGGTTTATATAGCAAAATGCCGCCAAGTAGTGTCTGTATACCAGGTGTGCAGCAAAACAAGTTTTTTTTCTGCCATCTCAGCATGAATAGCAATGATGGGAATAGGTGAAGGTTGATCAGAGACTCCTGTGAGGAGGCAGTCCTCTTCACTGGCTGAGTCTGGAGGCAAACTGTGGTCTCTGTAGGCGTTGTACCCATGAACAAGTCCCTTAGCACTTACCTCATTGCTCCCTTCTGCTCAGGGTCTGTATTTCTTCCCTGCAGCTTTCTGTGGTACCCCTTCAACCCCAGCACAGGACGTACATGAAATGACGATTGGCTCCGTCGTGTTCCGGGTGGCAGAAGGTGATATTACCAAGGAAGACGGAGATGTTATTGTAAACATAACAAACCAAACCTTCAGCCTCAAAACAGGTATTTTAGTTGGTATTATGTGTGAAAACAGTACATGTGGTTGGAAGGGCTGGAGAAGAAGAGTAGGAAGTATTTTTTCCAATGTTTCAAACCCTTTTGTTTCACAGTGTGGTTTCTGTTTTGTTTCTTAGGGTACAAAGGTTCAATTAGGAAGTGTCTGAAACTTTCTTTTTCTTGTTAATATATGTTACAGGATAGCATGTTTAAGGCTTGCAGCAAGGGAAACTAATAATTTTATTTTTTTTTTATAGAATCTTTTTATAGAACATCTCTCGGACTAAAGGAGAAGACAAACCTCAATAAGGTTTTGACCTCAGTGAAACTTGTTAGGTACTTTAGACATCGCTTTGAATTGAAAAGCATAAGCCTAAAATTTAGGCAACACTGCTTTTCAATTGTAACCTTTACAGTTATCAGGATTGAGATATTTTAGATGCTATGTGGTACACAGTTCTGCCTCAGATGGGACTTTAATGGCATTAACAGTAGTAACAGTGGATTCGTATGCCTCTTCTCATTTAAGGTGTCTCTAGAGCAATTCTGAACGGTGCTGGAAAAGCAGTTGAAGATGAATGTGCTCAACTAGGTATGGTACAACATTACTGACCTCCTTTCTGAAGGTGTTCATGCATGGCAGGGAATCTGTTGGAATACTTTCTGAGTGCCTACTGTACATCCATCTGTATTATGCACTATGTTACATCAGCTAGTTTTTAATCAGTTAATGTGGTATTTGTAAAACATCTAATGAGGGAAAGAAAAGCAAAATCTTCAAGAAGAGAGGGCTTCTAAGCATATGTAAAGAACTAAATCTAGTTATTATTGCATCCTCTTATTCCAAGAAAGCTTTCCATGATAAAAACAAATTGAGTCTACATCGAACAGAGCCATGCGCAAGGGATGATGTTGGCAGAAATGTCAATAGAGAAACCATACCTCACTGGAAGCAATTGTCTACCTGCAACTTCTTTTGTCATTCCCGAGTGAGAAAATGTTTGCTGTTGGCTTAACTAGCAACCCACTACCACATCCTCTGTGTGACCAAGAGGGAAAGCTGGTGAAATTGAGTTCCTGCCTCAGAAGAGGCATTTATTTGTAGACCAAATTGAGCTAGTGAACAGCAGATATCATGAATGGGGAGTAAGGGTGGACAAGTATGTGGTTTAAAACACCACAAAATAAGGGAAGTGGGAAAGACGCTGGTGTGGAGGTCAGCTTGGAAGACCAATCAAAGGAAAAGAATTATGTGGAGGTGATAAGAGGTAGACCTCTGTTGCGCAGGCCAAGAGGGTAATTCAAGCTAGGCAGCCTGAGGGTAGATGGCATGCTTGTGTGTTCATGAAGACAGAATGTAGTACTAGTCTGCATGAAATTCTCCAAGTCTGCAGACCAAACTTGACAAATAAAGGCGCACACAAAATGTATTTGCCAAACGAGGCAAATATTTTACAAACGTAAAATAAATCCTTGTGCCTTGAAAGTGAAAACACAGGGAGGTGGTTGCACAGTTTGTGGAAGGAGACTTGAAGCTTATCCTGGAGCATATTTGTCATCATTTCTTATCTCCTAATGAGGATTAGTACACATCTATATTGTGGATAATTGTTGATTGATTACATTCTCCTACTTATGTTTCAGCCTCACTACCTAATAGCAGCTATATCACCACCCAAGCAGGAAGCCTGCCATGCAAAAAAATAATTCATTTTGTTGCCCAAGATGATATCAAGGCACTAGTCTCCCAAGTGCTTCAGGAGTGTGAATTACAGCAGTACACCTCTGTCACCTTCCCAGCAATTGGAACAGGTCTGTGTCTCTCTTTTGAAATGGGTTTCAGTGCATGTGATTCTGGTGATGTTGGGGTTCAAGCAATGAGTTTGATTTATCTGGAGGGGTTATTCTTTGGTGAAAATATATTCAGAAACTACAGACTTTAAAACTGTTACTAGAAGCTTATGAAGATCTAGAAAGAACTTCACTCCTTGCAGTCGGTTAGTGCTCTAGAGTATGAGTGCTCTAGAGCCAACGCTTCCTTGCTAACAGAGATTCAAAGGTATGTCTGTACTTCCTGGAGAACCATAAATATTTGTCACAGCAGCCTGATATGTCTGGGCAGCTCATCGGAGAATATCCAGGGAGCTACTTCTCCATTGCTGAAATCAGTAGATGATGCAACTCTGGCTAGCAGCCGCACAAGTAGGATTGACACGGATGGAATGTGAACCTGTCAGAAAGGCCAGATTGTCCCTTTTTTCTTCTCTTGTTATTTTCAGTTAGTTCAGTAGAAATCTCTAGAGTCAGAGAATCCAGAACTGGGCCCCATGCATGCAGGGACCTCTCGCATGAATAGAACTAGGCTTGCTTTTTGAGCAAAGACTTGGCTACTGGGCCACTGAGCATCAGGCCTGTGGCCTATTAGGTAACCAAGCCATATCATCTACATCACAACCTGAGCAGTTGCCATGTCAACAAAAGTAAACTTCCATTTTTCCCTTGCTGGAGAGGTGGTCTCGAACCTCCTTTTCCTGATAAATAGAAACCTTTCCTAATTGCCAGCCTGAAGTTATTTCTGATCTGTTTATGATCCAAGTGATGGTGGGTATGTTCATAACTGTTCTTTTAAAGACATTTTAACCATTTGTAACAGTTATTAACACTTTTTAAACGCAAAATGTTTGTAACTTGTTTCAGGTGAGGCAGGCCGTGATCCAGCTGCAGTAGCTGACAACATGATAGATGCAGTAACTGAATTTGCAAGAAGTAACTCTGCTCCATCTCTGAAAACTATTAAAGTTGTCATCTTTCAGCCACATCTGCTGAGTGTGTTCCATACAAGCATGCAGAAAAGAGAAAGTTCTGCAAAACCAGCAGCCAAATCCTTGTTTTCCAAGTTAACATGTAAGTAGATATCACTTCAATACAGGTTATAGATCAATCTGTTTAGCACCAGCTGATAATGGTTAATATTAATTACAACACTTGTGTATTTCAATGTAGCATTCTGGAGGTCTGAGAAACATTCCCCAAAGGAAAAAACCAAAGTAGTTTTGGAAAAGAAAATGGACGTGGCTGTTGTGCAGATTTGTGGTGAAAACAAAGAGAAAGTGGAAGAAGCTGAAAACTGCTTGAAAAGTGCAATTTTAAAGGAACAGTTTCAAATAGAAATCGCAGATGAGTCTGTCTTTCATTTCGGTGAAGCGGAGACTGAGGAACTGCATGACCTACAAAAGAAATTAAAAATTTATCTTAATTTGGATAGTACCTCTATTCAAATTTCAGGTGTTGAGAAAGATGTCTGGATTGCTTATTCAACTATTCGAGAAATGATCCACAGGGTAAACGCTGCTAAACAAGAGGAGATCAGGGCAGAACTGTTACAAAAATTAATTGAGTGGAAATACTTTGAAAAGGATTCCTATGTGCCCTTTGACAGTCTCACAAATATGCACTTGGAAAATGCTTTCGTGGGAAAGCAGAAAGATATTTCAGTCATCATTGGTAAGAAAAAATACACAGTGAATACAGAAGCTAGATATGCTATGGATGACCAAGGAAAACATACACCCATTATACGTGTCAATAAATCTGAAGGTAAGTAAAAGCATCTTGACAGACTGACATTCCCACACTGAAACCAGGTTGCATCCAGCCTAGTAAGAGTAAGAAATGGTAAGAATATGCAAAATATTGTTAGGAGCTTTGTGCAGGTCCATTTCTGGAGAATGTAGAAAGGGACTGCATTGGGAAACAACAATAAAAGAATCCTACAGTTATTTAAAATTTTTTGAAATGTAGGTAATGCATTCTGAGGTTCTTAACAGGCTTACTAGCAATAATTAGATGTTTGTAGCAGTTGTCATTCTAGATCTCAGCTCATTTCTGTTTTTGAGATGTACCCTCTTCCACTTACTTCTGGTCCTCTACAGTATAAGGAGCTACCTTTTTCTTACTCATCCATACAGGACTTTTCCCAGTGTATTATTTTTCTTTGTCCTGCCTTGACTCAGTTTTACGGGGGCACATTTTATACCTTAATGGGAACAACTTTTTTGTCCACTTAACGCTTGAAAGTGGACAGGTTTAAGTAACTGCGCAGCTCTCAGTGCGCCTTTAGAGTAATGCCTCCTGCACGTATTTTCAGATTTTTGTTTTTTGTTCTCTTACCAAAAACTGTCACGTCTAATTGAGGGAACTTATAATGCCGGATATCTGTAGCATATGCATCAGTCAGTGTTGCTGTTTAACAATACAGCTAGATACTAGGCCTCACATGAAATGAGAGAAGGGAAGAAAGGGAAGACTTCAGCTTTTCAGATGGAGAGTATATTCTTGAACTTTTTAATTTAAAACCTTCCTTGTTCAGCTGCTTTGCTCCTAGTCTCCTAGTTGATGAGAATTAACTACTCAGTAAAGCTGCATTTCCTCCATGTCCTTGAAAACTTGATTTGCAGGGAACGCTGCTGCTAGAAGATGTTGCAAAGGATCCTTCTTCAGCTGTGAAGAACAGATTTGTCTAGGAACTACCAATTTGGGCACATCAATTGCCAGTGCAGTGGCAAACTAGAAACTACAACGCCCTAGTCCTCTGGTGAAAGACCCATGGAATACTCTTGGCTGACAAAGACCAGTAGGCACTAGTGATAAGCTAGGTGTATGGGCTTTTAGAAGGGTTTGTAGCAGGGCATATTTCATTTTATGCAGAAGATTTGGTTAAATATGATTGATTATGTTTCTTCTGCAGATCAAGAGTCAACAGTACTCCCTGCAACGTGGGACGATATGCAAAACCAGCGACTCAAAATAGTGGAACTAAAACCAGAAACAAGAGAATATAGAGATGTGCAGGGAAGGTTTCTGAAGACCTGTCCGTCATTAAAAATTGAAAAGGTAAAAGCGTGTCATCATTTCGGAGCATAAATACTTTGATAGCAAGTGATGAGGAATACTAATAACAGTGGAAAAATAAATTCACTGGGATTTCTGAAGTTGGACAAGTCTTTATGGCTGTCACTAACTTCAATCAGCATCAGTTTAACGTTGCAGTTGAGATATTTGGAACAACTCTTAAGCAGTCGCTTCTTCAGCACCAAGGGAGAGCGCTCTTTCTTTAAATTGTTTTTGCTATAGTAGAGCACAGCATTTGCTTGCTTAAGCCAAGTGTGCTTTGCAGGTAGGCATGTCATCTAAGCCCCAGAAACGCGTGAAACTGTCCTATATTGTTTCCCACGGAGTGCTTCTATCATGTTTTGAGCTGGGTTCTGCTGTCCGTCATGCCAAAGAATGATTTGGCCAACTTATTTCATAATCTGGTATATGTGTATTGGAGCTAGGAGGAGAATCTTGGTAGCAGATTGAATTGTTGATACACTAATGTTTTTCGTGACAGCAACCTTCTTTCTGTCTGTCTGTCTTACTTGCAAACTTTGCAGATTGAAAGGGTACAGAACCCATTTTTTTGGAAGGCCTACCAAATAAAAAAGCGTGAAATGGATAACAAAAACGGCAACAGAAATAATGAGAGGTTTCTGTTTCATGGGACAAGTAAGGAGTCGTTAACCTTAATTAACAACCATGGATTTAACCGGAGCTATGCTGGAATGCACGGTAATGTGAATTTCAAAACAACTCTTGTTTTCCTGAATAGAGCTAGGACTGATTTGCCATGCCATCTGTATAGTCCTGCCTTGTAAGCACAATTATTTGTTTTGTTAAATCTCCCTATTGCAAATAAAAAGCAAAATTGTGAACAGATTCACAGGCTCTGAAGATGGCAGATAAGTGATTGCTGCTACTGAAACACTCACAAACATTTGTTTTTCTGACTACAGCTGCAAACTTTGGGAACGGAACATACTTTGCTGTTAATGCCAGCTATTCTGCCAGCGACACCTACTCTAAACCAGATGCAAATGGGAAGAAGTACATATACTTGGCTCGAGTTCTTGTTGGAGAATATTCTCGGGGGACAGTGGGATCAATTACTCCAGCAGCCAAAAAAGCTAGTAACCCTACAGATCTGTTTGATAGTTCAACTGATAATGTGAACCAGCCATCCATGTTTATCATATTTAATGACATTCAAGCTTACCCAGAATACCTTATCACTTTCACTAGATAAGCATTTTGGTTGCAGCCAAGATTGCTTGTCTTTCAGTCTTTGTGACAGAAACACTTATAACAAAATACACACTGAAAGCAAGAACTAGTTTTATCAAGCTAATTTCTTAAAGCTTGTTTGCATTTAAGCAACCTCTGGCAATTTTTGATAGCACTGAAGTAGACTGCTTGTTTACACTCAGAGTAGCTGAGCATATTTGACACTTGAGCTCAATATTCTACTGAAAACTGCTGCTAGATTACATATCAAGCCTTTATACTGTATTAGCCTTTCCATGCAGCCTTATGGCCATCCTAGTTGCACTAGGAAGGGGGGAGCACTGGCGGGGGAGTGGAAGGGATCTTCTTTCAGCCACTACCCACTCGATGTTGCATTTCTGATGGCTTCTTACACGCTGTAAATGACAGTCTGCATCATGAATTATGATACAGTGGTTTTCAATAAACAAACTAATTGTAGTTAATGGCTTCTGTTTGTCTAAACCTCTCCAACCATTTAGCATTGGTTTTCAACCACTGAACTTGACGTCTCAAATATGGATTTGCTTGTTTTTAATACAATAACTTTCCCTGGCAGGTTAATAACAAAAGGTTCTATAGAAGTTGCCTGAGTTACTTGTATATAGCCTAAGAGAGACAGGAGAGTAAATTTTGAGAAGGTGTTTCTGTTGTCATATACCAGCTGCAGCAACCTTCCTGTGATCTAAGGAGAAATGAACAGAGCAAAGAAAAGCAGAGGGGTGCGGAGGGGGTTGTTAAGGCTTAAATAAATAGGTTCTATGTTGGAAGGGGGGAAGCAAAGCAACTTCATCTTCTTTGTAGCATGGTGACAGAATAAAAAAAAATATGCCTCTCACAGCCTTAGATACTGTAAGATCTTCCTGTGAAAAAGCAGAGTGATGCAGCACCTCCCAATTCTAAAAACTCTTCTGAATGTATCAGGTTTGACTTCTTATTTGGTTGGATGATTAAGAGAAAATCTTCCAATACTTGCTTTACATAGGTTGCTATTACTTTAAAGTTTGGCCATGGGTTAGTGTGTCCATGTGAGCAGTAATCATTGCAGGGACATGTTTTTCTAGGGAAGGTGGTGCGAAATAATGTGAACCTGCAAGTATCTTGGTAGAGCCATCGTCATGGTTTAACCCTAGCCAGCAACTAAACACCACACAGCTGCTTGCTAAACCACACCATCCCCGCCCCCGGTAGGATGGGGGAGAGAATCAGAACAGCAAAAGTGGGAAAACTCATGGGTTGAGATAAAAACAGTTTAATAATTGAAATAAAACAAAGTAGAACAATAATAACAATAATAAAATACACAAAGCAGGTGATGCACAATGCAACTGGTCACCACCTGCCGACCGATGCCCAGCCCGTCCCCAAGCTGTGATTCCCCTTTCCTGGACCATGCCTCCCAGTTTATATGCTGAGCATGACATCATATGGTATGGAATACCCTGTTGGCTGGTTGGGTTAGCTGTCCTGGCTATGCTCCCTCCCAGCTTCTTGTGCACCCAGCAGAGCCTGGGAAGCCGAAAAGTCCTTGACCATGTAAGCACTACTTAGCAACAACTAAAGCATCAATGTGCCATCAACATTCCTCTCATAGTGAACCCAAAACACAGCACCAGACCAGCTACTAGAAAGAAAATTAACTCTATCCCAGCTGAAACCAGGACAGCCATAAACATCAGGCTGTTTATTCGCGCTCCACCCCAGCACTCCCTCGGCAACAGCGGGGGAACCACTGGCTTTGGACTTTATTGTTTTTGATTACGTCAGTTTTCTAACTGCTGAAAAATGCTGACTGTTGAATTCCTAGGGCTTGAAATCAAGGTATGGGCGTAGGGCCAAAAGTCTTAAGTTTTGCTTTTAAAATTAATTACTTAATCTATCCTATAACAAATACACACGGCCACCGGTTCATCAACGCGACAGGAGCCAGAGGCGATGGCTCGAGGTGCTTCGCTGCAGCTGGTAGGTCACTTGTACCAGTGTGAACTTTCTCTCCAGGGGACAGTAATGCGTCTGTTCTCAGCTTCTCCATCACCACAAGAAGCTGTGGAGGACACCAAGGTGTTTTTTCACCAGTGCTCGCATTACTGGTGCCTAGGGCATCAAGCGCGGAGCAGACACCTGTAGCGCTGGGCTCTGCGTCGGTGACGAGTAAACAACGCTGCTTCTCCAGACGGGTTCATTATAATCGAAAGGCCAGGGAGGAGGAGGAAGAGTACGAGGGGACCTCGTTCCTCCAGCAGCGGGTGGGTTTCCAGCTCCCAGCACAGAGAGGGAGAGGACATTTTGTAACGTGGAGGGAGCGCCCGAGGCAGCTTTGGGTGTTTTGGGGAATTCTGCCGGGGAAAGGAGCGCCAGGGCGCAGGTGCGAAGCTGCGACCGGCAGGCCCGGGGAGCGGCCCTCCCGGGGCGGGTGAGGAGAAGCCGGCCCGCGGAGGTGTGTCGCGACAGACGGCAGCAGAGGAGACGGCAGGGGCGGGTGCCTCGTCCCGGCGCAGCGCCTCGCCCCTCTCCGCGGCGTCCGGGCCTCGCCGGCTGCCGCTGCCTACCGGGAAAGGCCGCGGGCCGCCCCGCCCCGCTCCGCCCCGCCCCGCCCGCCTCGCCGCGGCGGGAAACGAAAGCGAAAGGCAGCGGGGGCAAGAGCCGGTCCGCCATGGCGGGGCAGCGGCCGGGCGCCTTCCCGCTGCTGGTGCGCGGCGACTGGGGCGCCGCCGAGCCGCCCCCCGCCCTGAGGAAGAAGCTGCTCTGCTACTTCCAGAGCCAGAAGCGCTCGGGCGGCGGCGAGTGCGAGCTGCGGACCGGGACCGGGACCGGGACCGGGCACCTCCTCGTCTGCTTCGCCCGTCCCGACGGTGAGCGGCCGGGGCGGAGGTCGGGGTGAGGTGGTCCGGCGGGGCCCGGGCCGGCGGGTCCAGGGGGCCGGGAACTGGGTTAGTGTATCAGCTCCCGGTAGAAGTGAGCCTGTGGTGAGTTGTAACTCACAAGCCGTAACTTTCTGCAAGTTAAAATACATATACTGGCTTAATTATTATTTATAATGTCACGTATGCTGTCTAGTACGTAATATACACATCTATACTGTATAATACGTTATATACATCCTGTAATATGCAATATAGAATATGTCTTTGCTTATATATATGCTTAAATTCAGTGCTTAGTACTAGCCTCTAGATTGCATTTTGAATAACACTAGGCTATAAGTCAATAAATATATCCTACCAGGTATATATACATATATATTAATTTTGATGCACAGTAGTATTTGCTGGATGACACTTGGAATAATAAAAGCTTATGTTAATATAGCTTAATATATATTGTAGTTACAGACATATATTAAAAATACGACATAGATAATGTGCACATATTTATATAAACTTGCAGCAAGGTGGAAAGCATTTAGCTGCAGTTGTGTTAAATGTATACTTATACATCCATGTACATATATGTGCATAAACACACATATATACACTTCTTTCTTTTCTGTCTTGCCATGCTTCCCAGTTGCTGGCTCGTTCAGCTGGTAAGTTCAGGACATATAGCCCCAAGCCACTTCGATGCTGGCTGGAGGAGGGTGTGCAAGGCGTGGGGCCGGTACTGGGACCCTCGTGCTGCAGCCCCAGTGCGGGGCTGACGGCTGGACACCAGCCAGGACACGTGTGGTGGAGCTGAGCTTCGCATCTCTGGTGTTTTTTTGCAGAAATAATATCCTCTGCTGTTCTTCCGTTTCTTTTCGGGAGGAAAGCCTCATGCGTGCTGTGTTAGTGTTACGAGTTTAAAGCTCTTTTATTCTGTGAGACAGTACATGTGTCCTAATGTAATGGTGGAAAAGTGCTACGTAATTTAAAGTTGTATTTCTATTCAGATTGTCACTGGGGTTTTTTGGTTTTTAGTGAAGCAACGAGTTCTTGAGAGACAGTCTCATAAGCTGTATTTGGGAGAAAAAGGAGAATTGAAGTTGATTGTCACAGAGCCTGAAACAGCACTAGCTGCTGAAGAGGAGGCATTTGAAGAAAAATTAGTTCCCACAAAGGTGAATAAAAATTGTAATCCTAACCAGAGCTTTGAAGTAGTGGTGAGAGTGTCAAATCAGTCACTGATATTTTGCTTTCATTTTATTTTAGGCACTGGATGCCACAAGCAATCTTCAAACAAAAGGTAAAATTTTAGCCATGTGTGCTAATTCTTTATAAATTCTTTATTAATTCTTTATAAAACAAAGATCTTGGTGCTTTTCTCCACACACAGCTCCAGTTCTGTGGGGAGTTGTGCTGAAAGTTTCTGAGTTTGGCAGCCTGACTCAGATACAGGTGATACAGGGCCAGATGTCTGGCCAGGGACACTGCAGACTTTGTCACCAAGGATGGAGGTCACCTTGCCAGACTTAGGCCACGTGTCTGGTTTTAGCTTCTAAAATAGCCTTGTTAATCAGAGGAGCATTTCCAGAGAGGGATTTAGTTCCCTTATGCTGCATAACTGCTCTAAGATAAGATATGCGTGGTAACACCTAGATTGAAGGTCTTAATCCCAGGCCTGGTGTCTCTGTGCTCCCTACAGCTAGGAGAGTCTGTAAAGGCAAGCGGTGCATCTCCCCAGTACCTCAGTGACTTCGGTTAGGTCCTCTCTCAGCAATATTCTGCTAAGCTTCATGAGTCAAAAAGTGATCGAGAAAACATTGCTGCACCTCAAATATACCTGCATCCGTGAAGAGTAAATACTCAGCCCCAAGACAGAGCAGTTAAGCCAGAAGCTTTTCAGTGATTACCCCCATATCTTTTCCTTTCTGTATGAAGTCTTGTTTGGTGCCGTTTTGTGTGGTTTTCCTCCTTTCAAAATTAGGTACTCAAAAGTTGTCATCTACTATTTTTTTGTTATGCTAGAGAGGACCCTGAAAATCTCCAGATGCTGCTTTTAATAGTTTCATTGGGTCAGCCTAGCCTTCAGTTTTGGCTTTTTCGTACTCTCTTCATTGGCCATAGTGGAGCAGATGATTCCCGTCGGCAATCTAGAAATTCACAACTAGCTTCTGTACAGCTATGGCTTCTGCGGTTATTTTGTTTTTCTTGTCAGGCTTAAGCTGGAAGGCCTTCAAAAGCAGCTGTCTTCTGTAAATGTTATGGGTTTGGTATCAGTTGTTGTTGTACCTCAGGAGAGCTGGCAAACCCGGCAAGCGGGCAGAGCCAGCCTGTGTGTGCTGCCACCCGCTCCAGCCTTCCCACCGTGTCTCTCCGCCTCTCTCCTTGGGGCTGCCCCCACGGCCAGCCTGTTGGGCGCTGCCCCAGGATTTAGGGATTTTTGGGTGTTCCTGAGCAAAAGTAAGCAGCGACCTTACCCCTACACCCCACATCAGGTGTACAACCGCTCCACCGAGCTCCCCTCTCCTCAGTCGTACCTGTCCTCTGCCGCAGCCAGAGATGGTGGCCCTGGAGGTTTACACTGAGAGCGGTGAGCGCCAGGGTTTCATTCGATGCTCGTCTCCCCGCCATGGTGCAGGGATGTGCTGGTTTACCAAACTGAGAGGGCCTTATGCTCCTGCTGGTGCTCGTTGGGGCAAGGAGGGGAGAGCTGCCTTGGTGAGTGTGGCCATCTTGAGCACCCCGGGGTGCCCTTCAGCCTGTGCCAGTCCCCCGCCACCTTGCAGCGCTCTGTGACTGCCGTTTTCCATGACTTGTTGGACAGTTGTGTCGCCACATACCTGGGTGACACTTCCCGTTTACTCAGGCATGCAGAGGAGCGTGTCGTTCCCGTTCGGAGGTTCTCTCCTGCCTCCACCCTCATCTGTCTGCAAAGCTGGAGACGTGCCTTCCTCTGGCAGCCGCTGGACTTCTGGGGTACTCGGTGGGCACCCCTGTTATATTTTTTCTATCTGCAACATTTTGTTGCATCCCCACCAGCCTTCTGTGCATATGGGTCCTTCAGTGCTGTCATGCTGAACTGATGGCAGGGCATGGTGGTCATCAGGAGGCTTTGCATCAAGACATGCAGAGCTATTGGTGGCCTATGGTGCCTGCGGATGTCCTGAGCTATGTTCAGGCTTGTTATGTCTGCACCCGGGCTAAGAAACAGTTGCAGAGGCTGCAGGGTCTCTCACAACCCTTACCAGTGCCTGAGCAGCTGTGGCCAATTATCTCAATGCATTTTGTTTTATTTTATTTATATCTCCGACCCGGAGACGTACCAGTGACCTTGGACTTATTTACTCATGCCTATTTTTGTGCCACCAAAGAAGCTGCCTGCAGCCCCGCAGAATATCACATCTGGGCTGTTTTGGATCCCAAAATGTCCCGGGCTACCCTGCAGTATTTGATCGGTTAGATGATCTCTTTTCTTGGGAAAGGAAAGGAGAGAAAGGGTAAGCAAAATCTGTTTATTCCAAGAAATGTCTACCAGTATGTCATGCGGCTTGTTTCTCTTTCTGTTGAAGATGATGCAGAAGCCTTGCAGAAAGCAGAGAGTTTTGCTCCGAACAGTAAACTCCGGGAGGAAGCTGGCTCTGCGGAGAACGTCGCAGAAAAGTCCTCAGAGACCTCACCTTCTGTGGTCTTCGAAAACATACAAGGATGCAGTCCAAAATGCTTACGTATGCTGTTGGAGAACATCAGTGGCCTGGCAGTAGATGATGACTTCACTGTGGAAGTGATACCTGAAATAAATGTTGCTGTAGTTACCTTTAGAAAAAGTATTGGTAAGACAGGATGAACACATTCGTTTCCATGTATACATATGAGTAATAGCTTTCAGAGCCTGATTCTTCTGATTCTTCTACCATTAGAGATTCAGACAGTTTTTAAAAAGTACCTGGACTGTAGTCTCTCAAGAAAGATGTAAGTCTTATATAAATCTCCATGAAAATGCCCGTGATCCAAATGTTACACTGAAAAAAGAAAATTATGGCATCTTCATTAATTGAAATTGGATGAGAATGTTTCATTGTCTGTATCTTATTTTGGGTTAGATGGAGAAGAATTAGAAGCAGACTGAGTGTGGAGATGAGTTCTGCAAATTATTGAAGTATATAAAGTCTCCATTTGAGAAGGCAGTGAAACAGTGAGAAGTGCTTAGTTTGTACAAGAAATGAATCAGTGGAACAGAGACATGGTGGTAGTGAACAGCAGAGAGTAACATAGCTGTGTGCATTTCCCCTTTTTTTATTACAACACAGAGTTATTTGGCACCAAAGACTGTTTTGCTCCAGATACAGGGAGAAGTAGACTCAGCTTGTTTCTCTGCCAGAAGTGATAGCCAGGCCACGAAAACACAATCAGTTCATACGGCTCTTCTATTTACAGATACTGAAGAATTTGTCAAAAAATGCTCACAAAACAAGAGAGTTAAAGAATTCAAAATGACTGCCAGGCTTCTTGAACTGACCCAGAGCATCAAGGCTGAAAACATACCGGCCAGCGTTTCCTCAGACTACATCACCGTTTACTTTGAGAGTGCACGGAACGGAGGGGGACCCGTCTCGGACGTCCAGCTCTTCCCTGAGGAGAACTCGGCCATCATTACTTTCTGTGATCACAAAGGTAACGCTGTCCTTCCCCTGTCCAAAGTGCTCCCAAGTGGAGGACCTGAAAGAAAATTACCGCAGTCTGGGCATTAGGAGAAGCCTGGCTTGCTGTCACTAAAGCCAGCGTACGCTGTCCTGTTCCTGGGAAGTGCTCTGGATTTAGAAATACTGCTGCATGTCTAGGGTTTCAGAATCTCTCTGGTTTTTTATGTTACCAAACGTTCATTAGAATACCTGCTTTATGCGTGCGTTGTTCCCACTGATGTTTTTTCCCCATTTACAGAGCTTTTTATCTGTAATACAACATTAATTTTACTTATAGGCAGAGAAAGCAGGACCTTTCAATGACTTCAGCTTTCACAGTGAGCTTTCAGAAACTAATTAAGGTCAAATATCTTCATTATCAGGGAAGAATAGAGCTAAAGAACAATCTTCTTACTATTCCTTGTGTTGAATCACTCCCGTTTTTGTGCCAGCGCAATCTCTGGTAAATATCTCTGTTTTAGGAGACTCCTGGCTTAGCGAATGACTTTACTTTTAATTAAAGATATCTGCCAGGTGATTGTTTTTCTTTTGAATCTCAGAATTTGCTTAAGAATATTCTGTACAATAAGTGAATATGTAATTTGGATCATTGTAATGTGGTTTTAAGTCCCTGACAACATTCCTTTCCTTTCTCCATTCCAACTGAAATGGCAAAAAAAAAAAGTAAAAATTCACTGCCACAAGAGTTTTATTTTAAGTTGAGAGTAAGGAGCGTTTCATAGTAATGCCCTCATAGGCCTTGCTCTGTGGTGGGGTTTCCTTAGGAAATAAGAGCAAGGTGTAGCTGTACAGGTAAATACAGGTACAAACATATTTACCAAACTAGTTGGAGCCAAGCCTCTTATCTTGTCCCCTTCAGAGCGGTTTGGAAATCGGAAAGACATAAAAATAGCTTGTCCAAATGAAAAAAAAAAAAAAGTTATAGTTCTAAGAACAGTCATTTGCTTGATTTGAAGTTAATGACATACATGTGTTTGTATGTATGTGCGCTAACTTTTAGATCTAAACGCTGTCTTGGAAAAGCAGCATTTACTGGAACAGACACCGATTTCTGTGCATCCGTATTACCTCTCCCTGGGAACAGCTCTCTATGGAGAAGGAAGACCAGCTATCAAGATGCCAGACCCCATTGGGGTACCGCTAGATCCATATGTCTGGCAGTTTTTACAGAGGCAGGCTAAACTGATCCAAGACATAAACCAGGAAATGGCAATTTGCCATTGTGAGCTAAAATGGCCGCAGATGGACTGTGCACACCCGGAAATTATGTTGTGCCCATCATCGTCTCTCTCCGAGCAGAAAAAGCCAATGATTAAGTTGATCAAGACATGGAAGCAAGATGCTTCTACTGAGTTCTCACGTATCATGTCACGTTACATAGCTATAAAATGTAAAGTAAATTCAGTGGATTGGAAAGACGTGAAAAACAGATTGGTGAAAGATGTTGCTTTGATCATAACTGATATTTCTGAGGAGATGGTGGTGATCGCAGGCAACAGAGCAGCAGTGGACAGTGCAGAGAAAGAAGTGAGGGAATGCATGGAAAAAGCCATGAAGCAAAGTGAAAGAGAAAAGCAAAGCATAGAAATTTCTGTGTCGGTGATCCCAGGGAAGTATGCCATTCTGTACAATGCTGGGCTAGAAGATAATATTCACAAAGAATATCCGTGCTTAAAGATCTTTTACGATGACACAAAAAAAACTGTTCAGTTGTGTGGATTACCTGCGGAGGTATATAAAATCAAAGCTGACTTACTGGAAAAGGTATTGAACATGCCATGTACATCAGTTACCATTGATCCCCATGTTTTCTACTATCTGCAGCGTGTAGATAAAAAAACAACGTCAGAGACCTTATTCACTAGGAAAAAAATTAATGCTTTTTATGAGCTTGAGGATGATACTATATTGCTATTTGGCGATGCTCCCAAAGATCTTTTAGAAGCAGAAAAGCAAATAAAGACAGGCTTAGAACATGAGTGTATCAACGTGGAGGATGGTGAGATCATTAAAAAGGAACAGTGGAGGAGTCTTCTTGCCTCCTTGCGTAAGAAGTACAATTCTTCCCGGGAAACTGTAGTCATTGATGAACCTGTTGGAAAAGAAAATAAAGTGATTATTGCTGGCTTTTCTAAGGCCGTAACAGAAGTTTATCAGAAACTTAATAATTTTATAGATAGAAACACACACATGGAAAAAGTAATCCCAGCTAAGTCGGTGGTGGTAGTGCAGTTTGTAGAGAAGGAAAAATCCAGTGTTTATCTTGAATTGAGGAAGAAAGGTGTGACAGTACATTTTGACACCAAGACACTGTGTATTTCCCTGAGCGGACCAAGAGCAGAAGTGCCAAAAGCAGTCACCACGTTTGAAAAAATTCTCTCATCCCTTTACTCAAAAAATGTGCCAATTGATAAGCCGGGAGCCAAAGAGTTCTTCACTGAGAGGAAAGATTCATGTGTTTTTGAGGCAAAGCAGAAATTTAGCTGTTTGATTAGGCTGGAAGAAGAAGAAGAACAACAACAACAGAAGAGTGAAGAAGTTGGTGATGAAGAGAAAAGAAAGCTCTACTACAAGAAAACGCTGCTAGATGGAGTTGTCGTAGCAGTGTATAAAGGTAACTTGTGTAATTACCCCGTTGATGTTGTGGTAAATGCATCTAATGAAAACTTAAAACACATCGGTGGCCTTGCTCACGCACTGTTAAAAGCAGCTGGTCCAGAGCTGCAACAGGAGTGCGACCAGCTGGTGAGGAAGAACGGGAATTTGCAGCCTGGGTGCGCGGTTATCACGAGTGCTGGGAAACTGCCCTGCAAGAACGTCATTCATGCTGTTGGGCCCAGGTGGAGGAAGGATGAAGCAGAAAAGTGCGTGTACTTGTTAAGAAAGACAGTGAAGAAAAGTCTACAGCTAGCTGAAACATACAATCATCGTTCCATAGCTCTACCTGCTATAAGTGGTGGGATTTTTGGCTTCCCGCTGCAGGCATGTGCAGATTCAATTGTATCCTCCATCAAGGAGACCTTGGAAGAATCCATGGGGGACAGGAGCTTGAAGGAGGTTCATCTTGTGGATGATGCGGAAGAAGCGGTTCAGGTTCTGAGTGAGACAGTAAAACAAGCGTTTACAGCTAAATCATCCTCGCCGATACTGCTGACACCGCGCTCGGAAAACCGTAAGCTGAGAGAAAACCAGAAGGAGAAGAGAAAAGAGGATCTGCAGATGGCTAGAGATGATCTGCAGGTGGTTACGACAAACGAAGGACTTCGCATCCGAGTAGAGGAGAAAAACATTCAGGAAGCCACGGTAGGTCTTTAATTTTCTGCTTCCTCTCTAACTTGATGTGAACATCTTCTTTAAATTTAAATAGAAAAGGAAGGACAGTAGGTTATATTGTTTTACAAGGCAATTGCTACCTAAGGAAACAACAGGTATGTGCTATCTAAACAAGGATGCAAGCTTGCAAACTGATGGATTTCAGGTTGGGATCTGTCACTCTGCAGCCGTTTCTAGTGGGCAGATACGAATTTTGGGATGTTTCGTTCCCAGCTAGGTTTTACTCGTTCCCCAGATCTAAGGTCAACATGTAAAACGGTTTGCTTTTTTTCTAAAAAGGAAATACTAAAATACTTTCTAAAAGCATTTCTATGATCTATAGCTATCTAGGTTGGATATTACAGGAAATCAGCACTTGTCTGGGTTGCTGTTGTGAGTCATGCTAACAGGGAGGATGTAGCTTATTTTTTTTTAGTTCCCTTCTCTTTGGATGGATTAAAGGCACAGTCTATGAAGAAGTTACTGGGCTCTAGAAAAGCAACCCCATAGAAGACTGCATGCTTAGCTTGTTTTGCCAAAGTCTAGACCTGATTCTACTTGTTTTTTCCCCCCATTTTCTTTTTTCATTCTTTTTCCTAACAAAGAGTTTAACTACTACTCATCTAGACCATCAACACCCAATTTACACATCTGATGTAGTTTCTTTCCCTTATGTTTTTTTCTTCAGTGATGCAAAGTGTATATTGATCAATCTCTCTTTTAACAGCCCCTGATTTTTATACTTTGGAAGCTTAAAATCTCCCTAAATTATTATTATTGTCCTGAAATTTCAATATTAGTTGCTTCAGTTGTCATTTTGGTGCCTGTAAAAGCCTATTCCAATAAAAGAGTAGATGTAAAAAAAAAACCCTCAATGTGACACATATTTAAAATACTTTGTAATTAAAGTCTCTCCAGTGGAAAAAAGCAAAGCAAACACCAGACTTCGGGGCTTTGCCTGTTTTACTTCATGAGAGCAGAACAACCTCCCCTCACCGTGTTTTGGTGCATGAGGTGCTGCTTTTCTGATAAGGTGTAGACAATCCCTCCTCAGTGAAAAGGAGGAGAGGGACATTAAACTTTCTACATTATGTGTACCTTATACAGTACACATATTTTGCATCCTGTGATGATGCTAGAGAAGGAGGAGGGTTACTGCAGCAGTTCTTCACAAGGAGATGTAGGAAGGGCTGGGTCTGGGGTGAGGCAGACTGCAGAGGTTGGGTTTATTTCACCTGCCCAGACATTGGCGTCTGCTCGGGACGAGGTGAGTCGCAGCCTTGGCTCCCCTGAGGGCTTGACAGCTCTGCTGGGGTGGAGGGAGGGATGGATGACCTGCTCGCACGTAGATACCTGGGGTGGTGTTGGTACTCACAGTGGGTCTGATGCTGCCTGACGTAGGTTTCCTACAAGTCCAGGAACACTCAGTATGCAGAAGCTGTGCTGAGAACCAGGTTATTTCTCCACTGGCATTTTGGTTTTCGTGCTGTGCGTTGCTTTGGTAGTGCTGTTAGTCTCGATGCATAGTTTTGCTTGAAGTCTGGCTATAGATATTTTCGTTGTAATTTTGTTGCAGACGGATATTATTGTCAACAGTGTTGGCACAGATCTGAAGTTTGGCGTGGGGCCGCTTTGCAAAGCTTTGCTGGAAACGGCTGGACAAGAGCTCCAAGTAGAGTTCGACAAAGAAAAACAAAGACAGGTTGCTGGTCAAGGGAGTGTGATCTGCACCAGTGGATACGCTCTGGCCTGCAAGTCCCTGCTTCATGCCATACTTCCCGTGTGGGATGGAGGAAGAGGACAGGCCCTGACGGTATATTTTAATTATTTTTTAAAAAAAATTATTTTAAAACCAGATTTATTTGGGATCCTATGCTGAAGTTTCAGGATTTAAAATAGTTAGTTTAGATGACTCAACTCCATTGGAGTGAGTTCTGTTGGAGTGACCTTAAACATGCCTTGATACACTAAGAGCTTTTTCTCATACCTGCCTAGTCTGTATGGAACTAATCATAAATGGTCCCTTTTTTAAAAAAAATAAAAAAAAAACAAGGATCTTTGCTGTGTTTTACAGACCCTAGAAGATGTAATCAATTTCTGCTTGAAGAAGACTGAAGAACTTGGACTGAAATCGATCGCTTTCCCAGCTATTGGAACTGGAGGATTTGGATTTCCTAAACCCATTGTTTCTAAGTTAATGTTTGATGTGGTATTCAAGTTCAGTAGTAGTCACACTTGGAAGACTCTCCAGGAAGTTCATTTTGTCTTGAATCCAAAAGATGTGGATAACATTCAGGTAGTTCTTAGGACAAAGCCATCTATATTACATACTCTTCTAGTTACACCTTAACAATATATTTTAGTTATATTGCTTTCTTAAGGGAATAATCTAGCACTTTCTTACTGCTGTGGGCTGGTGACAGTGGGATGTCTGTCCAGTGTCTCATTCAGTGTCTCTGAGATATAAACTCTCAGCAAACACAGGCTGCAGACAAAATTGGCCTTGCTGTTGGCACTGTGAACACCTGTATATGCTCACTCATCTTTTGACAGAGGAGTTCTGGCAACGCAAAGACAGTATCTATTATCACGCTGTCCACACCGAGGCTTCCACTGTTATTAATGATACCTAAACATGACTGTAAAATGCTCAGATGGCTCAGCAAGAGCTACATGACTGTTAATGTTAATTATAGAAATATTCAGTATCTAAACTCTGAAATACTATTTTTGGTACCTTTTTTCTCTTCTTAGGCTTTTACCTTTGAACTAGAACGTAGGGTACCTGAAAGATGCAATGCTGCAGCACCACGGTCAAGTAAGTTGTGTCGGGGCAGGAGGTGGGACACAGGGGAGAATGTAAATACTGTAAAGTGGTTTTATACTTATCAGGAAACAGGCGAAATGTCATCAAGACACAGAGTATTTTTTTTCATCCTAGTGGACTGGCATTCTTAAACTCCATTTGTAAAAATCTTAAAGAGGAATTTCTTGTGTTGAGGGCATGCTCATCTCTTAGTGAGGCCAGTGTTATCACATGGAAGAGGGTATCCTGGTAGGAGAACTGTTAGTTTGTCCTACTCAAAGGGTATAAGAACTTGGTATCACTTTGCCAAACAAGCCATAAATAACATGTATTTCTGTACTTTTAATCTCCTGTATAGAGATACACAGAATGGATAATTTCCTTTCCATTTATTAATTGATGGTAGTGTGACACGGTAGCAAAAACATATGCGTGAACTGCATCAACAGCAGAGGTTTATTCATAAGAATATATAGCTCTTTCTTCTCAGTTGCTGTGAGTATCACTGAGATGAAGCTAAGAGTGTGCAGACAAAATATGAATTAGGTAAGTTTAGACTAGAAGAAAGGAACAGTTTTGTATTTGTGAGGGTAAAGATGAAATAACTTACAGAAGTAGTGTGATGGGATCTCCATTACTGGCAATGCTTAAGCTGGATACTCCATTTCTTGTAAGAGCTAATTCAGGAAGCTCTGTTACAGAGCTGGTCAGATCAGATAACCCCAAGAGTCCTTTCTGAATTTATATTGCGTGAATTTACAGGAATAGAAATGGTTTCACTTTCACAGTATTTAAACAGGAAGAATACTGCACCTTCCTGCTTTCAGAAATGGAGTAAAGGGAAAGGCAAAGACTCTCTACGTCCATCAAACTCATCTAGAGCATATTCCTCAAAAGGTTAAGTTGAAGTTTCCATCAATGGAAGAGAATAATACCTCAAACCAGAGGAGAAGTGTTTTAAGGTGTTTTTCTTTCGCTTGCAGGTTTTGTTAGGCCTGTTTCAACTGAAATATTGGGAGTTCATGAAATGCAGATTGGTTCCATTACGCTCCAAGTAATTAGTGGAGATATTACTAAGGAAGATACAGAGGTTATTGTAAACATATCAAATCCAACATTTGATGCCACATCAGGTATTGTATTGAATATGTAGCTCTTTAGTGATAAACTTGTGCTAGTTTTTAGGAGGGGGGAGGGGAAAGAATTGTCCATATGTGAAACTTTTATGAAGTATTTTTCAGATGAGAGAGAGACTGAGTTGTGATTGCTCAGGAAATAGATCTTAAGTAGATCTTTTTTACATGTCCTGAATATTCCATTTAGTTTCCAAACTACTCAAACAGAAGGCATCTGACCAGATTTTCCTTGTTTAAAAACAAAAATGCTTAAATAAAAGGGAATTTTTGGATCAAATGTAATTCTGCAAAACTGCTCTTGTCCTGTTATGTTGCACTGTAAGCCAAAGCCCTGGTTAGGTAAATTGACCCGTAAGAAGCAGAGAATTCTTTGGTGACATTGGGAATTGCAAGCATGAAGGACATCAAATGATATAATTCAAAGCAATCAGAGTTCGGTGAGGGGCATACGATTGGCTGGTGAAACGATGAAATAGGAGTTATTCTCAATGATTCCTAATCAATAATGAAGGCCATGTTCTCTTTGCAGCCAGTACAGTGCGTCATGGAGGGCACTTAGGGGAACTGGCAAGGTTTTGCACTTTGCGGGATCTCGCGCTGTGAGAATTTGGGGTGTTTGTAGAGTACAGAAGTTGGGTAGAGTTTTGAGTAGAAATAGCTAAATTGACTTAATGAATACATATGCTTTTCTTGTACAATTTAAGGGGTCTTCAAAGCAATTATGGATGCTGCTGGTTCCGAGGTAGAAGGAGAATGTGCTCAATATGGTATGTGAAAGCATACTATTTTGTTTGATTAAGTTATTTTTTTGTTTGCTCTGAAAACTTGAAGTTGTTTCATAATTCTCTACTCTGATGGTATAATTATTTTATCTGAAAAAATAGCTTTCACTTGCAAGAATTCTGAAAAGTCCTGTGGTTGTGACACTTGCTTTGAGAATTTTTCTTTTCACAACGGAACAGAAGATGGATACAGTTTTCTGATGCTAATAAATGCTTGGAAATTAATCTAATTTAAGTTCTTTACCCCTGAAATTACTCATGCATGTTCCTGACTTAAGAACAGAAACAGTCCCATTAACTTGAGCATAATTTTTAAGCTCACCTATTGTCAGCTACTGGGGAGCTGAAGTTTTGAACCTGACCAAAGTGGTGGAAGACTGTCTTCTGGTGTAAGCACGTGCAGGACTGGCTTTTAAAAGCTAATAGCAAATCTGGGCTTATATTCACAAATACATAATTATTTTGTATTGAAATAATGTAACTCTGCTTATCAGCCTGATCATGAATTCATGAAGTTTGTAGTCTGCATTCTGCCAGACCAGTAGGGCAGTAAAATCCCAGCTCACTGTGGTGACCCCTACTAGCACAGGAAGGAACACGTTCTGATTGTATAAACAATTGTTCCTGCTCTGAGTCGAGAAGTTAACTTTCAAGATGAGTTTCGTGGATATTTTTCCCAGCCTTTGGCTCTGCAGGCTCTCCCTGTTTATCAGCCTGATCTCGGCGCATGCAGAGCATCTTACAATCAGTCGTAACCTTTGTGACCAGTGAAGTGGTATGTAACTCTGTGTCCATCAGTCCATTCATCCTCGCAATATGACTTTTCAGGTGTTTGTAATCAAACATGAGCGCTCTGAAAAAATGCAAACGTCTTTTTAAAGATTCCATACCACCGTTCTTAGATCAGTTGGTTGGTCATTATCTTAATGATATTATTTTAACCATTCAGCTCTTCTGCAGAATAAGAGTTTGAGCTTTCAAGGAATAAGGGGCATAAGAAAGGATTTCTCGTATAAATGAATTGTGCACATTCTATTGGCATGCTTTTAAATAAAAGTAAGCTGTATTTAAATTCAACATAAATTCTTAAGTTGTACTTAATAGGAAACTACTTTGTAGATCTCGGGGAAATGAGAAAACACACAATTACTTGAATTACTTTCTCAAAGAAATTCTGCAATCAGAATATTTACAGAGAAAACCGGGATCAACTAAAACCAGAATAATATCGCTCACAGTGGATTTCTTTCCACTTTTTCCACTTCTCTTCTAGTGTGTATTGCTCCAGTGTACACTAGCATCAGTACAACCAGCTGTCTTATCAGAAGAGATAGCCACTTTGAAAATGTTATGTCTCCTTTTTTATCTTCTCTTTTCCAGCTGGGCAGTCTCAAAGTGGCTTTATTACTACAAAAGGTGGAAAACTGTTGTGCAGTAAAATCATCCACTTGATTCACAATAACAATGTGAAGAGTCAGGTCTCCAAAGTCCTTCACGAATGTGAGCTAAAGATGTACAAATCTGTCGCCTTCCCAGCAATTGGAACAGGTTTGCTTTTTCTTGGGAAAGCGATGAGGGCTGTGATGGGGGTAGTTCAGAAACTGGGACAAAGTTAATACCTGTGATATGGATAACAGTAGACTTGTACAAGAAACTCTGTAAACTGTGATTTGTGAAAGTTCACTGTGGTCAGTTCAAACACCACCTGCACACTTCAAAAATGCTGCTTCTTTTGAAGTATAAATACTACAGTCAATATTGATTGAGCGAGAACACCTAAAGAAAAAAAGTATTGCTTCATAAAAGACATCCTACCCCAAAACAGACCGTGTATCTCAGCTGGCCACCCTGCACCTTTCTTCAAACTTCCCATAGACCTTGCTTTGGGATTTCAGCCCCACAGAAGGGCTGGGGTTGGGGTTTGTAGGCAAAGAAAGCTGGAGTTGTCCCGAGACCAAAACCTTGCCTGGCTAACTATGGAAACTGTGGGCTGGGTACAGAGTACCTGCAGTTTACACCTTTTGTAGGTCTTGTTTCAGCCTACCCGCTCCTGCGGAGGGCTAGAGGCAGGCTAGCTTATTTGGCTTAAGCTTCTGGTTAGTTTGGGGAGAAGGGCTTGAAGAAAGCAGGGTATCCTTCTCAGACCAAGGCTCCCCTTGACTGGAAAAAGAAATCGCGAGCTGGTTCTTGCTCAGCGTGCCAGGTTAGGGTAGGAGCTGGTGCATGGGTCAGTGTCTGGGCTCCACAGTGATAGTTATGGACTGCCAACATCATCTGCATGCTGGTGTCACGACGGCTGTCCGAGGGATGCCGTGGCTGAAAGAAATTGGCAGGGGTCCCACTAAGGTTTCAGGATGAGCTTTCGGTTGTACTTCAGGCTTGTTGTAGGGGAATAAGAGCAGTTGTTTTGAGCTTGATGTTCCTGTTTCTGTGTTGAAATACACTGTAGGCTTGTGCCAAAATCCTCCGCTGATTTTGATTTGGTTTGATTTTGCTACCCGGTTTAAAGATGGGGATAGAGTTAGTGGTGTGCAAGTTCAAAAATATCAGGGGGATGCTAAGACTGAAGTGCTTGTTGGAGCCTCAGAGTAAACAGGGGGAACCCCAGAAGGGCTTCCCGGGTCTGGGTAGGGTGCCAACTCCTGGAGCTCACAGGCTTAGGTGTAAAGCTGAGGTTAAGTCTGGGGCTTGGGCCAGAAAGCATAATGGGGGCGGAGAGAGGGACACCAGTCTGTATGAGCTGGGGACATGGTCTCTGTTTTCTGGATGCTGCCTTGATTTAAGTACTGTTCACTGATACGTGCCTTTTATTTTTGTTTAGGTCAGGCAGGACAGAGTCCAGCAAAGGTAGCTGATAACATGTTGGATGCTATAGTAGAATTTGCAAGCAAAAGATCAGTGCGGCATTTGAAAAAAATTAAAATCGTCATCTTCCAGCCAAATATGCTCGGAGACTTTTACAAAAGCATGAAGAAAAGAGAAGATTCAGATTCATCCACAACAGATTCGTGGCTGTCTCTGGTTAAATGTAAGTAGGTGGGTTTTTCGTGTGTATGAAAACGCAATAAAACTAAAGATCTTTTATTTAAAACTAATAATTAACATATATTTCTTCACAGCATTTTTTTGGGGCAAAAACAAACCCACTGAGAAGAAAAAGCCTGTGGTTTTGGAGAAAAAAGTTGATTTAGCCACATTTCAAATTTGTGGAGAAAGCCAGAAAAATGTGGATGCAACTGAGTCCTGGATAAAGAATTTAATTTTAAAGGAACAGTTTGAAAACATTATTTCAGATGAGCTAATAGAAAATTTTGATGAGAGGCAAATCGACGCTTTGGCAGATCTCCAGAGAAGAAAGCATGTTACCATTCAGCTTGAAAATCAACTTTCCCCTCCTCGCATTAAAATTTCTGGTATTAGCAGGGATGTCTGTTTTGTTTCTGTGGAAGTTCAAAAAATGATCAAAAAAAAAAAGGATGCTGAAGAAGAACGATCCAAGGCAGAACTTGTTTATAACCTGGTAGAATGGAGGTATCCAGGAAGCAATGACAGCTTTGTTGCTTTTGATAAACTGACAAATATGCAGCTGGAGGATGCCAAAATAGCTAAAAAACCACATCTTACTGTCCAAATTAACAAGAAGAACTACAAGGTGGATCTGAATGCTCTACAGGCTAATGATGACCAAGGAAAAACTATAAACATTCAACGTGTGCCAAAGAATGAAGGTAAGTTTTATAGCTTTGTTAATAAAAAAACCTTCAATAGTGATTATTGAATGATAATTCTGATAAATGCAAACTCGGGTATTCCAAAAAAGTAAGATATTCCAAAGTAGTAAGCTATTCCATAGCTTTTTTCCTTTTTTTTTTCCCCTTTTTCTTCCTCCCCCGCCCCGGGCATGCCATAGCCAGCAGTTTTAGTTTCATAATTAGTGGCAGGTATGACTGAAATCAGAACATCTATTTTAAATACAAATATTATCCGTACGTATGTGACTAGTGAGCATAGACTTCATGCTTAAGTCTGACAAAGGAAGTGGTGTATGAAGAATGCGTAAAATTCTTCTGTGGTTTTCAAACTTGTTTTCGTTAGATATTAGTATGGGGATAATTGGGCTAGAGAAAGTGTAAAGTCTTAACAATGCATTACCGAGCCAGTGATGTATTGAAGAGAGATGGTATTCTTGGAATAAAGTATTGCATAAGGTACTGTCCTCTCAGCCCTCTATATGCAGTTGGTTTGTAAGACATGCCTACAAAACTGAGCTAGATATCTGTGATAAAAATGCAATCTCTGTTTTGCAGATAAGCAGTCAATAGAGCTCCCTGCACAGTGGGAAGACATGCAAGAGGAACGGGTCAAACTGGTGAATCTCAAGCCATCGTGTCAGGAATATCTGGAAGTTCAGAACAAATTTAAGAAAACCTGTCCCAGCTTTGTCATAGAGAAGGTGAAATCCTATGGGGGGGGAAAAGTGAATTCTTGGGCTAAAAACATTAATATGCTTTCTAAATATTTGTTTGTAAGGTGTCTGCAACCTAATACACCTTTCATATGTCAGTCTCCCCAGCACTGTACAGGGTGGATATAAATCAAATCAGATTTCCTCAGAGTTGTCCTGCATTTCTGCCTTATAATAAAGCAGAACCAGTGACCATCAGTCTTCAGGCTGACTCTATGTTCCACTAATGTGGTACTCACTAGTTAATGTGGTATTTCCACTTAGGAAATTCTATACTGAAATGGAAGCATGAGCAAACGCATTCAGAATACAAAGGAAAATACAAAGTCCTTGCAGACTGGCCATAAAGCTTTTTACTATTTTACTACTTCTTCCCTATTAGTCCCAGAGCCTTTCAGGCTAGAGCGTTGGTTTTAACCGAAGTGTCAAGATTTGATTCTGCTTATTGAAAAGTCTGCAACACAGCGCACAGATTTAATTGCCAGGGCGAAAATGGAATTATTCAGAATCAGGAGGAGCAATAAATAGAAGAAAATACAATTAAATTAAGAGTGAGAATATGTGTTTGAAAAATTTTCTTCCATCATGAGATTCAGTGAGCATGGTCACTAAGACACAAATAGAACAAAATATTAGTGTACAATGGAGAAAAAATCAGGTAATGACATGAAGTCTTTTTCCATTGAAAATGGAAAGCTGTTACAGCAATGCCTTTAAGATTATACTTTGACACAGATACACTGTTTCCCCCTGACCTGTATTCACACTGTTGGCATAGGGAGCCAGCAACATCTATCCTCCCACCAATTTATTTTTATATATAGAAGTTTCTTATGGGTTGGTAAGCTACACAGTAAAGGAAGTAATTTTGACTTCCAAGCTGAGATCTAGAAGAGAAACTTAAATTTAATGTAATGCTATTGCTACAGTCTACCCTTTAGTGAGAAAATCATCAGTAAAGAGGATTAGGATGTACAGAAGGCATCTTACATCATTGCAGTGGTACAACAGCCTATTTCTAAAAATGACAATGCACAGCTACCATGATTGCCTGTGTACCTGGTATACTAGGCAAGACAAATGTATGCCAAAAATTACCAAGCTTGAAAATCTCTTGTAAGCTACTTTAGTTTCTGATTTTTCAGGAGGCTCACGTATTCAGTTCCTCAACCCAAACCACACACTAATAGGGCATAGTGAAAATTACTGTCATTCTTTCAGTTTGGTTTGTTTTTAATGCTTTCCTACCATGATAAGTATCGGTCCCTACCAGTATAAATACAGTTCTATTTTGTAACTTTGCAGATTGAAAGAATACAAAATCCCTTCCTCTGGCAGACGTACCAAATCAAAAAAATCTCTCTCTGTACAAAGAACAAAAATGAAAATAATGAGAAGTTGCTATTTCATGGGACAGCTGCATCTTCATTGAACACGATCAACTACAATGGATTTAATCGTGGGTTTGCTGGAAAGAATGGTGAGTCATTATCCAAAGCACTTAATTTCCTAAACATGTATGAGGTGCTAGGGAATGTCAATGTTATAGTGCTGTCAGCACAACATGAAGACTGAATAAAGTTGGAGAACAAAATAATAAACAACTCCGGAGCATAATCTGTATGGACAGAGGAATTAACCTGTTCAGTTAATCCCTTGTTGATGAATGCCACCATCTAGAGGGTATCAGAAAAAGCTCGCCTACTCTGGTATCAAGCCTGGGCAGCTTTTGAGAAATGTTTTGTACAATCTGCGTACAGGAAGGAACAAGGACCGCTGTTCAACTCAGCCGAGATACCAGCAGCTAGTGGTTGGTATCTCCCCTCTTCTCAAAGGCAGGTAGCAAAGTAGAGGTGCAGGTACCTCCTGTTGCCTCCAAAGATAAGAACAGAACAAGCAATCAGAAGATCCCACTCCCCTGCCATTTTTATGCAAATGAAATCAGTTGAAATTCATGAGTTAATTCTTCCCTTTTAATGGTTGTTAGGGATAACTATTAAATATTTAGCAGAAAGACTTTCTGCATTAGTTCAAAGATTGTTTTGTCCAGTTCCTCTTGTAGAGTCATGTTTATTATTTGGTAGCATTCAAAGATGAAGGACAGGATCCAAAGAAGTGGAACTTGGGCTAAATTGAGATGCCAGCTGCTCTTAGAGGTCCTGCAACTTTACTTCAAAAGTCCTTACGTTCTTAATATTTTCTTCCTTAAGACATAATTGTACATGCCTAGGGCTGACTTGATCTTGAGAAAGCCAGACAGGTTAACTGAGATCTAGTTAACACTACAGTGTGGTCTGGATCCAAAAGCAGACATTTCTCTGGATCCTCTAGAGGTACTTATGCTGATATTTTCTTGAGAAAGTGAAGCCCAACATACACAAAATATATCAGGCTGTACACAGATAGAAATGGCAGCCACCATTTCTTTTTAAAACATGACCAGAGGAGATGTAGTTTCACTTTCCTGCTCTTTGGTAGTGCCAGGAGGTTGGATTTACTTGGGAAGCAAGAGCCCTAGATCCCTATGTCCTCCCTCTGCCTGTGAATACTGACATCCACCTCTCCATCTCAGCCACGATTTACGATACGAAAGGCACACTTCCCTTCTGTCAGGCTGGGTAGCCATGCAAAAATATCCAAAGGTCAGAGCAGCCAGATAGAAAGGACCTGTCTGGCCTGAACAGCTTTCTACCAATGTCAGAAAAAAGAAATCTGTCTCAGACAAAGAAATGTGATTCCTCTAACTTCTTGCTGTGAAGTGTAATTAGAAAACTGTAATTACAATTATATAGTCATTTTAAGTTGAAAATGCTCTGAAGATTTGGAGTTTGATGGATTGCAGGCTAAACAACAAAGTTAAACAGAGAGAGGAACCCTTTTCCCCATAAGAAAGGGCAGTTAAAACCTAGGTGTTGATACTTACCCAATATCTAAGTGGATTCATATTTGATTCTGATACAAAGGATTATTACTAGAATTTGCTGTTTAAACTCTAACCAAACTTATAACTTCTGCAGAGTAAAAAAAAAAAAAAAAAAAAAAAAAAAAAAACCACCAAAAAAAAAAGAACAGAGAGCTTTTGAGATTCTTATGGGAATAAGAACACTAACTATATTTGAAAATGTTGTCTTTCCAAACAGCTGCAGCCATTGGAAAGGGAACCTACTTTGCTGTTGATGCAAGTTATTCTGCTCAGGATATTTATTCCAGACCAGATACGTATGGCAGAAGACACATGTACTTGGCTCGGGTCCTCACTGGGCAGTACTGTGCTGGGAGTGGAGGACTAATCACTCCACCACCAAAAAACCCAGCAGATCCTACTGACCTGTATGACAGTGTGGTTGATAATGTGAATAATCCAACAATGTTTGTCATATTTAATGACATTCAGGCATATCCTGAATACCTTATTACTTTCAGAAAATAGAACATTCTTAGCAGTCTGGAAAATTATAGTGCCTTTTACATGTGGGAATTAACAGGGCAATTCTTGATTCTTGTTTACATCTAGGTTTCTTAAACTAAGTGGTTATTTATCTATTCATGTGTTTAAATATGCCTTCAAATTATCAACAGAATGAGGCCAGGACAAGCAAATATTTTAGAACATGCTATTTCAGTACTCACATTTCAAATTCAGTTATGCGGAGGTGTAGGCAAGAACTGTGAGAACAGCCCTGACCTCCTCCTGTGCGAGGCAGAGGGGACTGGTAGGAGAGGGAGCTACTCTGCCTTACCTGTGGCCTGAAGTAAGAGGTGTAGGGTGGGCCAGTGCATCTATGCACGTTCCTATTTCCAGTATTCACCATTGTCCTGTTTTTGGCTGGGATAGAGTTAATTTTCTTCTTCGTAGCTGATATAGTACTGTATTTTGGATTTAGGATGAGAATAATGTTGATAACAAACTGATGTTTTAGTTGTTGCTGAGCAGTGCTTACACTAAGTCAGGGACTCTTCAGCTTCTCATACTGCCCTGCCAGTGAGGAGGCTGGAGGTGCACAAGACGCTGGGAGGGGACACAACCAGGACAGCTGTCCCAAACTGGCCAAAGGGATATTCCATACCATATGATGTCATGCTGAAGAAAAAAACTGGGGGGAGTTGGCCAGGGCGGGGGTGTGTGGCTGCTGCTCGGGAACTGGCTGGGCATTAGTCCACAGGTGGTGAGCAATTGCATTGTGCATCACTTGTTTTGTATATTCTTTTATCATTGTAATTATTTTCCTTTCCTTTTCTGTCCTATTAAATTGTCTTTTTTAACAATTTTTCCAATTCTCTCCCCCGTCCCGCTGGCGGGGAGTGAACGAATGGCTATGTGGTGGTTAGCTGCCTGCCGTAAAGCACAACCACCATAAAGCCCCAAGTGGCTGACTGCCTGCGAGGATTTAAAAAGCTCCATCTTGGAGGAATAACCTCTCTCGCCAGCAGAGTTTTCAGTCATTCTTAGGCATCCACTCACCCTTGTTGGTGCTAAGACTCCTGAAGAAAAAAAATCCAATATTGAACATACACTTTGCATTCATTGTTTCACCCCCCTTATGCTGTTGGGACACACTTTGTTATTCCCGAGGTATAAATTCCTATCTTCATAGGTGTTTCTTAGGGGCATTTTCTATGGCCCCCCACCTTGTCCACGTCCAACTTCCACATACAAAGTCATTGCTTCTGGAATTTTCAAGACAGTAAAGAAGGACTTTTAATTTCCTCTGGCCAGTACCAAAATGTTAACCCTTCTGTAGAATTACCAATTTGCTCTACAAATTAGTAGAGCAAACCCTTCTGTAGAATTACCAATTTGTCATCTACAGGGGCACACTCAGCTACCACACTTAAAGTTCTGTAAAGCAAGTAAATAATGGCATTCGTACATCTTTGCAAGCTGTACACTTAATTAGTGATAATCTTACAACTGCCAATCAAAAGCTATATACACATGGTTTTAATAAAAGTAGTTTCAAACAACATATTGTATTACTGAGTTGTCATTTACACAAAGGGACATACAGTTCAAGCAGAAGTGACGCTTTACATTTGAGTAGCTTTGTGTTACATGATGCTATAGTGAGAAGCTATATATAAAAGACGTAGAAGACAAAATTGTATTCTTGTATTGTCTATGTGACAGATTTGTGCGTACAGACTCCAGGTGAAATTGTTCTGCCGTAGTTCAAAGGAGACTTGTCCTGCAAATAGCTGCCAGGATGTTTTAAAACCCTGCTGCGATGTTCCCATTGCCTGCAAAGGGGAAAAGTGCTTATGGCATCTGTAGGTGGCAATTTAAAAAAATTCTGCTGCTCTTCATGGCAGATGCCCATGCAATGCTTCAGATGAACATCCTGCGTAACTTCCCATTTAAAGCAAAACAGAGTTTAACCCACTCCTGCTTTAATAGATTTTGCTCCCTTCTCTGCTTTTTTGGGCGCTTTTCTGTGTTGTGGCAACACCACAGCAGCCAGAGGGACTCGGGAAGCCGGTTTAACTGATGGCACCAGGCATCTGCTGGCTTGGTCACCTGCTGTCACTGAGCTGCCAGGTGAGCTGGGACACACCACTTTCCATTTGCGTGGCCCTCATCATAATTGAATGCCTTGGAAAGCAGCAGGAGCTGCAAGATGAAGCACTACAAAAACCCAGGGAATGTTTATCCCCGGTGGTGGTGGTAGAATTGTCTTCACTAGATTCTGTACTAGAAGCTTGGGGATACTCTCTTGTACAGTGTTTGTGGACTGAGAAGCTGGAAAAAGGCCGTGTTGCGTACGGAAAAAAAGCCCAGCCCCAGGCTCAAGCGCTGGGATGGGGTGGCCGTGGCAGGACCTTTGCTTCTAGGCAGCAGGATTTCAAACTCGCGGCCTGGAGCAAACTCCTCAAGGCGCAGGACTCCCAGCGACAAGGAGTGGGGTCTCGGGGAGAGAATGAGGGGCCTTGCTGAGCTGGGAACCTGGCGGCCCAACCCAGAACTGGCTTTAATAGCAGCAAGGTAACCAGAACCCTGTGGGGTGCATGGAACCTCACGCAGCAATGTGATGCACAGCTCCCCACTGCACTGCGTGGACCTAACTAGATTGCACCATGCTGCGCTGCACTTACATGGATTGCGCCGCACTGCATGATGCCACACTGCACCTAACTGGATTGTGCTGCAATGCATTGCACCACACAGCACTGCATCGCCCTGCATTGCTCTGCCGTGCTGCACTGCATCCCATTGCCCAGCACTGCATGCGCTGCACGGTGCTGCGTTGCCCTGCACACACTGCATTTCTCTGCACTGTGCTGTGCGGCACAACGTGCACTGCATTGCTCCACACAGCCCTGCATTGCCCTGCGCTGCACTGCCCAGTGCTGCCTTGCCCCGCGTTATTGCACTGCACAGCACTGCGCTGCCCCTGCAAGAACTGCATTGCGCTGCGCTGCTGCCCTGCGGAACGCTGCACTGCATTGCACTGCATTGCATTGCACTGCGGCGCGCGCCCCCTTCCTTCCCGCCGCGCGCGCCCCCTTCCTTCTTCCCGCCGCGCGCGCCCCCTTCCTTCCCGCCGCGCGCGCCCCCCGTCACCTTCACCTCACCTCCCCGCCCCCCGCCCCACTCCTCGCCCCACGGTGAGCCGCGCCCAATCGGGAGCGCCCGTAGCCTCCGCCCCACCCTCTCCCGCGCTCCCCGCTCGCCTATTGGCGGGGACCGCTACCACGGGCGCTGCCTCCATGGCGACGCGGCGGCAGGGCAGTCGAAGATGGCCGCCGAGCCGGGCGGCGGGCGCCCCTGGCCTTACCGGCCGCTGCTCGCCGCTTTTACTGCCGCGCTGCTGCTGCTGGGCTGCGGCCGCGCCGCCGCCCTTTCCCTCTCCTCTTCCTTGTCCTGTCACCACCGCGTGCCCAGCGGAAAGGAGGTGGGGCCGCCGCGGGGGCTTCTCAGACTGCGGCGGGGAGTGGGGGGCGAGGGATCCCCGTTTCCCGCCCCTGTTATGGGGGGAGCCTGTCCCCTGTCCCCTCTCGCCTGACCCGGGCCGAGCTGGGTGCCGGGTGCGGTCCGTGGCGGCAGGCGGGTGCGGGGCGGCTTCTGACTGACCGGCGCGGCGGTGTGTGAGGAGAAGGGCGGGAAGGGGCGCCGCTTACAAGTAGACAGAAGGAGGCTCTCGCAGGTGAGGAGGAGTGAAGGGCCTGGGAGTGCTCCTTGGTGTGGCTGTCCAGGTGAGCTGCCTAATCCAGCGGCTTGTTCCTCTCCCTGCCAGGTTGTCTATCAAGTTCCTCTAAAGGAAAATCATGTCTTGAAGAGAAATGTGGATCAACAGCTAAGAATTGAGATTATATATGACAGAAGTGTTGAGGAGTGAGTATAATCTTGTGGTGACTTTTTTTTTCCCCCCTCCATATCTGAGAATGGAAATCCTGTTAATTAAAGCTTGTTTGTTTTGTTTAAATATAGTTTGCTACCTGAGAAAAGACACCTTATAAAGGTATGTCATATTTGCTTCCCTCTTTTGTTTGCACATATTTTATTATGTGGATGAAGTTAAGGCTTTGCCAATTCAAAGCCTTTAATTACTAGGAATTTCATATCCTGTAGTCAGGGAAACCAAAGCTTTGTGTACAGGTTATGCCTCGGTTCCAAATACTTCTGATGTTCCGTTGAGTGTTGTTTGACAGGTGCTTGCTATATCCCAATGTGCAAAGATTCAGTGAGCGATGCATATATAGTTTTTAAAGGTTTTTTTGGCACCATTAAGAGTATTTTAAGTATCTCTTCTGGCTTCTTTTGAGATACTGTGCAAGTAAGGAGTAAAAGAGAGTGCAGCAGTCAGGCTTGAGGATTGCAGGGAGATAGGGGCTCCAGGGAAATTTGTGATGGACAGTTCCCAGTGACCAGTAAGTTCAGGGCTGAAATAAATTCCGCCTCTTTAAAGCTGTACATTCAAATTAATACTGGCTCCCTTCTCATTTTGTCATTCCAATAACAAAATGTGGGAACACTGAAACAAAATATTTCCTAAATATATTGATAACAATTGAACTTCTTAGGAAGTCTGGATTTCTGCTATTCTTCTATACCGCAGCATCTAGCAAGTTTCATGTAACTTGGTAGTTAATGCTTGTAAGGTGACTTACGTCTGCACTGCTACTGGGTGACTTTTATTTTTATTCTATTTAGAACAAACTTTTTCCACAAGCTATATCTTATTTGGAGAAGACATTTCAAGTGCGCAAATCCACGGGTACTATATTACTAAGCAGGTATGTGAAAGTTTGTTGAAAATCACTTGCTGTATTTGATATTTAACACTGTGTTGTATGTCCTTTAAAATAAGAATAGAATAAAACTCTGAGAAATGCCTTCCTGAATCAGACCAGTGACCCATCTGACCCAGTGGTGGTAGCAGATGCTATTTAGGGAGCATACAGAAATCTGCCAACCTTCCGTGATCAGCATCTACATTTGTAGTGTCGCAGATTTTAGAGGGTATACATGCTGCCTGTTTCCTTTTACATGTACCCCCACGTATGAACCTGTTCCTAATCTCTCTTTGAACCTGTGGATACTCCATTAACAACTGGAAGCATTATGTCTTCCAGACCAGGGTAACTAACATTCTCACTGTGGAAGTTACATTAAATACCTGTATTACAGTGTTGTTGGGTGCTGTAAGGCTGTTCTACAGTTTCTTTTTAATTATAAAATGGTGCTGACTGTCTTTCATGTTTGATCGAAGGCAATGTGCGACAAACCAATATTTAAGGAGGAAAGCTGACCCTCACAGATACTGCCTAGGAGCCTGCGCAGACCATACAAGATGTGGGCCAGTTATAGTTCCTGAGAAACACCTCCAGGTAAGCTAAGCCATCCAAGTGCTTCTTAACCATTGAAATATTATTGTTTGTGGAAATCAATAAAAAAGTTAATATTACTAACTGTGCATAAGTGACCTGTTTGTGGGAGATCGCTAAGTTTGAGTGACAGAATAGACCAACTTTAGTTAGTGGGAGTTTCTTTGGTTTATGCTGTTGAACCAAAAGTCAAGTAAAACTGGACTGTTTACTGTTCTCTAAGCCTGTGTTATAATGAACTGTACATTGATGAGATTCAAAGCTTGTTAAATTGCTACTAGTCACTTTATTATTCACCTTGGTCAATGAGTCAGATTTTCACAGAATTAGTAATAAGTTTTGATTTTTTGGAAGACCTGATTTGAAGAGGTTATCCACTGACCCAGGAGCACGGTACAGGAAATGCTTCGAACTTGTTTTCTTGCATGAATTTTTGATTCAACTACAGTATGTGATCAGTAAATTTCTTTCTTTCTCTTAGCCTGAAGATTCAACTACAGTATTAAAAATGTACCAGATCACATGTGAAATGCAATTGCTACTTACGTATACTATTCCTATGAGCCAAATTTTTTTTAATTTGTAGGAAATAAAGGGATTTATTGGGATATCTAGCTTGGCAGGCTCTTTTTTCTCAAAAGTTGCCACCTTCCTGGTGTCTAATAAATCAAAAGAGCTAGTAATTTCAAAGTTACTCCTTGGCTCTGGTTTTGTTTACTGTCTTCATAGGGCGTTTTCTCATCTTCTGCTGTCTTACAATGGGATTTATTCTTGGCTTCGATCTAATTGAATTTTGTCATGCAAAATTTTGGTCATAGCTAAACTATTTTAATTGTTCCATTTGAACATTGTCAAAGCAATGCAGGGTGTGCAATGAGAGTGGATGGCACTGGGGACCCACTGGCTTACCTGACCACGAAGGGGTTCGAGATGCTGACTTTGTACTTTACGTTAGTGCTCTCACTACTGAAAGGTGTGGCCATGAAAATATCATTGCATATGCAGCCTACTGCCAGCTGGAAGCTGAAATGGACAGGCAAGTATTCGCCCTGGTACAAACTCTTTTTTTAATTAAACTTTCAAGTTTTTTAATTGTTGAGATGTGGAGTTTAATTGTTTGCCTGTCTTGTATAGTACAGCAAAGTAGAAGTCGTTATTGAAACAGACAAGCACTATATTTGTGTAAAACCACAAAACAATCAAATGGTGCTTTACTTGCAAAGCTGAGGCATTTAATTCAAAGCTAATCCTCCACTGTTATTGCCTAAACTTTCAAGATCCTGTTTCTGTTGAAGTGAATGTCATAGTTTCACAAATTTAAAGGAGGATGCAAATGGGCCCTACTTATGTGCCTGTTGTTTCTAGTTCAGTTGCAGTCATTGTAACAGACGCTTTGTGCCTCTATAGTGTCTTACCTAAAATTCATCTCTCCTATACTGTTGTCACTAACACCTGTGCAGAATACTGAATACACAGATTGATCCTGTCCCATCCCTCCCCATTTCAACAGCAAACTAGTCACTGTATTGTTAACAGACTATTTATTAATGATTGGGGAAGTTGTTTGGAAGGACTTATGTTTACATTAGTCTCCATTTTCTTTTAAATCTTCTGCCTCTTCAAGTGAATATGATTTGAATTTGTTAGTATTTTACTGAAAACAGTTTAATCTTAAAACTGTCTTCCAGGCCGATAGCAGGGTATGCTAACTTGTGTCCAAATATGATTTCAACGCAAGCTCAGGAATTCGTTGGCATGTTGTCTACAGTGAAACATGAGATTATCCATGCACTGGTAAGGGATGATGTTACAAAACGTGTTTCCCTGAAATTTGTGCCTGCTTCCTTGCATACCACCGGCTTGTTGCAAGAGAAAGATGGTTGGTGGAGGAAAGCTCTTGCTTTGCCTCCTTCAATTTGTGTGTTAATTGTCCTGAGGTGCGGTATTTCCAATGTATCTGCTGTGGAAGTGGTAACTCTTTCATGGCATTTGGCTTTGTATGTGAACGTCTTACCAAAGGTTTCCGTGTGCTTGGTTTTTAACTTGAAGGGTTTCTCTGCTGGACTGTTTGCATTTTATCGTGATGATGATGGAAAACCTTTGACAACAAGATATGCAGATGGACTCCCTCCTTTTAATGAAAGGTATTTTATTTTTTTGGACCTCTTGGGTTTTCACATTACCTTTTTAGGATGTATTCTTGCCTGTTGAAAATCCAACTTGATTGCATTATTAGAATGCTTTGCCTTTCTTATATTCAAACATTGGTGTGGGGTGGTTTTTTAGCCTGTCTTTACATTGGCATTAAGCACTTACGTTACAAACATTACAAACTAAGGCAGGATTTCATTTATCAGGAGGCTTGAAGTTAAGCATTAAAATTACCCATGCTTAAATTTCAATGCTTGCTGAACACCTTACTAAATTGAGACTTGTATTTTCTGTAGTCTGTCTAATGTCAGTGCAGTTCATTTTTTAAGACATGTATCATTCAAAGTTTATAATTATGCAGAACTGACAACATGTGTAGTCTGCTGCATGATTTTTCTGACTTGTTATTGAATGAACAATTTGCTTTTTTTTTCTTCATTTAGTTGATATTGTAGAAACGTTCTTCTAGGGGTTTTTTGGAGGTTGAAGGGTACAGAGCTTTTGGTTTTGTTCACCTTTCTTTTTACAATAGCAGTTCTGAGGATTTTTATTTCATTTCTTAAACTTTTGGTAACTGTAGAAAATATGTCTTGAGTCTACAGACATCTTTTTAATCTTACTTTGGCTTATTCAATCAAGTTGTGTATGTAATGAACGCATATCTTACAAAGGAGAAATGTTGCATAATAAATTTCAACTTCAGAAAGTATGAGGAAGTATAGAGGTTATTCATGATTCTGTTTCTTACAGAGATAAATCTTTGCACAGTAGCGTGTATTTGTGGGAAAGATTTGTAACCAAAACATTCTTCTTACAGTCTAGGTTTGTATCAGTGGAGCAATAAAGTCGTTCAGAAAGCCGTGAGGTTATGGGACATACGTGGTGGCAAAATGCTGCGCCATGCTGTTTATCTTCTGATAACACCTCGTGTAGTTGTAAGTGTGGATTAACTTAAACTTTTACACTTTGTATGCCAAGGTTACCATCAGTTACCATCACATTCTCGAGTCCTAAATATTTCTTATTCTTTTAGAAGTAATAAGCTAACATTGAATACCATTTTCCTGAAAGTATGGCCCAAAGGCTATGCGATTAAGACTGTATAATTAGTTGAGAGGGTGTATCCAAAGTAAAGTGGAAAATGGTTGACAGACAGTATGAAATAAATTTACATAGTAAGAGACAATGAAGGTTAAGCAAAAATGATGTTGAATAGATTCCTTAATCCTACTCTTTAGATGTTTTCCTACAGACTTAGATACCTAGTATTCCTGTTGCCTTAACAGATAGTGTTGTCAATGCTTTTCTCATGTTTAAAAAGAAATTCCTCAAGTATTCTTTGAAATTTTTCTTGCTTCCCACGCCTCTGACTCTCCTGCCCACTCCCAACAGAACATATGCTTAAGTGTAATAAACTGGTATTGGAAATAAGTTACAGTGTTAATCATATTTGGCCACACTGGCAAAGGCTTCTGACCGTAAGACCACAGCATTGTTGTGATGCCTCTTAAGATTTTCAAATATTTTGCAGAAAACGCTTCCCTGTACAAAACTAGTTGACACGTACAGAAGCAGGGTTGTAGTGTTCCTACATTGTTTGGGGTTTTTTTGCTGGGTTTTTTTATATGGTCTTTAGTGTGTGCATGCTATCCTCAGCTAATTCTGTTGCTGTTCTATTCTTGTAAACTTCCATAATTTATTTCCAGGAGATAAGTAGACAGATTGTTAGGCTTGGTGTTGGGGTACTTGCTGGCTTAGTCAGCCTCTGAGTAGAAGTGTTTTCAGAGGAAAACAAGATGGTAGAAAAAGAAATGCTGAAATACTTTTAAAAGATAATTTTAGAAGATTAGGACTGCATATGGGTATCGGTCTCAATATTTTGCGAGTTGTGTTGAAATGTTTTCTTCCTAGGAAGAAGCTCGAAAACATTTTAATTGTCCAATTCTAGAGGGAATGGAGCTTGAAAATCAAGGTGGCATGGGTACTGAGCTCAATCACTGGGAGAAGAGATTGTTGGAGGTAAGTGCTGATATTAGGAGTGGAGGGGGATGTGGGAATGTCTGCTCCCTCTGCCTTTATTTTTAGGTTTATAGTGGTACCTACTGGAGCCTTGAAAAACCTCATTGAAATATATCACAAACATACTAAACTACAAATACTTAAATGTCCATTTTCTAGATAAATCTATCTCTTCACCTTATTGCTAAGTCTCAGAGTACGTGTTTGAGATAAGCTGATTACTAAAAAAACTAAATGTCTTTTACTTTTGTCTGCCATTTACCCTTTTGAGAAGGTATGCTCCCCTTTTAGGGGAAAGGGCATATTTCTTTGAGTGAATTCAACTTTGTCACCCTCTGCCTCTTATACACCAAATATTTGATCGTTCTGTCCATTCATTATCTTGACTTCACCTTTATTCATGTGCCCTGGGGTTAGCTTTTGCCATCTCTACTCCAGAACCTCATCTGATCAAGGAAACACTTATTTCCCTCCTGACATTTAAGCTTATTTTTATTTATAACTTTGTGTTGTGTGATATTTTGGGCAGAGATACACTTTGTAGTTATTGTTGTATGCAATGAGGTAAACAAGAAGTGAAATGCTTCAGGTCAGACCTTTTTGTGGAAGTAATCTTGAAAAATGCGTATTTCTTGAGACCGAAATTGTTAGCTTTTCCTGCTTTTCGGTAACCTTTGGTGTGGAACAGGAGCTTAAAGCCAACTGGAAAGACTGCCATTAGAATGAGGATAATTCTAAGGATTGAATAGGATTAGGAAAAAGGAAATAATTACTAGTCTCCTTTACACCTTTCCAGAGAAAGTTTGTATCTGGAAGTAACCCATATAGTTTGGTTTTGGTCTTGATCCAACTCTCATTAAGTATTGTAGAGGTAGCAAATTTGGCGCTAATAAATCTGCTAGTGATAACTCCTCCTAACCACACTAGTGGAGAGGGAAGGCTGGAAAACGACATGTTTTGAAGAAATAATAGAAATGAGATGAAGTTCAGTAATAGAAATCACAGAGTTGTGTAATTAAGGGTGAGTGACTTTTGCTGTAAGCCTGAAGTTTATCAGTTTTAAATGACTGAACAGGAAAAAGACATGGGTGTTACAATTGCCAGTTATAAGGTAATTAGGAAACTCCAAGGTGACTGGAGTTGCTCTTTGAGGATGGTGTGAACTTTCTTATTTTTAAATGAGATGGAAATATCCACTGCCACACTAATAAAGCTTCCTTTAGAGTGTTGTGTTCCTTTAGTTATGTGTCCTGTGCACTCCCTCCTGAAAAGGACTACTAGAAATTCTAGGAAAATTAAAAAACAGTCTTACACAAGACCTTGGCTTTCAGCTTACCAAAAGGAGACACAAGGGAGGGGGGTGATTGCTACTCATAAATACGCTAGAAGAAGGAAGAGTTTTATTTTACCTGAAGACAAACGAGTACACGTTGGTCTTGAATAAGGTTTAGCTGGAATTTGGAATGAGGTTTCTGACTTCTAGAATTCTGAAGCTTTGTAGGGTGGAGTGGGGAACGGAGTTGCACTTTTGATCTCTTTTATGAAAGAGGTTGGGATTTGATTGTCAATAGTAAGAAGGGACTAGAAATAAAATGCTTTTTCTTAGGAAGCATTTTCTTACAGTAATGATTTTCAGTGGCTTGCTAATAGTAACTGGTAACTTTCAGAATGAAGCAATGACTGGATCCCATACACAGAATCGAGTCTTTTCCAGGATCACCTTAGCATTAATGGAAGACACAGGGTAAGAATCAATAAGAATGGGGTGGGTTTTTTGGTTCATTTGTGTTTGATTTTCATTGTACTTGGTTTTATTTGGAACTGATGCACTTGTGCTTATCCATCTGCAACACAGTAGATAATCGGCATAATTAGCATTACATTAGACAAGGAGTTATACCTTGTATGTTTCCTAGTATGTATTTTTCTTCATGTATTTCAAAACCCATCCATTCTTAATCTAGCCTTAAAAAAACCATGCATTGCAATGCATAGTACTGTTTGTAGTGTCTGTTTACTTTTTTTCTTAATATAAGTCTTCTCTCAGTTGCACGCAGTACATATTGATTATTTTTTCAGCTCTTCTTGCAGATAGAAAGCATAAATTGTCTAAAACTTTATCTTTCTGTATGCATTGTTCCTTTGCAGATCATGATGCATTGCTGTTGAACAAATAAGCAATAAAATTTTCTTTTAGTTCGTTCTGACTTGAAAATAGTGAAACTGTAATATATTTTGTTATAGGCAGAAAGGGATGCAGTTTCCCTTTTTCTTCATTTGAAGACCTTAAAGCATAGTATGAAGTTCTTTGCGCTGCTGTTTTATTAATCAGAATCCTAATTTTTGAAGTAACTATATTCTCATTTCAAAATATCTTTCCAGCTGGTATAAAGCAAATTATAGCATGGCAGAGAAATTAGATTGGGGACGCAATAAAGGCTGTGACTTTGTAATGAAGAGCTGTAAATTCTGGATCGACCAAAAGAGACAAAAGTAAGAATACAGTCTTTTTTTAAAAAAAAAAAAAAGAGAAAACCCTGATGCTTGTTTACATTTGTCCTTCAAATGCAACTCAGTAAAAAGAAGTAGAGGTAGATACAGATTAACAAGGAATGCTGTCCTAAGTACCTTCAGAATGCACCCAGGAGGAGCACACCAAATGTGTTAAGAGCAGAAGCATCCCACCCAATAAATACAGAGCCAAACATCGTAAGGTTTTGAATGCATTTACACTATAAGAGGGCTATGCTTTAGAGAGGAGGGGAGGGACTTGATCTAAAAGTGTTTGCTTTATTATTTTGCCCCTTGTAATTGGAAATGCAGCCTGTCTCAGTTTGCATTACTGGATTGTACTTAAAGCAACAGAAGGAGATGATAACCATCTTCAAAACAAAGCCTTACTTGTTTGTTCGTTACAATACTCAAATTTCTAGGACACAGCTGCATAGTGGGCCTGTTTTGCTTGTATGTTTTTTTTCTTTAAAGTTTACAAAGCAATGCCATTAAAACTAAACAGGTGAGTGCATTGTAACTTTGTTTGCTGGGTTGATATTCTTTAAATTGGAAAGGTCATAACCAGACAAATAACAATAATTAGCCTCCAGGGAAGAAGTCAGTGCTTCTTTGTGTGATTGACCGAGTGTGGGGGAGAGCGGGAACAGACAGTCTTGACAGACTGCTTAGTTAAAAAAGCAGTTAAAGTGATCTAATGTGATTTATATTATTTTTTTTCTTTGAGGAGGCAATTAATCAGTCCATACTGCGACACTTTGAGGAGTAATCCTTTGCAGTTAACCTGCAGGCAGGACCAAAGAGCAGTAGCAGTGTGCAATTTGCAGAAGTTTCCAAAGCAGTTACCTCAGGAATATCAGGTATCATGGATCTTACTTCACCAAATAGCTAAGTGTTTTTATTCTTGTGCTTTGTGGCCAGGTGATTCTATTTGTTTCATTTTTTTCTTCTGAACTAGTAGACGAGAGTAGATATTGTGAAAAATGTCTGCTTAGTTTATTACAAGGAGTCTGGAGGCTGAAAAAAAGCCTTAATAAAACAATAAGGATGTCGCTTGGCCATCTAACCAAATACCAGTGGAAACATTGCTGTATAACAGAAGTCCCCCAGAATGTTTTGTCTGAGGTATTTCTTCACCCCTCTGCTGCCTTGTGTCGCTGCATGCTAAGAAATTTGTTCTGTTTCATCCCAGAGAATGCTATGATTGCAAAAGGGGGGCAGGGGAAGGGGTGGAGAGTGATAAATGCAAATGTGAATCTCTCTGCATTATTTAAGTATTCTTGAATACTTCTGGTTCATCTTGTTCATGGGTATTGTAAGTTGCTGTTAATAGCATTCCCGAGTAGTAATAGCTGGTGTTCTTACAGCTGTAGTGATTGGTTCTATTTAAAAAAAGTTGTACACTTGTCTTTGTGCAAACTGCTTCACTGCCTATTTTGTTTTGCAGTATTTTGACAGTCTTAATGGAGTACCAGCAGAAGAATTGCCTTATTATGGTGGCTCAGTAGAAATTGCTGACTATTGTCCCTTTAGTCAAGAATTCAGCTGGCATTTAAGTGGTGAATTTCAACGCAGCTCAGACTGTAGAATAATTGAAAACCAACCAGGTCAGTTTTCAGGACTTCGATACGGTATTTAAGAGACTACATTTGTTAATCTGGAATGGACTTGCTATATACCCAAACTAATTGGATGTGAAATTAGTTTTACATTACTAGCTGTATAAAAGCTGTGCTAGAGCTTGTACATCTAGGAAGCAAACACTTGCATCTAATACAAGAATTGCATGAGAACTGAACAGAAATTAACCCCAAATGATCCAAATATAAGGCAAAGGGTGGGGTGGGTGGGTTGGTTGGTTGTTTTTTGAGCCTCTGAAAAACAATTCCACTTTCCACCTTTGTAGTTTTTTGTTCAAGGCAAGGAGCTTTGCGAATTACCAAAACCTGGGCTTGTCTCCTAGGGTAGTGCATGAATGTTCAATATTGCGGAGCTTCAGAATGCTGTAGGATTCTGTTCAGTTGTGTCAAAAACAAATAAACACTCTCTGCCCTCAAGCCAACAATGACAGCCGGCACTCCCTGGGGGCAAACATATCCACATGGTTCTGATGGAAAGTACTTGCTTTTTTTTTTTTTTTTATCTTCTTTAAATCTTGGGTTTCTTCCCACCTTGTATTCAATATCAATTTCCAAATTGATAATGATTAATGGTCTGAAAGATTCCAAAAGTAAACCTTGAATTGCATGTGGACACATTGACTACTTATAGCATATTAAGTTGATGTGGACTTTCTGTTCTCCTAGTAAGTTTCAATTCAGTATATTCTTTCTACCTTAGATCCTACAAAAAACTATGGTGCAGAGAAATACGGACCAAACTCTGTATGTCTTATTCAGAAATCTGCTTTTGTCATGGAACAGTGCAGGAGGAAACTCAGTTACCCTGACTGGGGTAGTGGATGTTATCAAGTAAGTATGTGTTGGGTTTTTATCTTTATTTTTTTAAAATAACACTAAAGGGAAAAGTCAGGCATAAAATGTCGGCTATGACTGTTAGAACTTTGCACCTGGACACTGTACATGATCTTCTCTGCCTTAAATCACTAGATTATATGACATGCTTTGAAAATAAGTATTTTCTAACCATAAGCCTATAGTTTAGATCACGCATCAAGTTAAGCGTGTGACCACTGGGATGGCTTGTGTGTTACTTCCAGCCTTGCTAGGGACTTCATCTGTCTTACCCCTGTGACACTTTCTCCACAGCTAAGTAGGAATAGTTATATTGGAATCTTCTGTTGTTGAAGCTTAATGTTAATTAGTCACTCTTGATTTTTCAAAGGTGGAAAGCACTGTGCACATGTCACTTATTTTTCATTATCCTCCCTCTCTTCAGGACTATCTCACTAAAGGTGTCACTTTCAACAACAGCACAACTCTAAAAAAGTAGTCATTAGCAGAAGCCGAATTTTACTTGTTCTCAGTTGATAATCTCCATAATTGCAGGAAAAGAGTACAGTCAGTGCTTTAAAGCATTCTTGAACCAAATAGTTGCTCTGAGTGCATTAAAATACTTGCAGTTAATCTGTGCTCTAATACCAGGTGTTTACTGAATGTAGTATTTACTTATTGAAAAAGCCTCCAAACCCCAAAACATATTTCTGATAAATCATAATACAGACTTGACTTTTATTCTTTTATTTTAAGGTTTCTTGTTCTTCACAAGGGCTGCATGTTTGGGTCAAGGACACTGCGTACTTGTGCAGCCGCTCAGGTCAGGTATTAACTGTGAGCATTCAGATGAATGGCTGGATACATGTTGGGAACCTGATTTGCCCAGCCTGTTCGGACTTCTGTGACTCCTGTCCCCCAGAGCGGGATCCTCCAGCTTCTAACTTAACAAGAGCTGCACCAATCGGTAGGTTGCCTTATTTGCTGAAGTGAAACTTAATATTAAACGTCTGAAAACTCTAAGGGTTTGTGTCTGACTGTTGGGGAACAGGAAAGGAGAGCCATGGCCTGGCTATTCTAAGATCCTAGGCATAGGAGTTAAAGGAAGATGGCAAACATGCCCTGCTTTTTGCTGTGCAGTCGTGCAGGGTAGTGGCTAACATAGGAGAAATGTGTCTAAAACGTAACTGCTTCATGTCATGTCTCCTCCTGGTAATTGTCCCAGAAATCTAGCTTTAGCCTAGCAACTTACCAGAAAATCTGATCAGTGTTTTGAAGGCCCTATCATTATTATAACCTTCAAAATTATCACCTTGGTGGAAAGTGAGTTCTCACTTGCATAACTTCCCATTGACAGTGTTAATGCTGTAATCCAGAACATGAAAGATAGGTGTCAGTTTGCTTTCTCAGGGAGGAAGAAAGCCTAATTCACTGACTACCAGTTAATGTTTTGTCAAGAACAGATGGCTTTCTAAAAAGCCAATTGATGAAAGAGCACAGTCTTTGCAGTATTTTGCACTAACGGCTTATTTTTAAGCCTTTAACCAATTATTTAATTGCTGGATGTGCTGTCTCTACTGCAGTTTTCAAGGAAAAAAAAACAAACCTGTTTTGTTTACCTGCACACTCAATTCTTTTTTCAAAGCAGTGCACTTGGGTTTGTGTGTACCATTTCAAATAGTTTTGTTTTGTCTCAGAGATGGCAACATTTCAGTGGTTGGTGGAATGAGTCCTATAGATTAGATTTTAGAATGAGAAAGCTGTAACCTAGGAGGTACACATCTTCTAGCATCTATTTGAATTCATGCTTGGTGTTTCTCACACGCACATATGTGTGTGTATGTATGTGTATATATATAAAAAAAGGTTTTTATCTGTCCAAGTTTACATTTGTGTCCGTGGTTTTCTTAAGCCTCATGGCTGCGTGATTACCTACCATACGGACAAATGTATTGGGTTTTATACATATATACGATTCATGTATCGGGTTTTCCCTTTCCTCTTTTTTTTTTTTCTTCTCTTCAGCTTGGTGTTTTGTGGCTTGGGTTTTTATATGACTTACAGCCATACAGATCAAAAGTCCTATTAAAACAGTCTTTTGAGAGTCTGTGATTTCAAAATGCTGCTTCTTGCCAGTCATGCCATAGGGAACTTCCTGCTCTTCTCTTGCGATACTGATCAGTTTTTCTCATTTGTTCTCCTAATTGCTATTAGTGAAAGAATGCAGAAATTTATTTAATTGTAAAGGGAGTAATCACGTTATTTGGTTGGTTTGAATTCCTAGCCTTGAAAGCTAGAATAAATCAGTGCACGTTACTGCAAATATGTTTTTGCTCTTTGGTGTTTTTTAGTGTTCTCTTTGTTATTTTATCTTCTCTTTAAATATAAAATTTATAAGCTTTATGGTGTTTTGTTTTTTATTTTAGACTTATGCTCCTGCTCATCTAGCCTCGTTGTAACCCTTTGGCTATTGATGGCTAACTTAATTCCCCTGCTAACAGGATTATTTCTCTGCGCATAGAGTTAAGCATGGGGCAAGAAGATGTTCCAAGATGACATACCATCATGTTGCACTCCTTATTGTGGAGCATGGAGTTTTTTGTCTCTGCAGGCAGCTGTCTTCTGCTGAACCTCATCTCTCCTGGCAAGTATTGGTGCAGACAGTAGTCAGGGAGGTACTGACAAAAGCAGCCACAATTTGAGAGGAGGAAAACTTACCTTGTCATCTCAATAAGTGCCAGTATTTTCCTGAATTGCAACCTTTGGGTTTTTTTGATGCAGTAACAAGATCCACTATGCCAACTGTGTTAGACTACCTGGCAACTTGGTCAAGATTTGAAACGAGAACTCTTCTGTAATAGAACTGAGGGTTGTTTTTTTGTTATGTCCTCTGCGTGACTGGTAGCAAAGCGTCCTCAAACTGGAAATATACCTCAGTGGTTTAGTCAAAAGCCATGTAAAAATCAGTTGTCATCACTGCTAATAACCCAGGCCTAAACAGGTGTGGGAATTTTTTTGTTTGTTTTGTCAATTCTTCCAATTTGTCGAGGGAAGAAATAGAATGGGATAGACCAGTGGTTGGCAATTGTCTCCACAACTGGATTCTACAGCTTTTGAGGCTTTTCAGAATTCATACTAGTTTGTGAAAAAGCAGCCAATTCTTGGGGTTCACTTAAACCTTCCGACATGCACAAAGTGGAATTTCAGCTTGGTAACCAAGACAACTGTCTAGAAATCCCATTCTCGTTTAGCATGTGCCAGTTCCACTGTGAAATTTAATACATCAAATGTTTGAATATTCTCAGAGTAATTTGCTAGGCAAATGCATTTCAGTACTGACACCCAGTCTGTAAAATTGGGATAGGATTTCTGATTATTTTTAGTTTTGTTGGTTTGTTTCTTAAATAATGGCATTATTATTTTTTAAATAGTATGAACATAAATGCCGCTGTTCTCACTTTTTGTTGAAGGGCAAACCAGTAGCGATGGCAGCTATAATCTTACAGGACTATATTGACTTATCCAGACCAAAAACTATATTGAATGTGTCAGAAAAAAAAAAAAAAAAAGGCTAATCTGTCTTTCTTCCTTTCTTTTTTTTTTTCCCTTCCACTTTTTATTGGACATATAAATACTATGGATTATTTGAGTATTTTTAATAAGTTAGGAATCAGACATTTTGAACCACACAACAGCACACCTTGGTAAAAAATTAATCACTTGATGGACAAAATATGTAAGAGGAAGGAAATGAGCAAAATCTGTCTAGCTAAGGACAGCTGCTCTATGGGACACTTGTAAGGATGTTTTTATTTGTTTCTGACTCTATAATGTGTTACAAATAATCCTATTTGGAGTAAAAGAAACTCTTACGTGGTCCAATCCGTTGTGTGTCCTATTAGGATAGTTTTCATTCTTGGAAAAGTGTTAAACTTGAAGGAGAAGGCATGCCCAGTGCACTAAAAAAATGCAAATATAGGGAGAAAGGTGATGTTACTCTGTTTCTTAAATGTGCTGTGATGTTAGAATTGTCGGTGACTAGCTCCCTTTCTAAAATGAAAGGTAGGGGATGGAAGGGGTATGCAGTAAAATTTATTTAGCTACAATTAAACTTGTTTAATAATAGGACTTCCATTGTAATTGTAAGAAAATCTTTGTGCCTACTGGACTTATTGTTTTTTTTATTTAAAGAAACTCCTACAACACTACTGAGGTGAGTAAGCTGCAACCTAAAACTGTCTGAAGGCGTCACAGTTGAGAGAATACCTTGCCCTGGACTGGTTCCCCTTCTTAACTGCAGGTTAAGTTTGCTTTGAATTATACAAGGCCTAGGCTAGCCTTAAATAGGTGTTTCTGAGAAGCAATACAAATTAGGAATCAAATGCTTTAAATGTGTACAAGTTTGAATTAAGAAACTCTCAGATTAATAAGTGAACACTGATTATTTTAATATATGCACAATCAACAGTCAGTGTAAATTGATTCCTTGAAAACATAAAGGTTTGAGAATACATCTTGGGTCCCAGAGGTTGATATTGTATTTTTTGTCTGTTGTGCAATAATACAGTTTAAATGGTGTCACTCAACAACAATGCTTTTGATACTTGAAAAGAATTTATTGGTTATTTTTTCTTACTGTGAAATATTTGCACTGTCTGAACTTTCTGGTTAACTTTATAACTGTTAAACTTTTTTACTGGTGTTAATTTATTGTGCTCAGTATTTGATATGCTAGTCTCCTGTCCGTGTAAGTATGGAATTTGTCATATTTAATTGAATATTTTTATCTTCTACACAGTTGCTTATCTTGAGGGCTTTTCTTCTTTTATTCTCTCTTCCTGAGAATTAACTGAAAGATGGCTTAAAAAGTCGATGCTTACCTACTTCTGAATTGTATGCATTAATTAAAGACAGAGGCTGTAGTGCATTGTACCTACAGGGAAACATCTATCCGCCTGTCGGAGCTCTTGTGGTCAGATTCACCAGTACTGCTGAGTAGCTGCATCAGTGAATCCAGTGAAGTAAAACTATTACTGCCTTAATAATCTGAGATTTCAGTCGTAATTTCTTTGACGTGCAGCCCTTCAGCTGGCTGTGAACTGCAGAACTGGACGTGACTTTGGGGAGTTGGGGAGGGAAGGTACTTTAGCGGGCAAAATCCAACATCTGATATCCCATCAGTGCGTTCGCAGCTGTAGCTGTGTTGGAACTGCCAAGAAATGTGTCAAGTTCAATTTAAAGTGAGAATGAATCGGTGACTGTCAAAAAGAGTATTTGAGTAAAACTGACTACCTCAGTTCTGTTTGTCTTTGAGTTAAGCTTCTAGCCTGCTGTGAACTTCCAAATCTTAAGATGAATTAAGTAAAAACATATCTCAGGTTTTTAAGAACAAAATAAATACAGTAGGAAGCATAAGCCATTTTTGAGTGTGCAACATAGCTAAAATTGTAGCCTAAACCAATCAGTTATGTAGCCTTAACTGTAGTTTCCCCCATAAAAGTCAGTATTGGCTTTAAATAAACACAAAGTTTGCAGGCAGCTGCTTCAGGTGCCTGACCATATTGTGGCAAGTCCATCCTATTGCATCTCTCACATGTGAACGCTTTGAAATACAGCCCACGTAAGCCTCTGTCTTCACCAGAGTAGACGGGGCGGCAGGAGCCCTGGAAATAGTGCTAAGAGATGAATGAGTTAGCTTGTCTGTAGCAGAAACATTTTCAGTATATAATGTCCACAGTTTTAGTTTTTTAAAAACATTCCATGTTTGCTCATGGAAGTAAATTAGTCTTGCGGCCTTTTTTTTTGCCCCAGTAGTTCAAATCTATAGCATTTCAATTAGAAGTTGAGGCAAGTCGTTCTTCAGGAACACAGTTTTCTAGTGTTTCAGACAATTGAGGAAGGATAGCTTTTGGCTGGAGGACGCAGCAAGTAAAATTACATTGAAAAGCAGGCAATTCATTCCTCTTGAAATGAGTTGAGGTCTTGGGAGACTGTCACGGCCTTGGATGTCGGTTAATTACCGAAAGAGAATTTTGACCCCCATAAATTGACTCTTCAGTCCAATGCAGCTCATTCCTTCTGCTGAGCACTAGCAAATTAGGAAGACTGATGTCACTTAAGACCAGACATATCCACAATCCCTTACGAGGGCCAGTTCTTCCCGTCCTGCAAATCTTCCTGCTTGAATATCTTTCAGTAGAGAGGGAGGCGTTCGTCCTTTCTTCCCCGCATTTCCCACAAGTGACTTTCAGCCGCCTGAGCAGGGCAAGGTCTTTCCCCTGCAAGATTTAACAACCAGCTTTTGCTTGGCTGAACGCGTGGGTGCCTGCTTGCGTGTATCGCTCTTCAGGATTTGAATCTATCTGTATGTTAAATAATGTGATCTTACACTACCAGACCTCCAAAGCGCAAATGTTGCCTTGTTAATGTGAAGCTTACCTTGGAGATAAAACAACTGTTTTGAGAGAACTGGCTGACCTTGAACACGTGTTTCCTATTTTGGTACAGAATGTAAATATAGAACAAACTATTTTACAGAGATTTTGACTAGATTGAGATATAAGGGCTAATTTTTGTTATTTATGGAGTAAAAATTTCCTTATTTTACTGTGTAAAAAAAAAAAAAAAAAAAGAGTATGTCATATGAAAGAAGAAAAAATGGTTCATCAATAAAATGTCTGTAGAAAATTGACTTTTCTTGCCCTTTTCTTTGAGAGCTGACAATTATTAACCGCAAGAATAAGCACAATAAAGAACCACCATTACAACAGTCATTTATTTTGTGAGGATTTTGAAAAATGAAATTACATCAAGTCTGCATATTGATCACTTTATTAAACTGTTAGTTGATAGACTTTGAATGTAAAATGTTCTATATTATTATTAGCAAATACATGACTTCTAATAAGTTCAGCCTGCTGGAGAAGTAAGGAGGTTCCCGAATTCTCTATCCCATCCTCATGTATTTGATACTTAAAAATTACGCAATATTTAAGTCTTTTTCCACTTGAAATGGAAGATCATAATTCCCTGTTTTGTGTAAAGGATTTGGCCACATGATTCCCATTTCAGCTGGAGGAATGTTGGCGTTGCCCTGCGGAGCCCCGAGCCCTCGGCTGTGACCGGACTCCGAGCTGGAGGAGCTGAGCCACCTTCGCTGCTGTTCAGCAGGGATCAGTGATGCTGCAGCCGCTGTTTCTGGTAGCCGAGCCAGCTTTGCTAGCTGTGAGACTGATATTTTTACAATATATTTATAATTACAATACATTTTTTTATATATATATATTACTCTGATAAATGTGAAAGACATAACAACGTTCCTTTAAAAGGCAGAGTGGAGACGATTTTATATCTAGTGCTTTTTTTTCCCCCTAGCAATATGTCAGCGAATATACAGAGAGATTAAAAAAACCCACTTGCCTTCCTCTGCTATTTTGGAAAATCGGATAAAGCAAAGCAAAAGTAGGTTACTCTTCCTTTTTGTTTGCCTTGTCTCTAAATAGGAGTCTTTCAAAAGGGTATTAAAGCTTATAAAATGTGCCACTCTTCATTTCATAGATGGCTTTAACTCTGAAAAACATCAGGTATGTAAAGTTACCCAAGCACAGCTATAAGGTTTAAAAACTTTTATGTTTCCAAAATTAACGCCATTGGTAGCAAAATAAAAAAATTGGTACATGAACCAGTTTGTGTTTAAAATTCAGAAGCAGATAGAGATCTCTCTCTTCCGGAGTGTAGGATGCGTCGCTTAAGCTACAGCAGGATCAGGGCATTAGTGTGCAGTCTGGAAAGATGCGGGGAGCTGCACTGGTGCCAGTCAGTGGAGACTCCGGGTGGAGTTAAAATGCAGCCCGGTTTCAAACGCAGTTTTACAGGATTTCTGTGCGTCTATAGCGGTCGTTTTCATGCATGTATAAAAAGTCAAGTATCACAGAGGGTTTTGCACTGTTACTTGTTACGTCCTCAAAATAACAGTGTTGCACAAGCTGCAAGCTGAGTCCTGCATACATCCTCCTTGTCAGCCTCCAGTTCTCCCCTCTCAGCTAGTACCAATTAATGACGGTGACTTGCTGAGAAATCCTCATGCTAACATAAATGTATTTGGTTATTCCAAATTTTTTTTCTGTATTTCAATGGAATACAGTAAGTTTAACGAAGGTCAGACTACTACTGAGGATTCCTAGTGTCCTGAATTTGAAACAAACCAACCCCTCTTCCCCCCCAAAACCCCTTCTTTCTCCTTCCCCCCCGCCCCTTAAATTGTTCTATTTCTACATCCGCTGAACATTCAAGTGCGTCTGAGCACAATAACAATACCTATTTTTCCAAAGAGGCTTACACTGGGAAACGAAATCAAGGAAGGACTAAATGTCACAAAATACAAAATGTTATTTGTGTTTGAGGGGGAATTATGGAAACCCAACATTGGCTCACGTGATTGCATATTATTGCTGTCAGATCTTTTGGTTTTTTTACTATAATTTTTCTGTTTGGGTGAGTTCTTCAATTTTCCTGCAGCTTGTGCTGTTCTGGAAGTAATATTAGTAGGCAAAATGCTGAGGTTCACGAGAGCTAGATTGAGCTCTTGTTATGGAAATTACAAGGGGAACTGTTCTCAATCAACAAGAAAGTAATTCCAGGGAAAAGCCCACATTACTAACTCAGATCAAATACTATTAAATTTTACATTTGTTTCCTGTTCCTTGGGTATAATGTTGAAATTAAAAGGCAGATTTTTTTACCCCCAGAATGAGGATACTGAAATACATTCTTTGTTGCTTTCACAGCAAGCACTGTCACACAACCTGTTTCTCTACTTTATTTGCCGTGGAGTGGACAGAAGTCCTGGGAAGATGAGAACGTGACCAGGTGAGGAGAGCGGATCTCTAAATGTGCTCTGGGTGGTTCTGCAGGCACGAGATGAAATCCTGGATCGACTGACCCTCGTAGCAGATCTTGTAGACGGTTGTAAATAATGGAAACCTAAAAGAAGCGTGTAGCAATGAAAATAGTTTTTAAATAATAGTTTTTATATAAACATTTCCATTCCATTTATAACGGAAAAAAAAATCTTTTTTTTTTTGTTACATTAAAAGGAAAGTGGAAAATTTTTCTCTCTCTTTACAATATAATTTTAACTTGCCTTTACTGGAAGACTATATAGGGCAATTAAGAGGAGCTAGGGGCAATTCTTGGAGGTGACAGCAGAGAAGAGCTGTTTTGGAGACAAAATTCCTATCCAGTATTTTTTATTTACAAAAAACCTTGAATTGCATAGCCTCTTTTTCCTCCTGTGTGCAAAATGCATATATTATTTGCCTTCATTACTGATATCTAAAAGACTAAAAAGAATGAAAATGTCTAATGATTTTCTTTTTCTGGCTTAAAGGGTTCTTTCCCTTTTGCAAGCTGTCGTCTTAGTCATTTTGTGGTAAAAAATGAGTCCACTAAATGACTTGGAGCTGAGTGTGTAACTAAACGCAATTATAGAATACTTATTAGATCAAGTTTTGATTTAAAGTTCAGGTTCTGTCAAAATGAGCTTTTCTTTTCTCTCTCATTTTTGAAAGATAATGCCACTCGAATCTTCTGTATCTGTTATAATTCTAACAGGTTTTTTCTGAAGTATTCATTTAGCGGTGTTTGACCTCTCAGCACTGCTAATGTACAAAAGGGAATGGGATGGAGGGAAGTTTAGCTTTTCTGTTGTGTAAGCTGAGACAAAGGTTTCAAATTATAAATAATCTTACATCATCCCAAACAATTAGAAGTACTTTTTATCTCAGCATTATTTGTGGCACTAAAGCATTGATTTCAGCACATATTACCTATTCAATGCATGTAAAAATTTTTGATTAGGAGTATGCTCCCGAATTTTATCCTGAGATAACCTAGTTAACGTTTGCAGTGAGGCCAGTATTGCCGCAAGCTGTAACAGTGATATACTGAGAACAAGACACCCAGATCATGTTTGCAAGCTGACTCTGTGTATGGCCTTCAATCTTGTTTAGGAGGAGGGGGATGTCTGGGTAGCTCCTTTGGGTTATTTTTTGTTTGTTTCCTGTATGTCTGTGGCTTGTTTATTCTAATGCTGTTTAGCCTTCATCCCATTCTACTGACCACGGCAATGAGGAGTCAGGCGAAGCTGAGCACTATCGGTGGCCCAAGATGTAGAAAGCAGTTGTTGCAGAAATGAACAAGATAATGAAACACGAGTACTGTTAAGGAGGTTATGAATCACTCATAATTTGTTGTTGATTCAGGTGTTTTTTTAAATCAAAGCACTTACTTATCGAGCATATTTTTCTGTTTCAGAATCTTGTAGACTTCGGCTGAGGTCTGAGGACCTTGCAGCTTTTGTCCATTCAGCATCTCGTTTTCCAGTTCCTCAATGGACTAGAAGAGAGGAGACTGATTACTTGGATCAGAGGGGATACTACTGTGATACCAGCAGTTATCAAGAAGGTAAACAGCTAATGATGCGTTTGTAAAACACAGAAGGATTTCTTCATGCGTTAGTGTAAAATATTTCAAAATCCTCCTTACTTTTCCTGTGCGAGCAAAGGCTTCTGCTACTTTCCTGTTGCGTCCCCCGTAGCAGGTAGTAATTAGATCAGCGACCCCGCAGCTTTCCAGAAAAGTGGCTATTGATACCGGTCCCCTGCAGAACATCTTGGCAAAAGCCACCATTTCCATAAGGCCCAAGCGTATAACTGCTGCCTTCGTATTATCGCCGAAATCCAGTCCATCGCAGAACCCAGCTCCCACTGCTACGATGTTCTAAAAACAGTTTAGTGTGAAATATAGAGGAGGAAAGGAAACGGTCAGGCAAGACGTGCGGTTCATCAGCATGCACTGAGCTTTAAGAAAATCCTACAAATCTCTCTTCGCCATGTTCACCAGAAGAAGGTTCAATTTCCAATGGCCATGAGTTTATGTTATGAAGAAGGTGGACAGCTAATTACTGTTGAACAAAAGTGGTTGGGCTTCTACGAGATTATTATAAAATATCCTCTGTTATTCCAGTGGGCAAAAATCAAAGCAGCTTGTTTAATATAATACAGCTCTAAACAAATCTCTCAGGTTCCTAAACATCTTCACAGCTCCTCACCATTGTCCTGCAACCTCCCTTCCCACCTCCCAATTCCCAGCCCCTAAATAAGTCCCTAATAAGTGTCGTTCACTCTATTTGAGTAATATGTCACCTAGTACTGCTGTTGAAGTGTTTGCTCCAGACATGCGTGCGCCCCAGTACAATTTTTTTTAGCAAAGGCAATGCCAAAGCAATGATTTCAAGAAGAGCAAAGGTCTCCCACAAAGCAGAAACAACCTCTCTCCCCTCTGCGCCTGCCCCTAGTTCCAGTCTGTGGCCAAAAGCAAAATCTGTGAGTGCTTGGTTTTGTATGTAAAGAAACTTTTCTTTTTGTGTGTAAGGTTAAACAGGACCAATTCTTTCCTAGCCAGTAATCCCCCCTTCCCCCAAGAAAGATGAATTATTGAAGTACAAATGACTGAATATATAAAAAAGTACAAAGGATCACAGGCTGAAGTTGCTTTCAGCACATTTAAAAACAATCTCCGAATCTCACTCAAGTGCCCTCTCATTGGAAACTCGGTGATTTTGGTATTGCTCTGATCTGGTCTGGGATCTCGACATGGGCATCGCTGAACGCTGCACAGATGTGCTGCCAACATAGAGCATCGCTTCTGACGCAAACTTTCTAGCAGGTTACTACTTGAACCGTGGAAATAAGTTACTGGTGGGAGATACTATATGTAGTAAGAGTCTTTGTTCCATGTGCTTACAATACGCAGACAGGAAAATACAGCGGACTAAATTCTGCCCTCAGAAGCAGAGGTGCCTCTGGTTAAATAAAGATAAAAATACAACTATTTTGAAATGCTTTGCCAGCAGTTACATTTTTAAGTAAATTCTCCCTTTTTAACAGATTGGAAAATTGGCACACAAACATCTCGTCTGTGCTCACTTATCATATGGTGGCAGGACTCATATTTGACCCTGTGGCTTACAGAAGACTCAGGTGAGGGTAGAATTTGGCCCTAATAAAAACATTTTGGTTTGAAACCACTCACTTTTAAGGCTCCACAAATCTCCACTGTATCAGAGTCAAGCACCACGGTAATCCTGAAATTGGGGGTCTGCATTAATTCTTTAAAGATCTCCCCTTGTTTTTCATTTTTGCACCCTGTGGGAAGGAAGGATGAAAGTTAGGGCGTTTTTACAATGTTTCAGAGTACACACGATTAACTGAAACCTGAAGTGAGGTCCCAGGGACCACTTTAGGTTTTGTCATCCCAGTAGCTGGGTGTTGCTAAACAAGAGGTTTGTGTGACAGCAGTTCCTGCTGCTGGAAGCCAGCGTTAAATGTATGCAGGTCCCAGAGCATTGACCAAGCATCACTTAAAAACACTTTAAAGAGCTTACAAGTAGATAGCCCCTAACACAACTTTCTGCCTGAGAAAGCTTGTATAACCACAAACCCTGCAAAAGATACTATTTACAAATTGCTTTGTACAGCACAACGGTGTAATTGCTGCTTTGAAAATGTAAACTGGTGTAATTGCTAAGTATTATTATGGTGCGCAAATGATTAATGTCCAATTAGTTCCCAATTACAGGGAGATCCACAGATGAAGAAGTTGAACGTTGGCACTGCTGGAACATGTTTGGTACCAGTTCTACCGAGGTCATTATCATGTCATTACAGTGCTTGCCCTAGGTATTGAGAGGAAGGGAAAGAGCCCTCAGTGGTAAAGGGGATGAGGTTTGCCTTTATCCGGAGAGTCCTTGGCCCGCTGGGCAAAGACTTTTGAATGGAGTTTCACTTCATTTTCATACGAGGCAGCTTGGTTTCCTTCAGGGAGAGCTCAGTGGTGAGGAGCTGTAGCACTTTCCAGCTGTTGCTCCTGGAGGGGTTCTGGGCACTCGGTGTTTTTGAGTGTTAAAGAGCCTGGGCAACAGCACTCTGGTAGCTGGGGGTTTCTGCCCCGTCTCACGAGAAACTTTGGGTTTGCTTCCCGTCCTTCGCAATAATTGATGTTAGGGGATACCCAGTCTCTTTGAGGTGGCTGTTTCTGGGTTGTGTGGCTTTCCATGAGGACAAAAGCAAGGGGCAAAGCCCTTTGCACAGTCATCATCACAGCATGGCTTAACACTGGGCCAACAGAAGTTAAACTCCCCCCAAGAAAATGAATATTGCTCCACTCTCCTAATCGTGTCTAGTCCTATTTGTGCCTAGTTGCTCTGCCAGCAACAAATGCCCAGCTGGTACGGTTTTCACTATTACTGTAACCTTTGCAAGGCAAAGGAACAGTAGTGCAACAGTAATTTATTTTTTCTGTCTTCCCTAGCTATGGAAGGATGTAACTTGAATTTCTGCTGACTTTAAAAATCAATGGGTTTTAAAAACAACCGGATGAACTTTCCAAGTCAGGTCAGACCCAGTTCTGGGAGGATCTGAGGCTACATCTTGGCAAGCAGTCTGAATGGGAGGGAGGAACAGAATGTTACTGGGTTTTTTTTTGTTCTTTGGGTTTTTTTTTTTTTAAACAAAGAAATTTGAAGATGGAGAAATACACCTCATGGAGCATGAGCACATACGAGCTTCTGATTGCACTTCTCTATCTAGACTGTATAATGTATCAACCGCCAACGTACTCAGTGTTGAGCTGTACAGACATAAAAGGTGGCTCTTGCCAACTCCTACAGAAACAGGATTAAGCTGTAATTTTTTAATGGATGAAATTAGCTCTCAGCACTGAAACCCGCTGTCAGTTTGGATCTGATCCTGCCAGCACCCCGCTCCCTGGAAATCACGCCGCCTCCCCGAAGGAGCTCAGCGGGCACCGCACCCCGCGCACCACTCGGGAACCACACGGGACCCATCGCTTCCCCCCGCTACCTCCAGAGGTTATCCCCTTGCCCAGCCACAGTGACATTAAATGACAGCTAGCGGCTCTGATTTGCTCTTTGCAATAGTTACCAATGGTGGTTTCACAGAACTTCTCATCAGCCACTTCTTTGGCTATGTTGGCCCCCATAAGCACACTTATTTCTATTTTCAGTTTCTCTCGAATGAGGTCAGATATGAGCTTCAAGCCGTCAGGACCATCATCGATCCCCTGAATAAAAGACGATAGTCAAAGCCAAATTATTAGAATAGGAAAATGACAGCAGTAGGGCACTGGTAAAACAGAAGGTGTCCTATTGCCTGCAGCTCTCTGGTTTTAATTGGAAGGATTTCGGTCTTATATTCACTAGCATTAGCCATTAATACAAATGCTGTGGGTTTGTACTTTGATAACTGCAAATTCAAGGCAAGTTCAGGGAGAAAGTAGTGACAGTCGAGGTAACTCGGCAAAAGGCCTCACATCCAGGGCTGCTGTCCTGAGGCTTTCTTTGATGCTGTATTTTTCCTTTGTGTTAAACTCCTGTAGTACAGAACCAGACTTTTAAATTAAGCCTATGAGCAGTGGCTTTTTTGCAAGATCTAAGTATTAATCTGAGTGCTTCATTGGTATTAAGGAGTGTACTGAACTGTTTCGGGGTTTTTTTTAAGCTAAAGAAAGAATTAAATTTGCAGGAGTTTCCTTCCTCTCCCACCCTCCTCTCTGTGTACTGCTGCTCGTGAGATAATTTCTATAGAGAAAAAAAAAGGGGGAAGAGCTGGTATTGCAGTCTGAAAACTTGAATTACATTTCTTTCACTACAATTTTAAATTAGATATTTCCTGTAATGCAAGCAACAGAAGAAGCAGCAGACTATATTCCTATGCTTTGCCTCTGGCTTTTAGTTTGAGATTCTCTTAAAATATTAATTCCTTTTAAGATTATGATAATCTGATACCTCTAACCTTAAAAAGAGATTCCTCGGTTCATGCCAGATTGAAGTTGCTTCAGTTCTGCCAAATCATTAGTGTTATTGTGCCGTTTTAATGCTGCCAAGAACAGCTTTAGCATGTACGTGGAGGAGGCACTTCGACCCAGCGCTCTTTCCAGTTAAGAGTTAATCGAGGCTGTAGTCTGATGAGTATTTTGTCTGGCAGCAGCACCAGCTTATGTAGCCCTCTCTCTGCCCATTTTCACCTCCGTCCTGGTCCAAGTGGGAACCCATCCAGGCTAAAGATGGCTGGCAAAGACGGTTACTCTTAGCCCAGCTGGGTTGCCCCATCCTTTCCTCTCCGTGGCCACGTGAGCAGCTGAAGGGCTGGCAGAGGCTGGGTAAGTTTTAACTCTTGCAGAAAGAAATGCTTGTGTTTATGCAGAGCATGCATCTGCGGACTGCAGCCCCTACCCTTAAGTTGAAGATATTTATTTACTCCGTACAGATTGAGTCTTGTGGAGATGACAACTTACCTTGATCAGTGAAATCCCAAATGTCCCGGGTTTTATCTGGCCTGCGATCTGCTCGCAGATTCGTCCAATGAATTGATGTGGCAGAACAAACAATAAAATGTCTGCCCCGTTTGTTGCTTCAACCACGTCCGGTACAGCCACCTGGGACAAGAGTGACAACTGAAATGAGCCCCAGGTAGGAATCCTCACACCTTGCAACATACCGACGTGCCGAAGCCATTGCAGATGCGTGGCAAATGTCCTTAATTTTAACTGGCACTGTTGCTAGCTCTTCATGTGAGGAACTGCAGCTCTCTTCTGAAATATCCAAAGCAGCCTAACTTTTTTTAGGTTTGGATTTTTTTTTAATTTTATTTTTAACTTGCCTCCCATCCCAGCACTGTGTGGATAATCTGGGGAAGATGATATACTTTCTAAACTTGTACCATCCTGGGAAGCCCCTTTGCTGGTTCAGCTTCTTCAGGTGGTTCCTGGTGATACTGAGCAACCCCATATGGTTCTTCTGGAATGAGTGGTAGCACCGGGGAGCACGGGAGCAAACCGGGGTGGTGAAACAGAGCCTCTTCTGGCAGTCTTTAGTTTCCATAGGTCACCAGCTGAGAGTTACTCAGGAATAAACGATATCAAAAGGTAGAGATTATCGTCATCTTTGGGGGGGTATGCGCCTTTGTTTTAAATATATAGTAACTTGACCAATAGTTACAAAAACCTATACAACATGCTTAATAACTAGCAAGCTGTATCTTCCTCCAAATGCTAGCGTTACTCAGAACAACAATTCAAGCCAGGCTACAGAGGCAACGGCAGGTGAGTTTGAGCCTGCTATCACAAGCAGTTTACAATCAGAGCAAATATTGCCCTTGGACGCAGCCTTGGAGCACACCGCCTTAGAGCAAGCGGGATTCCCGGCGGGAGAACCAGAACTGCTGCCAGCAAGGCTGCTTCCCCAGGAAAACGGCAAAGTGGGAGCAGGGAAGAGGCTGAAGCACTGTACAGACAGTGCTCCTGTCTCTCCAAAACATCGCAGAGCAATGCAATGAAAAAATTAGGTTGTTTTTTTTTTTTTTTCTCAGTCGGAGATGAAGATGAGAGGGTCCCTCCAGGTTTTACTGCAACCAGCTGATTTCCGCTGGTAAAGCCTCAGACTTTGCTATAAACGGGATGAGGCTGATCTCAAGTGATGATGACAAGCCTATTGATCTGCTAGAGGGTTGTAAAAATAACAATGACAAGCCAATTCTAACCCAGGAGAACTGTGTGCCAAGTTCAAACCACGGGAGTGCAAATATGCAATCACAGCACTAAATGGACTACTAAATATAACCACCCTCCAAGCAAGGAAACCCACCATGTGCAGCACCTTAACCTCCTTTTACGACTGCAACTGTTCCAGAAAAGTGGTGCTACTTCCTTTAATTCACAAAACAGTGGCATTTGGCAAAATCTTGAACAGCCAAAAACCCTGACCTTGCTTGCTTCAGTAGCAGTAAATTATCTAAGCTGATTAATTTAAGTAGAGATGCATAATTTGGTATTTTAAATGTCCATGAGATTTATTTTTTTGGTGGAATTTACAGCATTATTAATTATAGCAGTTTATTATAGCAATTTATTCTGAAATCACCCATGAGCCGATAGCTCATTCATCTTCTAAGCCACAGCTATTGGCTGTGCTGTTGATTTCTTTTCTAGAAGAAGGGAGAGCAGTAGCTTCCCCTTTTTTTCCAGAAGATGCTGTGGGTTTGAAATATCTCAGCTCTGTGTAGACAGATCTCTGCCTGCCATTTCTAGAGTTATGCTAATTTCTGCCGGAGAGGAGGAGGGTGCGTTACCAGCACCTGACACAGTTGGGTGTTTGAAGTTGTGTGTGACATACCAGACAAGCAGAAGTCACAGAAGTGAGTTATGTTCCAGCGTACTTAAAATATTGGAGTGAGTTAGGTGGCAAACCAGAATGGTGCAGTGAATTACTTCCTAATTTTAAGTTTGCCAGATGTTGCCTCCCTTATGAAAAATAACAGTTTTTCAGTGATTTTTTTTTTTTTTTCAACTTACCACATTTTTGGGTATCTTGTATCCAGGCAGATACTTAACATTTTCATGTTCCTGGTTGATTATTTCTGAGAGTTTTCTTCCATTGATGATCTCTTCAAATACCCACATCTTGACAGTAGGATCAAATCTGTTGGACTTCTGGACATTTTTGCCAATGATCCTTGCGATGGCTGATCCCCTTTAAAAAAAAAAAATTGAAATAACTAATAGGAAACAAATAGTTTTATTGTGAATTGGAAACACAAATTACTTTAAACATAATAACTCATAAAAGGCCTGAGCTATAAAGCTCTTCAGGTGCTTGCTACATTTATCAGAAAGCTTTATCCACTACCCTCCATCAAAATCCCCTCAGTTTAAAAACACAGAAAGTAGAACCAGAGAAAACATAACTGTAATAAGAAATCTGAAGTCATATCAAAGACTATAGAGTGGGAATGTGATGTACCATCAACAGCAGTAAAAATACAGTGTCTGGGATTAAAATCTCTCTCGCTCCTCGCATAATTCTTTTTTTCTGAAGACCAAGAAATGAAAATAATCAGGTAGCAAAGCACTGCTGAATGATCTTGCTGTGACAGTCTTTGTGCATCTCATCTAAAATAGATGCATTCTACTTTCCTACCAATAACCAAACAGTTGCAGTAAGAATTTTATGTAAGAGCTAAATCTCAGAAATTGTTCTTTTCAAAAAAAAAAAAAAGAATCTTCAACCTGATGGTTTCTCTTTATTTATTGTTCTAATTATCACTGTAACAGGATCTGTAATAGTTGTAGCCCAAGGATATTTTAACTATCCGCTTTACTCTTTGTTTTTAATCTCAGTTTACACAATAATTTTATTTCCCCATCCACCACTGCAGCCTTGCAAACGTTCACTTCTTTTCTTGGCAAGAGGGAATTAAAAACCCTGCAGAAAATATTGAAAGTATTGCTTAATGCCCCTCATATTTATATGGGGAGGAGGAGTGATTATTTTTACTCCTCTCTTCCCTCTTCCCATTTTAATGCTACTTTAATCTTGCAAGTACTGGCTATTTTACTAACACAACTGAAAGAGGAGCTCCAGTTGCAACACTCTTGTCCTCTGACCCCCTGTAACACACCTGCAATGAGGAGCATGAACAGGATTTAGCTGCGGTATGTTTTCTGGAACTGATAAAGGTCTCGGGCATATCCAAGACGAAGTCCAGGTAGGTCTGTGCTGTCAATGGTTCAAAGGGAAACCTCGTTGTAACTGGCTCTCCTTGGATCAACCATATTTTTGATGCAACAGCTTTGCACAAGGCTGAATTGCTCAATAAGTAATAAAAGAATACGGGCTTCATTTTAATCTTTAACGATAAAGAAATCCTACCGAGATCAGGTTTCACTTTGCTCACTGTTGACTATATGCTGTATCCTGAGTTGCTGTAATGCTTTTTTGGTTTTTGTGGGTTTGTTTGTTTGTTGTTTGGGGTTTTTTGGTTGTTTTTTTGTTTGGTTGGGTTTTGTTTTGTTTTTTTTTTTTTAAAGGGATGATTGGTTTTGGCCCTTTAAAATATTTAGGGAAATGTTTTAGGGGTGAACCTTTACCGTAGGAGTTCTGCTTTTTTGGAAGGCATGCAGTCATATCATACATTCATATTATTTATAAAATTACTTATATTCTGGTTCTCTTGCCCTGCTATCAACAGAGAGCACAATCAAGGCTTGAGCTGAGGACAAATCATGGCTCCGCACAAGAAATATGTATTAATAAGAAAAGGTTTTTTTATGGATAAACTCGAGATCTAAATTAATTGTCCAGGTTGTGCTGGATGATGAGCTTAGACCTTACGCCTATCCATAAAAGTAACTTTTCTAGCTATGTATCAAGTTCATATGATTTTCTGTTGAAAGATGCAAACACCAGCTCTAACCTCTGAAATCCTGAATGGGACTCGCAACTCTCAGTAAATAAGTAAACTCTCTCAGCTCTTCTAGCAGAGCTGTCATTAGCACCACACTTGGATGTTGCCACCCAAGTATTTTCCTATTGACAAGATGTCGGTGAAGATATCTCAGGCATAAAGGTAGCTCCATAAAAGACAATATTTTCATTTGGTTTCTCTTTAGATGAATGAGGATTTGGGGGAGAAAGGGTTTAACGTTTGAAAGGCATTGAGTAGTCATCAGGGAAAATACCTTGCCACAAAACCACCAAACAGTTCAAAACCTGATGCTCTGTTTTACTTAGTCCATTTAAAATTCAGTCACTGCTGATCAGCCTTGGGAAGAAGAATTGCTTTGTCTGTGAAGGCGGTGTTCGGTAGACTACACAGGCTTGGCAGAAGAGGGCTGCTTATGCAAACAAAACCAAGGACGCTCACATATAAAGATTTTGCCATGGTTCTATTTTCTCCAAAACTCAATTTAGTGAAGATTAATAGAAGGCAGAGAACTCCACTTAGATAGTTTTTAAAAGTAAGGGAAAACTGCTAATCAGGTTTTTTTCCCTAATTATGTTAATTCATGTTGGAAGTGATTTACATATTGCTAAGAAAAAGAAAGCTTTTATCTGGAGATTTCCTATCAGTATAATGAGAAAGCTTTGATGTAGAATAACTCAAATAAGACCCACTATTTGCATATGTGAATATGAAAGTGTTTGTGGCATACATTAGATCTGGTGAAAAATAGAACTTATCGGACCCCATGAAGCAGCTAGTCCCTTCCCTATACAAAGGGCAGTCAAATATACTGATGCCGTTTGTAACAGTTTTTCCAAGGAGGTCTTCAAGACCTCAGTGGTTGCAGGTCTCTTCCCTTCCCCAGCCAGCCCATCCCAGGACTTTGCTGTCCTTAGCATTAGAAAGATCATCCTCACGTTTAAGCTAAGTCTTTCTTACTGCAGTTTAAGCCCATTTCTATTCTGGAAGGGTGGAATATTGTTTTTCTCCTTTAGATGCTTGAAGATGATCATGTCTTCCTCCAGTCCCTTTTTTAGCCAACCACCCCAAATTTTTTAAATTATAGTATTGCTCAGGTTGGAAGGGACCGTGAGAGGTCTCCAAAGTGGGAACAACACGGAGTTCAGATGGGCTGCTCAGGGCTTTGTTCAGTTGAGTCTTGAAAACTCTCCAAGGACCACCTCCTCTCTGGGCAACCTGCCTCAATGCTTTATTATTCTCATAGGGGTTTTTTTTTCTCCTCTCTTTATATGAACCAGAACCTCCTCTGGTTCAATTTATGACCATTGGCTCTTGTTTTCCTTCCGTGCACCTCCGTAAAAAGCCTGGCCATCTGTCCATGTTGAAGAGAAGAACCTAGTTCAAGCTGGATCTTTGCTGAGGACTCTGCAATCCAAATGAATCTGAGAAGACTGGGAGCGCTTTTGGATTCTGAAGGGCCAGGCAGTGAATTAAACCTCTATTTTTAAAAACAGATAATTGAACCATGATTAACATAAACACAAACCCTCCTGCACCTGGCTGGCAACCTCAAAATGCGGTGCAGCACTTACTTTGCTTAACTGCATCACTCATGAGTTTCCTCGCAGTGTTGACTTCGCAAGTCCCTGTGACCTGCTGAACTTCTGCAGCTGACATGAGCTATTGCAACACGCTGCGTCACGTGTCAACCACATTTCTGAGCTGCAGGAAAGACTCAAGAGCAGTGATCTGAACTGTCACCCAAATATTCAGGAGGAACATAAGAAAAAAATGTTTGCCAAAGATAAGCATTATATTTCTATGTTGTGCTAAGACAACCTGTTCTGCCATAGAGGCTATGAATAGATGTGATTTAAACAGCAGAGCCCAATGTTTATCTCCTCCCCAAAGATTTTACAGTCTATGTATATGGTAGGAAGCAAGGGATGGGCCCAGGCAGACAGGCAGTACGAGTAAGTAGATAGTATTGAATGAGCTGGGGTCTCTATGGCATAACTCTTTCCAAGTTTGTAGGTACATGTGAAAAAAAGAGAACTTTCTCCGGTACAGGTCTGAAGGAAGACAACTAAGTGGCTTCGGAGAATATCTTATGGCAAGGGGACAGCCGGGGAAAGGCAGGAGGTGCTTGCTTGAGGATGCAGCAAGAGAATAGTGAAGGCTGTCACTGTGGGCTGACCAAAGGTAGAAGCTGACTCCCAGACATGACAACAATCTGCCTGCATGGGCTTGGATGCCTGTGGTTAAGGTGAGGGAGAAGAGGGTGGCAGGGGAGGGATGCAAGCGCTGGAATGACATGGTGAAAGCGGCAGTTGAGGAAACCCTGGTGCAGAAATAACGGGGCAGGACTGTGTCCGTCAGGGCCAGAGAAAGCCAGATGCGTGATGATGAGTTCCCGAAGACGACTTAGCTGTGCAGTTACATGTGAAAGGCTGTATCGGAGAGATGTCATGCACAAAGAGCCTGTGATCTGGAAAGAGCATGCATGTGGGGGCTCAGAAAGCAGTGGACTGGTTTTGCAAGGCAGGAAGGCAAAGAGCCGTGCTTTAACTATGCTGTGTTCTCAGCAGCTCACAAGCAACCACTCCCTCACCTATTGATTTTTTTTGGCATTTGCTTAGCTGTCAGATATTTTAAAAATCTTAAGGAGCTTGCCCTCCTTGTACAAAAACAATCCACAGAACTACCTGGAGGCTGGGTTTGCTAATCCCAAGCACATGCACATACATGTTGGTCTATTTGTGCTTAGCTTACATAAACCATAAGAAAAGTAAGATGCGAAGTCCAGTGAGATAGAGTTTACTGACTTCAGTGGGGTCTGTCAGACCCAAGGAGCTCTGGAGAGCTGTGCTTTTGTCCAGGCTAGAAAGGACTGAGCAGTAGCAAACATATTCTTATGAATGGGGATAAAGATAAATGGGGGACCTGAATGCAATGCTTCTACAAGGTTGCATCTGCACCAAGATGCAAAGCGACGTGCTGAGGAGGATGGAAGTGAAAGATGCCAATAAGTCGTGGTTTTAAATGAAGCCTGTGCCCCAGTTCCTTCAAAGGAATACAAACAGCATCACCGCTCTCCTCGCTACAGAATGCTTAAATGTGAACTGCCTGGGCCCTGCCACAGGCACACACAACTACAGAGGGACAGCTCAGGTCCTCTCTGGAACCTTGCTGTCCTGTCACCAGGCTTTCACTGGCTCATGCACCTCAGTGATGCAGGAGCCTCGCGTCTTTCCAGTTCTCAGCGGCTGGTGCATCTCTCGGGGACGACGGTCCCTGCCCCAGGAGTCCCCAACGCTGAGACAGGACAAGACCGGGACCGGGGCCGCGGTTTCAGGACCATGGAGACCCTCCGCCGCCCGCCCTCCCCGCCCGGCTCCCCCCGGGCCCCCGCCGCTCCCCGCGCCGGACCTGTTGCGAAGCTCCCGGCAGCGGCAGAGGGGGAGCCGGGCCGGGGCGCGGCACGGCCCGGCGCTCCCGCTGTGCCCCCGGCTGCGGGGAGGAGGAAGAAAACAAGGAAGGAACGGGAAAAGGGGAGAAAAAAGGAAAGAAATGGGAAAAAAGGGAGGAGTGGGGCAGGGAAGCGGGCAGGGGAGAGGCGGGGGGGCGGAGGGGTGCCCCCCGCGCTGCGGCACTCACCAGTTCCCCGAGCCGACGATGCAGACGCGGAGCGGCGACATGCTGCGGGCTGCCCTCCCGGCGCTGCTGCCGGCGGCGCGGCGCGGCTCGGTAAGGCTCGGCTCGGCTCGGCTCGGCTCGGCAAGGCTCGGCTCGGCAAGGCTCGGCAAGGCTCGGCTCGGCTCGTCTGGGCTCGGCTCGGCCCGGCCCGGCCCGGCCCGCCTGCCTGCACCGCCCCTCCCGGCCCGGCCCCCGGCGCCTGCGGGAGGGACGGGCGTGAGCGGGCGGCGGTGCCGGGGGCAGTGCCGGCCCCCCCGGCTCCGCCCGCAGCCCCGGCGGCTTTGCTGCCTGGGTCCATCCTTGCCCCTGGGGGGTCCTTGCCCTACGAGCGTCGACTGGGATCGGGGGGGACTCAGCGCCCTGGAGGGGGAACGGGGAAAATGGTGCCTTCTCCGAAATTCACGGGGATGAGGACCCGCGTGGGGAAGCGGGGGAGAGACCAGTACTTTTCCGGCATGGGACCTTCCTGCCCATCGGCAGCCCCGGGGGTTTCTGCAGGGTGGGTAAGGTGGCGGAGTTTGGGAGGAATACAAGCTGGGCCCTTAGGGGCAGTGAGAAACATCTCAGGTCCCCCCTGTCCTGCCAGACAGATGCATAATGCTTAAATTCTTTCAACAGGTGAGGAACACACCAGGGACAGGTTATGAGTGCATTTGCAGAGCCAAATTCAGCTGATAAATCATGGACTATATCACAGTTCTTAATATGGGACATTAAATAAAAGTTATCTACAAGGAAGGACAAAACAAGTGTTGTTCTTTTCCCCTACATGGTCTAATCACGTACGACACCCTACAAATTACTCCATTTCACCTCTCAGCCCTCCACTACACTCTGTCTCCTCTTCAGAGCAGCCTTCTTTCTCGTTTCTGAGCTGAAGAGCTGCATTTGCCACCTTCCCTGCGCTTGCACTCCTGCTTCCCCTCATCCTGCCGTGCCCAGGCTCCCTTCCCCGCCGGGGGGCTGTAGGCTCAGCGGTGACCACGTCTGCTGCCCTTGCACCGGGGCCTGGCTCAGTGGGTTTCTGGCTCCGTGTGATGAGGAGGCCTGACCCGTGATTCATAGAGGGAGGCTGGCCGCCAGCGTTTCAGAAGCCCGTGGGTGTTTTTAGAGGTACACATATGCTCAGCTCGCCTGCTATCAGCTTCATCGGCTCAGCTATTTGGTGCATCCTGATGGCGATGAGAGTGTTTGGGGACATAACTAGGGCAAAATCCTGCAAAATAGTATCTTGAGAAAATGACCAGGACAGGTTCCTGAAAAGGAAGGTGTAGCAGGGACCCAGGGCACGTGTGAAGCCTGATGGGGAGCTCTGCGAGAAGAGGCATTACCCACGTGCACAGTTTGAGTACAGCCAAAGCACAAGAGCCTTTCTCCAGTTCCAGGTGCATTTCCTCCAGTCTCCTGCTTGTTCACCATGATTTGCTCTTTTCCTGGCTGTATAGCTCCTCTGTGCCTCTTAGCTCTCTTCTCCCTCTAACTTATTCTCCCCCGTGAAGAAGATCTACTGTGGAGGTGAGGAGGATCCATCATCCTCCTTGCCCTGTTCAGCCCCCGAGACTTCTCTGCTTGTTGCAAGCTCTTCTGTCCTGGTGAGTCCCCAGGCCCCAAGGGGAGAACACACTGAAGCACTGGCTTCTGCAACTAATGCATGCAACAGAGGGTGTCCCTAGTCTATATAGTACATAAGTATTGCAAAGTGTAATGGTTTCATCTAAATTAATGTGGAAGGTTTTAATTACACAGGAGAACTGTCTCAGTTCGGTGGCCTCTGGACTGACGGATTTATGTGCCCCCCACATTCAGGTTGCACTGACCATTTGGTCGGTGCACAGAAGGGGTGAGATTGGCAGGGGACGAGCAGGCAGATGGATACGGCAGCACTTGTGAAGAGCAGAGGACGCAGCCTGGGACTGTGAGTACACACAATAGCTTATACATCTGTGACATTAATTGGCCGTGGAAGTAGATAACTTGTGCTGCTGCTGAACTGTCCTCTGGATTTGTGCAGCCACTGCTCCATGGAGATGGAGAGGAGAGTGTTCATGCACAAAGGACTGTTCCAGGTGGCCTGCAGGCATTTTACACGGCAGGTTCGGATGCCAAGGCTGTCTCAGTGGCAGTGTTGTGTGGGGGCACAGAATGGCCCCAAGAAATGGGTCCTTTGGCAGATTCCAGAGCCCCGGAGCCATATAGCACACACTGGCAGATGCTGACAACTGTTGTTTTATCAGGCAAGGAGAAGGATCTATTCTTTCCCACAAAGGCATAATGTTTGTTTTTCACATAAGCCCACGAGCGCTACCTCTGAGTCATTAGTACATAACAGACATAAAAGCTCAGTTCGCTTAGTAGGGAGGATAAAGACAACCCTCTCAAGGCCACCCCCACCCAAGCTCACCTGATCTTCTGCACCTAATGGGTCATGCACGTGTCAGCAGCTGGAGATTACACAGCCGAACAGTTTTCCTCTGCCTAGCAGCTGCTGCAAACAGAAAAACCTCACTGTCAGTGCTGCAAAGCCAGGGCAGCCAACGGGCATTTTTTTCTAAGCCAGGTGTGGCTCTTCCTGTGGTGGCAACACGGTCTTTGAACACCCCGAAAAATGTGACTGAGAAACGTCAAACTTGGCAGGCAGAGGATGGGCAGGGAGGAGAGGTGGGGCCGGGTGCTCTGCAGAGAGGGACCTGAGGGCCAGGTAAAGGGCAGTACGCTCTGCCTATGGTATAGATATAACCACTGAGTGCTTTGCTTCCTTGGCCACTGGTTGGTGATGTTTGGGCACCCTATATTATTGGGTGCGTAGGGTAAACCGGGTGAGTATGGGATAGGGCCAGTCCTCTGTTCTCCTTCCCCGGGCAAGCCGGAGCTGGGCCTGGAAGGACACACTCTGCCCAATTCTTGCTGCCAGCTCGCAGCCTTATCATGCTCCATCTTAAAATTGGTTAGGTTTTTTGCCCCCTCTTCTCCTACTGAGCAGCTGTTTGAGACGGTTACACCTCTCACAGTGAGAGCCCTTCTCCTCATTTCATATCCAATTTATGCCCATATCCAACTTATGGCTATCCGCTCTAGCACAAGCGCTGTCTATAAATATGAATGATTCTTCTCTCCTGGTGCTTATTCTCCCCCCTCTGCCCGCCTTAAACCCCAAATGTATTACAGAGAGGAATTGGATCCCTTCATTTTGCCAAGCTCAGCAAGACACACTCTCTTATCTCCTCTTTTGCTCTGATTATCCAGATGGCACTTCTCTGTACCTGTTCCAGCATGAATTCAGGTTTGCTGAACACCGATAACCTGAATGATGCCCTAAAATCTCAGCGGAATATTACCCGTTGCCTTGTATATATTTACTCATTGTTCTTGGAAATACATGGCTTGCTACATGTAAGACTGCATTTACCTTTTTAAGAACTACATCAGGCACATGGCTCTTCCTCTTCTGTTGTTCATAGTGGATGAATTTTAATTTACAGCAGAAATTTTATCAATCTCCCAGTGCATGTTCTAGCATTTTATGCTGTTACATTTCATCCCATGTCTGTTACTAGGGCATAACAATCATGTAATTCTTCCGGTAGGATTTCTTCTCTATTGAAAATGTCTCCCAACTTTGTCGTTAGCAAATTTCATACCCCACTCGTCATTTTTGCACCAAGATAACTTATTCAGTAAGACCGATTCCTCCAGTCCTATAATTTTGCTATCAGCCCTATCAGCAGTTTTCACTCCCAATACTAGATTCCTTTGGCATTTTATAGTGTTTATGTTAATCCTCATCTTCTCGAGTTTAACTAATAATTATCTAGGTAAGACCAAATCAAATGCTTTACCAAAGTCCAGGTTGATAAGATTTATTAGTTTTCCTTTGCAGTTGTCAACTGCAATTATTTTATCAAAGAAAGATATTGGGTTAGTCTACATATAACATGCCTAGCTTGCACTTTAACCCATTTTCTGCTTCCCTCCATGTCTTTTGTTACTCATGGCTAATATTTGCTCTAAAAAGCCTATAGATTTTGTGCTAAAAAGCCTATAGATTTCAGTGATGGAGATTATTTAGTCTTCATAAGTGAAGGGTAAAGAGCTCTTGAGTTTTGTGACTGTGTTGCACGCGGTTTCCATATCCATGTCCTTTAGTCCACTGTGTGCTGCCTCTGCTCTCTGGGTTTACATTTTCTCCCTTATGGAAATTGAAGCAACATATTCCTTTAGCTTTTAGGTATCTACCCTGCTGTTATTGTTGGTGATCCTTTTCTTTGTTTTCTTTGTAATCATGCAGCTAAAAACCTTCTGTTCTTGTTTTCCTTCCCTGTACAGGTCTGATTTGTTTAGACTTTGAGCTGTACCTTTAATTTTGGATGTTTGAAGGCTAGTTTTCTCTGCATATCATTCCCTTCTCCTTTTTTTGCGAGGCTTTCTGTGTATTCCTAAGATGTCCTGCACTGTCTGCATCACAGTTCACATCCTGTGTGGGCATATGGAGCTATGGGTAATATTCTGCCTTATTTTGTCTGATCTCTTTGGAGAGAAGTAAGATTCAGGGACCCTCTTCTGTCTTGTGACTACTTGGAAGCAAAGCAGAATATGAATTTTGCACTCCCTGGGGTGGTGACCGGACAGCATCGCTCCTTGGCATCTCTAGGAATGCAGGCTTTAGAGTTTAGGGAAAGAGGAGCTGAAAATTAAGCTTTGTTTGCTGAACCTTGTGGGCTGATGTCAGCAGGACTCAACAGCGAACATTGAGCTTTCTCACCTGTGGAGCGTGGGTAGAGTTAAAGTTGGGGTAGGTCTGGAGTTTAGAATAAGAGTTTCCAAGTTCAGCCTGGGTGTGTGAGAGGAGCCTGTCTGGTGTGAGTGTCCACAGAAACCTTCCCCTGCCCGAGGTCTGCAGACCATTAATAACCTACCACTTCAACTCTACCCAAACTGCAGGCACCACACCTGACCCTCACATTACACTAGACAGCCTGATGGATGGCATTAGCATGAAAACTACTCATATGTCACAGGTCTCTGTTTTCCACTGGAAAATTTTTGCACATAAGCTTTCCCTGAATTATATTCTAAGTGGAAGATTTGCAGGGTTTTAAACATGTGTATATATATATAAACACTAAATTATTGTATGCTTAATTACTTTTATTTATAGGTAGTAAATAATAACCATTTATACTGAGGTAGCATGTAATATTTCAAAGCACCTCTTCCAGCATGTTAAGTACAAATAAACAATGTCAGTTTATGTCTCTAAGAGCTGACAGTCCAAATTACTTACAGCTTTACAGCTTCCACATGGATTTCTTGCAGTCTGGTTTTACCAATTCATGGGATCTAGAAAACAAATCAACAGTGAAGTTTTTACTCCACTCATTTTATTTAGTTGACTTCTCTGCTGCAGGTTGTGATCGGATTATACAGGAAGACCTTTTTTCCCACACTTAAATTAGTTCTCCAAAAAGGTACTTAGAAGAAAATGAGACTGGATTTTAGCCCTATAGAAATCTACATAGTTCCAAGTAATTTTAGGAATTCAAGCAGAACAGACTGAGCAGCCAATTGTAAACCATATGTACTCTTTAGGGCTTTCTGTAGTCCAACGGAAAGGTTTTCAGGAGAAGCAACAGGACTATAGCAGAACTGAAAAATGCATTTGGCGGAAGGAAAACAGTACTGGTAACTTAGAGTTAATTTTCTATAAAATAGATGTCAAACCCCAGGCAACAGACCTACAAAGACTTTCCAGAATCCAAATATACCTACTCTGTAGGCAGTACAGGCTGCAACGAGACAGAAGGATGTCATCTGGAAATTATGAAGTGGATGCTGAATTGGTTAGAGTGTGCAGACAGAAGTAGGAGATCTGGTAATGAGAAGAGCCCAGTATCATATCCCACCAGCAGAGCTTATATAGAAACATAGCAGTCAAATTATGAAGGACAGGTTTACCTACAAAAATTACCGAGTGCTTTGGTTTGGTTTCCAAACTGATCTTGTTATCATGATACACTTGAAAATGGCATTTGACTGAGATAACAAGCAGCTAAACATGATAATGGGGATCTACAGCAGATGGAGAGATGCTCATGTTGCCATAGAAACCATGCAGAAAAAGTGTGTAGGAGTAAAGTATGGCACAAAGAAGCTTCTAGGAGAAGGGGCTAGTGACTGAAGAACTGAATTCACTCAGCAGCTGTTAAGGTTAGTTGAGACATTAATAAAAACACCTTAGCTCTTCAGGGAATTGAGAGTCACGGAGGAAAGGAGTCCTAACGGTGAGCTGCAGAACAGTTGAAGGCAGCAATGCCATGTTGTGCCATAGGGTAGGGCAGAAAAAGTCTTTAGAGAAAGGCTGGAGGTGGCCATGAGACAGATGAAAAATCTGGGAAGCCCCTCTTCCACAACCACAGTGCGTGCTCCCCTTGTGTCTGCTGAGCACACACCGGACCCAGGCTGGTGGCAAGGGGACGTGCTCTCCTTGGCCTTCTTTTCTCTCTCTGCATCAAGTCCATATGTGCTCGGGAGGTGACCCAGTCCTGCTCATTTGGTACCTGCTCACCTTCCCTGTGTGGAGATGTCCAACGCCCTGTGTTGGGTGGTCCCGCAGTGCTGCAGGACTGACTCCTCAGTGATGGACTCACATGTGGCTACATTTACTGAAGAGAGAGTCAGGCCCTAAGCAGATGAATGTGTGTTTTTGAGTTATCCACACAAAAGGCTTGACCAGGGCGCTATCTCGAAGAAGTTTCTGTTTCACTCTCTGTCGGGGCGAGTAACATGGTGCAAAACATCCCTTTGAGCTCAGGGAGCAGAGTCCCCCGGGAACTGTTGAGGCAAGGCAGAAGGTGAGCCCTCCCCTGGTGCAGAAGGATGAGACAGAGGTGATGGCCCCAGCCATCACCCTTTGCGCTAGAACAGCCTGCACTCTGCTGCAGCGGTGAGGCAATACCCCGAGCTCCCTGCCTGCTCACGAGTTGGAGAGAAAAGGGCAGGGAGGCGTCCCCGTGTGACTTGAGCAAGCAAAGGGCTGATGCTCGCGGAAAACCCAGGACGCACATCCAGCTGTCAGCAGCAGCTCCAGCAGACTGACGGATTAAAACCATGCCTGCTTCCAGAAACCCCGCTGCTGCGTGCTGGGCAGCTGTGCAAGCGCAGGCAAAAGGATTGAGACAAAGTGCTCATCGGTGCTGTGGCTACGGAAATGTCTCAAGCTCTGGTAATTACACGGTTGTCTCCTGCTGCTGCTGGTGAGCTGCCTCTCTAGGACAAGGTTTAGTCTGTGCGGGGACTTGGAAGTCCCTGCCAAGACGGGCTGTAAGTGCTTTAACCGTTCCCAGGTGGTGGGGCTGGGTGTGTAGAACCGTAAGCTGTCAAAGTCTAAAAGATAAAAGGCAATGTGAGCGCGCAGATCGCAATATGCAGGCGTGGAGAGGGACGGGGCTGCTGTGGTCTCCGCTCTCATGCGATGACTGCAGAGCAGCGTCACTTCTGCTACTTTTGCAGCCCCGTGGCTGCATGATGAGGATGACAGCTCCAGGCTGTGGCAAGCCTCTCTCCACACAGAAGCATTAAAGAAAAATAGCTCTACACTGGCAGCAACTCCAAAGAAGCTGCTCCGGAGGCAGATGCAAGTTCTTCAGTCCTGTTCTTCGCTGAGCTCCCAGGGCACGGTCCTTTTCTCAGAGGGTGTCTTACAGTGGGGGGGAAGCTACGGGGATTACACTCCCGGCTTCCAGGCAGACCGAGCCTTTGTTGCTGCCCCAATTTACATTTCCACATCTGGATCATGTTGGGGTGATATAATGCTGGACCCTGGAGCAAGACTCAATGCAAAGTCACACTGAGTGCAACTGGAAATGATGCCAAATGTGAGTGTGAAGGATGCGAATGGGTTGTGGACGGGGAGGGAAACTTTGTAGGCAACGTGAGCTGCTGCCATCTGTGAGTCTGGTGCCTTCAGCTGGACCTGCATTACAGCAGAATACGATGCATAGGGATTGATAGAGAAGGGCAAGGAAATTAGGAGACGACTGACAGTGATTGAAAAGCCCAAATGAAAAAAGGTTTTGACTAATTAAGACTACAAAAGGAATGATGAATAACGATTAAAAGCAAGCACCAGAGATCCTGCATGTCAAACAGAGCAGTGTTTCATATGCATGGTAAGTTACAGCAAAGCCACAAACCCAGTAACTCAGTGATATCTGTAAAGCTCCAAAATCAAGACATTTGATCACTACAGTGTAAAATACTCTGGAGGCTGAAATAATTGGTAGTACATTGACCTGACCTTACTGGCCATTTTCACCTACGGTCGGGAGAATACAGCCATGCACTCAGTATGTTGAAGGAGAAAGGCTGTTCTTTTAACCAAATTTCCTTTCTTGTTCTTGTGTCACAGCATCTACAGTTTTAGTAGGCAGGCATCTTTTATTGTCAGTAAGAATAGGAAGTTCTTTCATGTTAATTATCTAGAAGAGCCCAGAAAACATAAAATGCTTCGCAGACTATTAATAAATTCAAGTATCAGTTGCCTTGAGAAAGAATCTAGCCCTGCGAACCATTGATTACAATTAACGAATGCAGATGTGAAGCGCTGTTAGCAATGTTACTGTTCTGATCATTTTCTCATTAGCCAGCAGCTCCCCCAGTTCATCAATGCTTATGAAAAATCGTGCGGTACAGGCAGGCTGCTCTTCCGTCTTTCCTTTCCCAGGATTGATGTCATTCCTCCACATGCCTGCAGAGGATGTAGTTCCCTTAGCAGAGAGGAGCAGTAACTGCTGATCATCCGTGGACCAGCTACCAGAGGAGGACACAGGTTTAAAACGATGTTAAACTTGGTCTCATCCAAAGACACTTCTTAGGTGAGGGAAAAAACCCTGTCCAACTGACAAGGAAGTGGTAGAAAACTTGTATCATCATTTCTATTTAAAAAAAAATACGAATTTTTTTAAGCACACAGGTCATGAAAAATATGCTGGATTTTAGAGGTTTAGTCTTTGAACATGGATAGATCTTGCTGCTCTGAAGAAATGATTCTGATCTGAAGAAAAGCTAAGCGTGTATAGCCAGACTATAAGCTCTGGAAGAAATGAGCAAGAGTGTTAATGTTTTTGATCAGATCCTTGAAAATTTTCTAAAATTAACAGAACGATAAATTATCGCAAATTTACTTTAAAATGAGTTATAAAATACGATCCACTTCAGTTTATACCCATAATCAGGCCTACAAGGATTTGATTTGACAAATGTCAGTAAACCTATGTTATCCTTTTCACGCTCTCCTCCTCCAGATCTGCAGCTCTCCGGAGTTCTTCCTCCGGACCTAGACACCACAGCAAGTGGCGAGGCTCAGGCAGGCTGCAGGCAGAGAACTGCTGTGGGACCTCAGCCGTGCTTGCAAGGGCCAGGGTGGGATTTTGGTCAATTTGAGCCACTAAATTATAACTGGTGAAGGGGACTGAGAGCAGTGAACCTGAACACAAGTTATAATTAGAAGAAGCTATAAACTAAAGGTAAAAGGCAGCTTGAACTGTAAGACCTTAGCGAATGTGGTCATGCTCTGTTAGCCTTTCTATGCTGTTAAGCATTTTGTCAATGCCACCTTACGACAGCCTCTGGTACTGCGAGTGCAACACCTTTTTTTAAGAGAAAAAATCAAATGCATGGGGGAAGCAAATCTGAGTTTACTGCCCTGTGCTCAGGGCCCAGGTGCTGTGGGGCTGCAGAAACATGCAGTAAGGACCGGCTGTCCTGTCTCGGGTATTTGAGAAGTCCTAGGCAGGGGAATGTCCTACTGCCCATCTGTGATGGTTACGAAAGGTCTAGCATGGGTGAAGCTATGTCTCTGTTGGGATCGGTTGTCCTCAAGCAGGGGGGAAATAAAACCCAGAAGCGGGATTCCTGCCCGACTTGCTTTTGCTTCAAATTTTCCAGGAAAATTTTGGTGATGTTGGCATGCATTATAGTACAATGCAATTATATTATATTTTCAATTAAAATGTCAAGTGATCAGCAGAGGAGGAACTAACATGTTTGGAGGGCAAGAGGAGTGCAGTTCTGGCCAAAATTTTCTTCAACGGACAACCTTGGCTCTGCTGATCTGTTCTCTTGTGGTTCCACAGGAGAAAAAGGCAGCTGAAAAAGCGCTTTTTAATCCTGCAGTGACAAGCATGCTTCTAAAAATCCACAAGTGGGGGCTTTTATGTCTGTGCGGTGGTAATATATTATGCCCCTGTAAGAGAGATTATCGGTGTAGGTGCAACAGGCAGTCCTTGCCTGGGATCTGTTAGCTGAGATTACGTGTGTGTGCGCTTGGCAAGGAGGGATGGATATGAGCTAATTTATAGCCAGATTAAAGCTTGTAAGTACATTTTAAAGACATGATGCTCGTAATGTCCTATCCTCATTTGATGGCCAAAGGCAAAGATGTTTGGAATGTCACTGGGAAAGTGGGAGCATGCTGATAAGAGATGGGAAAGCCAGGGCAGCCTTCACGGGTACGAAGCTGCTAGCAGGGGGGGATGCTCTGGGCACATAAACTATTTGTCTGAAATATGTTCTCCTTTACATTTCTCCGTCTACATCTGAAATATGTTCTCCATTCCATACATCTACTATGTAGATTCTCACATAGGCTATTTTTAGCATCTTTTGTATAATGGTTGTTTACAATATTATAGGTGTATAATAAAAGAGCTGGAGAGAGGAGGAGGGAGTTTGGATAAGACGGGATGTTGAGCAGAACCGCAACCTCGCTAACCACGGCCATGTCTGATTCTGCCCTCCTCTTCTTCATGTTGTGATTGATTAATGCCAGAACAGGATCCTCTGGCCCTGATTTTAAGAAATAATGCAGCTGCAGTCAATTCAATTTTGGTTGTCCAAAAGCCATGCCTGCGTGTGTGAAAGATCACACACAACCGCACCAACCTCTCCCAGTTAGCTCTGTCGTCATTCTGTGAAGGACAAAATCCTGCTTGGCTGTTGCCCATACGCAGTAATTGGAGGATAAATAGGAGGAAAAATGTATTTCCTCTCGAGGCCAGGACGTGCTGTGGCTTTGCTTGGTGAATGAACTGCTGAATTTGGCCCTGTGTTACAGGTCTCTCTCACAGTGCTCTGCAAGATGCCAGCCGAGGGCTTTCATGTCCCTGCTCGTAACACTTGCATACAAGGCAGCTTGGATCCCTCACTCTTCTTATTCCTCTCTTTTTTGGACTCATGCTTGTAGCCATGAGTTTAAGATTATTCTAAAGGTTTGCTACTGCTTTAAGTGCGGTAGTAGCGGAGCAGGGCCTAGCGTGGGCACTGCTGCCCGCACTAAAGATGGCGGCGGCGCTGACCCGGAAGGGGCGGCCGGGCCGGGCCGCGGGGTGAGGGAGCGGGAGGGCGGGTTTCCCCCGCCCGCCGCGGCCGTGCGGGGAGCCGAGCCCAGCCGAGCGAGGCGCGGGGGTGCCGGCAGCCGCCGCCATCGCAGCCCGCATGGGGCGGGCGCGGCCGGGCCCCGGCGCGGCCTGAGCGGGGCCGGCGGGCCGCTGGGGCGGGCTCCCTCCCCGGCAGGCGGCCCGCCCTGGGCCGGGGGCGCCCCTGAAGGGGCGAGGAGCCGCGGCGCCATGCAGTGCGCGGACCCCGCGGCGGCCATGAAGGGGCCGGAGGGCGAGGGCAAGCCGGAGCAGCCGCCGCCGGCGGGACAGAGCGGCGGCAAGAGCAGCGGCGGCCGCGGCGCCAAGGGCTGGCAGTACAGGTGGGCGCGGCGGGCCGGGCCGGGGGAGGCGGGGTGAGGTGAGGGGCTGCGGGCCCGGGAGCCGCCGGTGCTGCGGAGCCCGGCGTGGGGCGCTGGAAACGCCCGTGTCCTCCCCACGCCCTGTCTGCCCTGAGCCTGGGTCGTCGGCGCGGCTGCCCCGGCTTTAAACGCCCTCGGCAGGCAGACCCGCCGCGGGGAGCCGGGGGCGGCCGGACGCTTCCTCCGGCCCCGGGCTAAACCCGGCCGCTCGCTCTCCTCTAAGTGCCCGGCACACGGGCTGGCTGTCGGTCGGCTCTAGTTTTCGTGTGCCTGTGTGTTAGCACGAAGCCCCACGTCCGGGCTGCAGGTGCTGCCAGGGATTGTGCCTTTGCTCCTTCCTTTTAGATCTTATTTTTCCCTCGCAGAATGTGGAGACCGGTTTAAAGTTGTTGAAGGCGCTCCGTCGCTTTCCAGCCTTTCCAAAAAGCTAAACTTCGTGCCAAGTTTTAGGTCGGTGCGTCTTCTTTAAGAACTTAATAGCAATCTTTTTTTTTTTATTGATGCTTTCTATTTGTTGCTGATAGCGAAACTCGGAGTACGCACGGCGTTTCTGTCCTGTCTGACTTATTTTAAGAATGGCTGTGCCTAGCATAAATCGGGGTGATTACTCAGATACAGCAAATACAGGGGAAGAGAGTGGAAAAAGTGGGAGCCGCTGAGCACACAGCACTAGTTTGAAATGGATTCAAACTAAAATGCTTCCTTTGAATGACTTGCCTGCACGTTTGAGTATTTGGGGGTTTTCATGTACTTTTTTCTGATGTGTTTTCTGCTTGAAAGGGCTTCCACTCACACACTGATAGTAGGTTCTATAAGGCATCGCTTGAGAGATTTCCGAATCTCTGCTTTTAGGTCTCATCCTTGACTGGAGTTCTGCCATGTTGCTGTTGAAAATACTGCTGTTATGTGAAGTTTGCACACTTCTCCTTCAAATGGAGACTCTCCAAAGCCGTCATCTGCCAGCCCAGATGGACTGGCTTTCTGTTTCCTGCGTGCGGAGACAGCAAAACCGGAGTGTGGTACATCTGTGCGTGCTGCACGGGATGGAGGGCCATCAGATGGCTTAGACAAACGAGCACCCGGGCCCAGGCTGTGCAGGCACTGAGTGCCTGGTGATTGTAATAGGGAGCGAACAGCTCGGTCATCGCTGAGAATCTGGGTCATGAGTAATTTGCTCTTCTGGTGACTAGTGCCAGAAAGAAAAGTGGTCATTTCAAGGCCAATATTTCAGGCTGTTAAATAGGGAAAGCTTCTTGTCAGATTCAGTTATTTGTTGTCTTATCTGCTGTTTCCAGTCGCTTCTAACTTTTTTTTTTTAAACTCTGGATTCAAGTGTAACTCTGAATTTTCTAATGAAAATTGCTGCTACTGTGACCAAACGCTTACTGTCACACGTGAAACACACGATTTATGCAATCAAAATGGAAGTATTTTATATTTTTATGTGGAATGGGAGGCAGTAGAGGAGATGAGATACCTGATTTGCCTGAACCCCTTTTTGCTATAGTATGTTTGAGATGGTGGTCACAGGTCAGTGCTATGCAGTGAAATTCCACTTTTTAAAATTATCCATCCAAGTGTTTTTTTCTTCTTTCAGTGCTGTGGCTTGTAGGGAGAAAGTTGAACTGACTCTGAGTGATAGCCAGTTTGGTGGCTTGACAGCTGTAAGTGAAAACTGTCCACGTTATTCCTTGCAGCTGGTTTCAATCAATATCTGGTTTAATTTGCTCTAATACTCTAGTGCAAATTATTCTTTTTTTTTTTTTTTCTTTCTAGATCACTTGGACAAGTTTAATGTACTAATTTTATTATTGTGGACACTTGAGGTACCTCACTGTTAATCTCTGCTCTTTTGGGAGTCAATTATTTACTCCTACGTTTGTCTCTATATCTAATTACCCACAAAATATCAAAGTATAACTCTGTATTTGGCAAAGCATCTTGTCAAAACAGCTGTAGCATAGTTGTCAAGACAAATGGGACAACAGGTACTTGATACTTTAATGCTCCAAATGGGGAATTACGACTGGGGGGAAAAAAGTATATCTCCAGCACTGCTGGAACCTGAAATAATGAAAACTGAATCACTTAAAGAGGTGGAAAGTCACACAGCCTTGGGGTAAAGTGCATGTCTAGAAAATGAGGAAGCAGAAAGTCTAACTTTATAGTTTTGTAGGGGAATATTAGGGAGATCTTTAAAAAGCTCTGATAGAGTTAGATCAAACATTTATCATAGTGGAGAAGAAGAGACAACCAGAGGCTGCCAGACACTTCAGATGATGTGGAGATACAGCTGAATCTCTTTGCAGACTTTCTGCTTGTAGCCTGTGTACGGTGAGTTTAGGCAGCCAGTACAGCGGAGCCTCCTTTGAAATTTGTAAGGCCTCAGTTTCTTCAGAGGGCAGGAAGATACTTTTTTTTTGACTTAACAGAAGTTGAGAGTTCTTGAGAAGCTGCTCTTCTGGACGTCTGACAGGAAATGATCTTGTTACGAATATATGGTCAGAGTGCGTCTGAGAGCAACCAACCCTTGGCTGCATTTTCCTGTCTGGGGTCAGGAATAGCGTGAATGTTAACTGGCAATTAAGTAGATAAAGAGAGCCTGAGAGGCTGTGCTGCACGCTAAACTCTTTATCCCTATTTTCATTTAGAGAAACAGTTACCATGAGGTGAGACTTCTGAATAACTTCAAATTATTAAAAGATTACTTGATAAAGTAATTTAAGATTGTAACGTTTCTAAACAACTTCTTTATTTTCAGCAGTAATCAAGCTAGGAAGGAAGTGTCGCGTTGCCCATATAAAGAATTATTTGCATTGAACAATTCTGCTTTTACTCCTGACCATCTTCATTTGATTTTTGCCTTGCTCTAGGTTAAATGAACCGAGTAGTTTCAAAGCAGTGAGAGAAAGGAGAAGTTTTGGCAGGTACTTCCGTGACATGTGAATCATAGTCATTCAAATAACATAAAAATTTCACAACCAGAAAGCAGAATCTGTGTCTATGAGCTAAGTAGAGAGCTGGTCAGAATATGTGCCAGAGAAGTATAACAAGTCATTTCAGCCTGACTTGAGGGGCTTTCAGATAATTTTGAGAGAAATGACTTGCAATAACTCGTTCTCATTTATCTACAAAATTAAAAGTTCAAAGCACTGTGGTTGACTAGAGAAACAAGATTGTCTTTCCCAGTTGGAGACATGCTAATGTGCCATCCTATTACCTTTTTCTTAGTGGTTCTGCTCTCAAACACATAAACCAATTCAGCTGCTATTAAAAGGAGTCCCAGCATTTCTTCCCTTGCCCGTAGAAATACACATAAAATGTTCATGAATTTCCCAAATGATTGCTGATTTTTAAGCTTACAAGTTATATTTCAAAACCTATTTCCTTTTCAGTTCTGCATGTATTTTTATAGGTAACTGCCTTTGTTCCTTAGTTCTGAAGTGGTTTTAGCATCTGCTCACTATAGATTTAGCCACATATATTTATAAAATGCTACAGATTGTACGTCTTTTGCTCTGTTTTTTTAAGGAAGCAAGTTAACTTTAGTTAGCTGTTCCTGAAAGTTTACTTAGGTGCTGCAGGGTTATTCACAGTTGTTAGTATAGAAGAACATTTGGATAAAAGTAGCTTCTAAGGAAAGGAGTAAACTTGCTAGACTAATATTACTTTTTAATTTTTTTTTTTTTTTTTTTTTTTTGCTAGGGGTGGCAATGGCAGGTAAGAGGGTTCCTCATGCTGGGTGGCTTCTGCTTGTCATTAGGTCATCAACTTAAGGCAGATTCTCTTGCAGAATTATTCCATGTGGCTTTGGGGTAGAGTAAGAGAGGCTGAGAGTAAGCAAACAGAAATGCAAACAAACATCAGAGAGAGGGTTTTGGCAAAAAGAGTAACACTGTAACTTTTTTGGTATCAAATGCAAAAGGATAACATTTAAAGCAAGTGAAGCGGTCACCAGTCTTCTTTTAAGGGCCTAGTTTATTTTGCAGTTGACACTGTGCAAGCACTTTTCATAAATACTAAAAAAAGGGAGTAGACAATTACTGACCTTAATTCACTCCTCTGTGTTTGAGCAGGTCAGCGTGTGATACCATAACAGAAGAACTGGTAGCTGAAACACAGGAATATATTTTAATTCTGCATTTCGAGATGATTATGAACTCTTCTTCACAAAGTGATCCCATATGAAATGTGTTTTAAAGGAGATTCTTACTTCTGTGTTTGATCCCAGATAACTTGGGGGGTGACTGACAATCCTTTGCACTTCAAACACATGGAAGCAAAACGTGTAAGACTGAGCTAGACTGTGGAAGTGTTGATGATTTTTATTCATGCTATCTTGCAAAAAGAATCTAATTAGTAGTAATAAAGGGAAATGTCTTGAGACTGCTACAATCTTCTTGAGTGGATGTTGATAAGAATCCCTTTTGTTCAGGGTGGTGTTGATGTCAGTCTTAGTTGCAAGAAAACGTATAGAGTTTTTCTAGTTTCTATGCATTTCTAGTCACATTCCAAAAATGTTTGATCTCGGGAGGATAAATTTTACCTGTTTGGCCTTTAAAGCTGAAACCAGCTTGGTAGAAACAGATACAGGAGGTAATGGCAGCACAGTGTTCAACAACGCTTCATGTTGCAAACCTTTCCCTTGCTGGCCCTCCGTTCTTGTCTCTGAACTTAACATTTCTCATCATAGTGTTAATGTAAGCGTCGAATTCTTGCTTAGGCTGCAGTAGAGTGTGGTAGCTGACCTAATTAATTCTGGACTCCTGAGAGCAGGCCAGAATTTAAGTTAAAGTCCCTATCACTTGATAAATAGAAGAAAAGAAACCTCCCAAACCTTCATGTAAATGTTAGTGTCATCCTAGGACAGTTCTCTCTAAAGTTCTCTCTGATGCTGGTACTCCTAGTACTTCCTTTTTATTACCCATCTCCCTTGTTCTGGGTTTTCTTTCTGCACTGCTTAAAACAAAATTCTTTGGGATCCTATGTGGAATTTTTGTACCTTTGCTGTAATTGATAACTGTAACCCCCTTCCTTGTCGTGTACAACTGCAGAGGGGGAGAGAGGCTGTAATTTTATGGTGTTACCTGGGAGGCCTGGCAAGAGCTGCTCCTGCTTCGACTTTCCCCTGCTCTTGCCGCCCACCCCACTTCCTCGGTTTCCTGCTGTCGTAAGAACCTGCCGGCATTGTGACATCGAGCTGCTGGCCACCAATGGGGACGGGGTTTCCGCTGCCCCTGCTGTTACGCTTCTGCTGGCAGCTTTTGGGTTGGCTGGCGGCTCTGATGTCAAGCTTGTGTCCAAGTCCGTCGTGATCTTCCTTGCTTCTGTTTGTGGTGATCTGTAGAGACACCTCACCACTGCACGGCCTTCAGAAAGCCCTCGCTGCTCGCTTTCTGCCTTGTTGCTGGCCTTTTGAGGTGTGATGAACTGGGTGCCGAAAAGAAGAGTTTCTCAAGTGGTTGCTGGGAATTCAGAATTTATTTTTGCAATTTTGTGTGTTGTATTCCTTTTTATTAGTAAAAATCAGATTAGGATGGCTGTCACGTTTGATACGCTGGAGGGCAATAACTGAAAAACCTGGTGCCTGAATTTCTTTATCCTCATTTAAATCTTTGCTTAAAGAGTATACTGATTTCATAACACTAATTTAGAAATGCTGCGCTTCACATAACTTGCTCATTAGAATAGACAAGAAGCCCGTATTTAAAATGGTCAGCTGGTTATATCCATCTCAGGATCCATTCTGTGTTATTAAAATGTTAAGGTCATCTTTTATCAAGCTGATTTTACCAGTTGCTGAAGCCCCAAGCACTTCTCAAGAGGCAGGTGAGCCATTCCTGTTCACACATGTATTTACGACCTGGAAGAATGGGGTTGGAACAGATGGAAGCTCAGATGCGTTGTAAATTAAGAGAAGTAAATCTCTGGGTGAGGGGTAATAAGTGGATAGAGTTGGGGAAACAGGTTTGCGTAATTTAAACAGGAGCTTCATGATGGCTGATGTTCTAGTAGGGATCCCGAACCAGGTCAGCAAGGTCTGGGTTCCCTTCTCCAGCCCTGTGGCTCGTCAGTGAGCGGCTACCAAGAGCACTGTGCCTATCTTGCTTCTCGGAGCATCCCCGTGTTGAACTGGCAGGCTGTAAAACTCGCTGGGGCAGGGGTGACAAATGTGGGAGTTGGTTCTGGCATCGCAGGATACTTGTGTTAATACTGGGATGCTCATTTAGAGTTCAAATTAAGCTAAAGTGAAGCACAAACTTTTGAACAGTTTCTACACATCAAATAATTTGTGCTTTCCATGGAATAGATTTCTGCAGGAGTTAATGGCCGTTACAAATGTCTATCCTTCACTAAGTGCAAAGGGTATTTTTCAACTTCACCTTTTCTAATGTAATTATGTAGCAGCAAGTTAATTAAACTTGCCTACAACATTAACATCCTGCTCTACCACACACGTTCTCTGCCCGGAGAGAAGATGGAAAACAAACTGCATGTGGCTAAGCTAATCACATTGCTTAATGCAGAAGCAGAAAGTGCCAGCTGCTGCTGTTAGGTTATCCTAGGTAGGTTCTTGTGCTGTACTCATCGTACCATGAAAATTAAGGCATGTGTGCAAGGACCCCTGTTTGCTTAAGGATGTTGCCTTGACATGCACTCTGATCACCTGCCAGTGCTGATGAATTCTCTTTGCGGGGGATCACTGCCTGCTGGTAATACTGCTGGATAACTTTCTTTTAAGGGTGCCTGCAAAGCTTGTACCTTTCACATTTTCTGTACTGAGTGTCTAATGCTGAAGTGGGAGGGGAGGGCAGGCTGAAGTGGGGTAGAAGTGCTGTGTCTTTGTGTGTGTTAAGCTGACAATCTTATATTTGACAACCTGCTTTGGAGCAGGAATGTCAGTGTCAGGGGGAAGGCTTTTTGCTATGGGTATGCATTTTTTCTTTTTCCTTCCAGGTGTAAATTCCTGAGTTTTTGATGAGGCTGGAAATCTTTAAAATCTTAATTAACATTTAGGCATTAACAGATCAGTTTCCTGAAGAGCCCAGTTGGCGTTGGGAAGTTGGTTTCATTCGTTGCGGTGGAGATGTAACAGAAAGCATGAGATCTGCTGGACAGAACTGCAGGATGCTATATTAAGGAGCTGGTTTCCGACCACGGCTCCGACTTCCTCTGTGGTAATAGTCATATTGTTTAAACTGGTTTTCCCCTGTAATCACTAACTGTGTGTTCCTCTCTTTCTTGGAGGCCTAGTTTGGAACAGTTGGCTCTGATTTTGCAAAACTTTCGCAGGGTCACAGCTGCAGCTGAAATCAGCAGAAGCTGTGATTTGAATGTATGAATAAAATAAAATAAAAATTGGGCCACAACTATCTCAAAGTTAGAGAGGCTGAAAATTCATTGTGCCTCAGTTCTCTATATGTAAAATGGGATGATAATGTCCTCATTCTTTTATTGTTTGGTACATGACTCCTTCATAAGTGTCGATGACAAGCACGAGAGAAGAAAACAATAAGAAAACTCTTTATTAGCAAGAGTGCCAGATGAATAATACCTGGTGCTCATTGCACAATGAAAAGGAGCAGTTTTGAATAATTCCTTGTCTGGGAGTCACTGTCCACTTAAAGCACTGAACAAGAAAGTAGTCCTGCTCTTTTTATGTATTGTCATAATCATAGGTGGTTAAGTTAAGACGTGCTTTCTTAATTAGAGTTTAAAACCTTCTGAGTACCTTATGCCTTGATTTTAATGTAGGAATATTTTTGTTTAATTTCTCTATATCCAAGAATTATAGAATAATTTGGGTTGGGAAGGACCTCTGGGAAATCTCTAGTCCAGCCTCCTGCTTAAAGCAGGGCCAGCTTCAAAGTTAGAAGAGGTCATTCAGGGCTGCTGGTTGAGTTATGGGTGTCTCCAAGGGTGGAGATGCCACAGCCTCTCTGGGCTCCTGGCCCAGGGCTTACCCCTCCTCATTGTGAAGAATTTTTCCTTGTGTCAAACAAGGGATTTTTTTGCTACAACTTGAGACCATTGCTGCTTGCCCTTCTGCTGTGCATCTCCAAAGAGTCTGTCTCCATCTCCTCCATATGTAGGGGAGACAGCAGTGAGATCCCCATTAAGCCTTCCCTGCTTCTGAAGAAGACTGAACAGACCCAGGTGTCTCAGCCTTTTCTTGTCTGGCACGACATACCTAGCTTGCACTGATCCATGGGTTAGTCCATCCCAGGCGCAAGGCTTTGCATTGCTTTTGTCGAAGTTCAGGTGGTCTTGTTCAGCCTGTTCCTCTGGACTGTTGGGATCTGCCGGAAAGGCAGCCCACCCTACTGCATCCTGACTGCTCCCCTAGGTTCGGTCTCACCTGAGAGGTTGCAGAGAGTGCGTGCTGGTCCATCAGCCAGCTGAGAGGCATTTAGCGATATTGACCCCTGAAGTGCACCACTTGTAACTGTTTGCTAGTTAGACTTCAAACTGTTGGCCATCGCTGCTTGAGTCTGGTGGTCCACGCAGTTTTTCGCCTGTGTTGTACTCCAGGCTTATGGTCTTTCTGAATATTTAGATAACATGGTAAATTAAGTGTGGTTTTGCTTGCTTGGAAGGTGGCAATAATTGTTATCCTCTGTATTTAACCTGAAATGTCTTAAAAATGGTTAAAAATAATTTAAAAGGCAAGAGGCTTATCTGGAGTAGCTGATCAGTGTATTTAATAGCCAGTGTTTTATTGCTGCAAAGTCCAGGGTGGCAATGTGTAACTGTCAATATAATCTTTTTAAAGTCATAATCACAAATACATCTTAAAACTGGAAGGGCATATCTTTATATTTCTGATGGGATAAGAGCTATTAGACTAGAAGGAAAAATGCCTTGGGATGGAATGTGTAGTAAGCTAAACCATGTTGGACTGTGCTTAGGGTAACTAAGCGATGCAGAGGTTTGCTCCACCAGTTTCTGTGAATAGCGCTTACCAGGGTCCGCTGCTTTCTGAGGTGGTGTAGGTAGCAGATGGTCCAAAATTGTGAAGATGCTCATCCATCGGTGTGTTTGCCTTGCTTGTGTTATGCCAATACTGTTTGCTGAGCAGAGAAGCTTTGATTTGACTGCTTGAGCTTTCTGAAATGAGACTTCAAGGGCAAGTTTTGGGTTTTGGTAACAATAATATGTGAAACTGTGCATTATGGTGTGCTAACGTAAACTGGTAACATAAATGGTAGGAACGCTGCAGGCAAAAATCGTTCTCCAGGGGTATCAAGTGGAGAGTTCAGACCTTTTGAGGTGCCTGGTTTTTGTGTGCTCCAGGTCTAAAATGTTGTTGGCTAAATCTACAGTTATTTTTCCAGGGATAGCTTGAGTAGTAGTTATCATTGCAGAAAAATCTGCAGCTTTGGCTACTGATTCTTGGGTCCAGCTTCAGTTGTGTTATGCTGATGCAAATCCACAAGTAAATTGTGTGTGAGTGGAGTTCTTCCTGACCTGACGTGTTCACGTAGGTGCGAGAGAAATTGCTTAGCTGCAACTTGCTGCAGTTTTCTTCCAGGCAGACGTATTTTGAGAGCTAAAGAGCTCTCTACATGATAAAGTAGTTAAATAATCAGCTTTACAGTGGTCCAGTGAGAGCAGTGTTTTGCTACTTATTAATTAAGTATTATCTCTTTCCTTTTTTTCTGTTGCTACCCTGCAAAAGCGTTACAATACAGTTTCATTTGTGTATAACTGACCTGTGGCAGTAATGCACAAAAGAGGAGAATTGGATGCAAGTTTAATTAGGTTGGTTTTAAAAAAACCTGTAAACTTGATTTATCATTCCCCTTGAGAACTAGTCTCGATAGAAACTTCAGGTGCAAACGCACTGCCGTGTTGATAGCAGGGGGCTGGGGAGGCTGGGCAGTGGGAGAGCCCCTCACCCCTGGATAGGAAGGCTGGGCTGCGTCATGGCGGGCTCATGGACAGCTGACAGCTCATTTCGGCTCTGCCGCACCCTTCCTTCGTGGCAAGCCTGCACTTCTCTTCCAGTGCATGCCTGCACTCTCAAGGGTTTACAGGAGTACATGTTAAGAGAAGTTTTTATATCTAATGAGGATGTGTGTGTTGCTAACATGCTTGGGGCCAAGTGGTAGGTATTCTGAAGCATCCCCAGGGTCTACTGTCAATGTTCTTGTCATATTGTTGGACCTTTTTTCGTTGTACTTGTTGTTGGTTTCTAAATTTATAATTGAATAGTCAAACACATGAGCTGAAGAGCAGGAGCTCTGCTGCCACTTTATAGTTGACTGTAGGGCACTGCTGGTGAATTGCACAGCAAGGTTAGTTTTTAACTTCTTCCAAAAGCCATTTGGAAGAGCAGAGCTAATTTGTTGATGTAGATACTCTGTAAGCAACGTGGAGGCTTCTGCCTTACCTTGCTGGGTGTACTGGGGAACCCACACTTGGACCAACAAGCCATGGGACTGGAGCGTGCTCTATGTGGTGGTGGTTTCTTGGGAGCAAGTGATCTTTGCAGTTGCAGAAGATGTGCCCAAAGTCTCCATTGCTGACAGGTTTTCTTTTTTCTTTCTTTTCTCCCCCATCCTTCCCCTCCATGTAACAAAAAAGGTAATCAGTGCATTGTAGATAAGCACTTTGCAGTGGTCAGTGGGGAAAACGCAAGCTATTACAGACAGCGAGCCCGTGGGCAGATAGGGATGAACAAGTTCAGTGAAAATGGTTACTGCTTTTTTCAAACTACATAGCCAAACCCACTCATTGGTTTGCACTGTTAAAATCCCGATTTCTTTCTTTCCTTTTCTTTATGCTTTGTTAGCTTTTAATGTGAAGATAGCTTCTTGCACCAGGTTTTTGCATCTTGCTGTGAGCTCAGTAGAAAGGAGCTTCTTCCCTTGGCCAGGGCCTGAAAGCACTGTCATAATGGCGGTGGTGGCAGCTATGGAAGCTGGATTCCCCGTTCAGGAGCCCTCCCCGACATCTGCATGGGCTCTGGGCTCCTTGTCGTCCTTCCTGCTGGAAGCAAATCCACGCATACTCAGCTACCGCTTGAAGCCAGGTCTTACGCAAGTCCGTGGGGAAGCCTTTGGCTGCTGCGTTTGCTCTTCAAACAGCTGTTGGGTCTTCAGAGACCTGGCTGCTCAAAGTATCCCACGCAGTGCTGCCTGGGTCCCAGCAAAATTAAAATCATCAGAAGGGCAGTCTTGGAAGTTTTCTGTAATTACTTCTCACGTGGGTGTACTTTTGTGCCACTGCTAGTGGTGATTTGTTTGTGTGGGGCTTTTGGGGAGAGCTGCACCTTGAGGTGTATGAAAATGCCTTGCGCATCGGTGTTTCTTCTTGGAGAAAATGTTGGCCCAGCGCTTGTCAGGTGTGAACCTGGGTGTCTTGGCTGAAGCTCCTGAAAGACGTCATTCTGGGACTGCTGTTCCTCAGCATCTGCGTTCAAGACTCGGGTGCTGCACGTAAACAGGATACAGAGGGAATTTGGCCTGACTATCACTATCTTATTCCTCCCCCAGGACAGGAGACCAGCCCGCAAGGCACTGACAGCTGCTGCAATTTAAGAGGCATACTAGAAAAGGACAAATAAAACTAGAAAATGATAAATAAACTAACAATCCTTTGTGAATGTTTTATCCTATTGTATTTTAGTAGCACTAAGATATGTAGAAATCTGGCTTGTGGTAAACATCTTTGAAGTTGTGGAGGGATAGTTTTCTGGAAAGAATATGAACTAATTTGTAATTTTTCGTAACTTCAGTCATTTGCTTACGGGCACAGTTTCAGTCCATCTCACAATATTTATAAACTAAAAAAGTGTGATAAATGGGCAGCTAAGTTCGGTGGTGTTCAGCCTTTGGAAAAAAAACAGGTTTTGGGGGGTGGTAAATGTGCTGGGCTGGATGTTGTACCACAAGTTCCTGCATAATTTTTTCCTGGAGTGTGACTTGCACAGTATCCTCACTTAAAGTAGTCAAGCAAAAGTTAAAATGAAATTTTTTTACATCTTTAAGGCTGTGACACATTTTTTGCAACACTTAAACATTTTTTTGTCATTCTTTGATGGAAGGACATGTGAATTTCTACAGAAATACGGACTTTAGGGGTTATTGACTCATCGTTGCTGAGCTATTGCTGTTCCTTTGACAATCTGAGACTGCCATGAGCATTTTGAATAGCAACAACAGCATCTTGGCTGTGAAAAGATACACGTACCCATAGGTACATGTACATGCACGTAGGCAGCAGCGTGAATGCAGAGGTATTCTTAAAGTTGGGAAGGATCCCAGTGCAGCCAGGCCTTGCTGTCAATGTTGAGATAAGTTGCTCAGTGTTTTGTGTCAAATTCACTTCTGAAATCTGTTTTCTGGAAGGCAAAAACAATATGGGGAATTATGGAGGCTTCTGAAGTACACAGGTGACTTTGAAACAGGTTTTACTGTTATTTCATTAGAAACAATGCTAAGGGCTTTAAGGAAGATCTTACTCATATTTTATGAACTGTGGTTATCTGTGAGCAGGGGCAGTGCCTGAACCTCAACCTCTTGTTCTCAAAGTCTACCATCTTAAAAGCTTTCTGTAGTGCTCTGAAGAGCTTTGCTGTTAATTCCATACTAGTGAAATATTAGTGGGGTTTTGTGGTTTTTTTTACAGTGTTAACTGCCTTACAACACTGCTCTAGCAACAACAAATATTTTAGTTTAACTCTTGCTGTGGAGGTGCTAATCTTAAAATCACTGAAGAAATGCTAGTTATAATTCCATGGCCTTGTTGTTCATAAATAATACTAAGAATGTTTTTCTGTATTCATAGGAAAGTGTTTGTGTACACGGGTTTGTGTACAGTTATAGGATCTACCTTTTGTGAATTGCAATTTGCAGACTGGATTTAAATCTCTTTTTTTAGTGTATAAATTGTTACTTATTTAAAAATAAACCTTAGTTCAAATGTTGAAAATTCCCTGGCTCACACGGTGTGGGAATTTGTGCTGGGAGGTGTGATTAGTGCCTGTAAGGTCTGTGCTTTTACTCTTTTATTTGCTTATTTGTTTGCCTCTAGGCCCTTATACTGTCAAGGGAAATGTTTTAAATATCAACGAAGTTTTCCATACCCTTCAGGCAGGCTAATCCGCTACTTTCACGGGTGCTAAAAGTTTGCCCAGCCTTTTACAGGTGAAAACTAAATATAGTCTTTTGGGTTTGTGCAGTTCTATTGCAGGTGCATGAACACAATTACGAAGGAAAATAACTTAATCAATATTGTCCAAGAGGTGGCTCATTTAGCAGGACCTCTGTTCATGCTCCGTCTCTTTGGACTTTGGCTCTTCTAACATTCTCCAGTCTCCTAAAAAGCAAGCCACAGCTCAGTCGGCATGTTATATTCCTCCCCTGCTGCAGAGATTAGTCCGTAAGGAATGCCCCCACGGCTGACTGCCGTGTGTCTTGGGATCCGCACCAGCCACCACCACTGCTTGTTGGGCTCTTCTACGCTGAGGTTTGGCCATCGGTGCTTAGTACATTTCTATGATCTTGTGCAGGTGGATGAGGTCTTTTTGCTTGTGAATGGGAGATACCTGCTAAATGTACTTCTGAGCTTTACCTTGTAGATTGAGTTATAGCTCTTTTGTGTGAGATATGGGGTTTGGGGACCCCCTGCGTGCAAAGTTGGGGATTCTGAAACACAGTTGGTCAGTGTGTTTAACATCATGCACTTGCGCTCACGTTCATTTGCTGCAACATGCTTCTTCCAGATTGACAGTGTCCACCATGCTGGAGGTGACTGGCTTGCTTGTCCTCAGTTGCTTTCTCAGACTTCTCTGGGGCGCTGTTTTCAAAGTTTTTCAGTTCATAGAATCATAGAATCATTAAGGTTGGAAAAGACCTCTAAGATCATTGAGTCCAACCGTCAACCCAACACCACCATGCCCACTACAGCATGTCCCTAAGCGCCTCATCTACACGTCTTTTAAATACTTCCAGGGATGGTGACTCCACCACTTCCCTGGGCAGCCTGTTCCAAGGCCTGACCACTCTTTCAGTAAAGAAATTTCTCCTAATGTCCAATCTAAACCTCCCTTGGCGCAACTTGAGGCTGTTTCCTCTTGTCCTATCGCTGGTTACTTGGCAGAAGAGACCAACACCCACCTCGCTACAACCTCCTTCCAGGTAGTTGTAGAGAGCGATAAGGTCTCCCCTCAGTCTTCTCCTCTCCAGGCTAAGCAGTCCCAGTTCCCTCAGCCGCTCCTCATAAGACTTGTGCTCCAGGCCCTTCACCAGCTTCGTTGCCCTTCTCTGGGTAACCAAAGTTAAACCATCAACTCTTGGGACTGCTGAGGCTAGAGATAGGAATTATTGAAGAGGAGGCATTTGGAGAAGTTTGGGTCTAGTCAAAGGGAAAATCCAAGTGGATGAAGGCAAAACGTAGTCAAGTGCTCATTTGATGTGGAACCGAAAGGGCTGCATTCCCTTCTATGGTAACTTTTTATTTTTTCTAAAGACTGACAAAATCAGCTATCTCATCTGTCACACTCAAAAAAAGTTGTCAAATGATTTAATCAAAGACCATTTAATTTACCCTTGTCAGGTGAATGGACTTCCAAGGCCATACATATAGTCCTGCTGTATCCATTGCAGTCTGAAGTTACTTTTCTGATTTTTCTTGGGTTCTCTTAAACATACCTGTGATTTAGGCACGTTAGTTAATGGGAGAGTACAGCAGCTCTAGCCCGAGTGTGCAGGGCTCTGTACGATGTCTAACTGAAAAGCAAGGGTGAAGCTTGCATTCACTAAAACTGAAAAACAATTAGCTGTGACTAGGGACAATTTTCAGGCAATTAAAACCCAAGCTCATACATTTTTATTACTATGCAATCTCATAATTTTCAGCTGAATTAAGACAGCGAGCAAGTCTAAACTGTACTTCCCTTGTATGCCAATAATAACAAATGAGAGGTGTCTGCAGAGGATGAGTTTGGTTATGTCTCCTTTAGCATTTTTGTATGTTTAAAATATATGATAGCCCGAATAATCTCTGCTTTCCTTGGTTTTATTTTTATCTGTAGTACCACTTAATGAGCTATTAGAAATTAAATTCCTAGATAGTCCTGCTGGCCGCTCTCCATTGCAGGATATTACGGCAGTACTGATTGCTGCAGTAATAGCTAGAACACGTATTTTTGTTTTTAAATGTAACATTAAAAACCAGCAACTTGGTTTTTCTTCAGAAATGTACATTCTTGCATCTCTTTGAATAGTATTACTGAATGGCAGCATTGATTCATATGGCAGTGATTTACTCTGAGGTTATCTTCATTAGTGGCATCCTAAATAGCTTCCTTTAGGATGAAACTTATTTATGTTATATTTATTGAATTGTCGGGTATCTAACTAATCTGATGATACTGACACTTTATAAATGAAGTGTAGACAGCAGCTTCAGCTATGATTTGAAATTTACCCCAATACTTGGTCTGACTATGTTTGCAACCAAAATCCACTCATGAAAGTGATCCCTTAGCTCTGGTAGTCCTATTTTTCCTCCCCTTTCCATTTTTGCTGATATGGGGGTGCTTCGACCTCTTAACAACCAAGACAGGCTGCTGCTCCAATGGACTCTGAATAATTTTCATTTAACCTTCAACATACTACTAGCTACAGAAATTTTAATTTAAAATCTAAATAAGATGGCTTAACTATAAGCTTCTTTTAAAAAGCAAGTAGTCAGTATCTCATATTTGGGTCATTGTTTCAATTCTTCATTGGAATAATAGGAAATTTTCTCATGCTGGACCTGAATTGTCCAACAAGAGTGTGTTCTTCAATGTAAGATTGTGCCCTACTGTAAGAAGCATTGAGGTGGCATTTCTAGAATTATGGGAATGTTCAGTATAAAATAGGTCTTTAAACTGTGGTTTTAAGATGATTAGTTTGTAGCCATAAGAGTTGTAAGCCTTATTTAGGACAATTGATTTTCAGAAGTGGCAATGTATTTTGCCTGTAGTGATACTAAGCCTCTGTGCCGAATGCTCTCGATGGGTTTTCGTTTTTGGTGGATGTTGCAAGTTGAGGCTTCAAAAGAGAAACTACCTGATTTTCCTGCCAGGCCAGAGGAGGAGATGTTTCGGCTCTTGTTTTACATTTCGGAATATCTTGATGTGACCTGCACCCGCATGTTGTGTTCTGTAGAACATCTGCTCAAGAGCATGATTGTTTGTGTAGTCGGGAAGGGTTCTGGACATTAAAGATAAATAAAACCACACTGGTGTAGGAGTACCTAGGGACTGTTTTTAGTTAGTCACCATGATCAAGTTTCTGTTAATAAGCTAGTGAAAGCTAATTTTGTTCAGGAGTCCAAAAATACAAAGCTTGCTTAGAAGAGGGAGCAGGAAACAGAAGCAGCATGGATACTAAGTCTTTAATCACCTGAAACTAGTACAAATGTGTCCAGAAGTGCCTGCTGAATAAAACTCAAGTATTGGTGAAACTAATTATGCTTTGAAATTATCTCGAGTTTAGTAAGTCTGGTTAAACTGTCTTATGAAATTATTTTAAAAACGAGGCTGGAAAATCTGTTAAGTGTTAGTAGTTTTATTAACATGGTAGTGCCATTCTGAAAATGAAGATGAAAATTCATTTTCTGGGAATAGACAATGATGATCAAAAGCTGGGAAGATCTAAAATTTGTTTGGTATTGTCTGATTGCTTTTCTCCCTTCTTGTTGTTGGTTTTTTTTTTTAATAGTGATCACATGGAAAATATTTGTGGCTACTTGATGAAATATACCAATCTCGTCACTGGTTGGCAATATCGGTAAGTCTTTTATGGAGCTTTTTAGTAATGTTGGTCTCTGCAGCATCTAAATGAACATGTTTCAGGTTTTCTTAATACTACTTGGATTTCCCGTTTTCTGTTAGCCGAACTTTATGGAAGAGTCTTACGCTTTTCTCAGTATAGATTAAGCTAAGGTGTAGATGAATAATACTTGTATTAAGGCATGAATAAGAAAAAAATGCATAGGAAGTGTGAAGCAGTTAACGCATTTGGTGGCTTATAACTATGCTTGCATGTGTAAAAAGCAGGTACAGCATTAATTTTTTTTCTCCTTTTCCATTAAAAATATTGTCTTTGTTTTTTCTACTGAGTCTTCAGCTTTATGCCAAATGATGCCATCGTTTTTTAAAAAAAAAAAAAAAGACTTCTTTACTGAAAATTCAAACTCAAGCAAGCTTTTCCCTTAAGTTCCTCAGAAGGTCCATCTCCCCTGGTATAACTTGCTTTTCTTTGACAGGTGAAACTTTCTGGTCAGGCTTCCTGCTTGATGTTGTTCCTAGAGCAGCACAGTACAACCAAATTAATACTGGAGAGGCAAGTCCTTAGCATACCACACTGGCCAAATACCTGTGCCACCACTGGCATGCAGTGACTTGTGTCAATACACTTATTGTTAAACTCAATTGAATAGTTGGAGCATAGTGTCCACTTTAATCTTTTTTAAATCTGGAATTGCTTCAGTTTCAGTTTTGTATCTCAGCTGTTTTGTTGAGGGGCTGTTTTACCCTTAATTTATGTAGTTTAAGGATATATTAAGCCTTAGAGATTCAGGATATTCTTTTGATTCCCAAAATCTTGCCATAGCACTCTTCTGTGGGCATGCTGTTCTGTTGTGCAATCCCTGGTCTCTGAGAAAAAATTAGTAAGAACTTAATTTTTGTGCAGTTTTGTTGGGGACATAATTCATGTTTGGGACTGTACTGACTCAAGTCTTTAAGTCCCAACCCCATCTGTGCCAACTTGTAACCAAAGTCTTGACTTCTCCCAGTACCACCACCCCCCTCACCCCCACCCTTAGCCCCCTCCCTCCCAAAAAAAAAAGGAAAAGAATGAGCTGGTTTTATTTAGTGTATTTGCTTTGTTATCATTGCAGGTTTTTTGTTTTAAACAATGATGCTGGCCTGCTGGAGTACTTTGTGAATGAGCAGTCGAGACATCTAAAGCCCAGGGGTACCCTGCAGCTAGCTGGAGCTGTAATTTCACCCAGTGATGAAGACTCTCACACCTTTACAGTCAATGCTGCCAGCGGGGAGCAGTATAAGCTAAGAGGTAGGATGTGGATTCTTGGGCAGGGGATTCTTCCATTAGAGGACACTCCTGGCCCTCACCTGTGGCTGCTCTGCTGGGCTTGGCTGTGTGGCCAAAGCGAGAGAACTTGTTTGGCAGACTGCTGCAATGAGAGTTATATGTGAAACTTTCATCTTGCTCTTCAGTTAGGAACCGTCCTTCTTTATGGATGGTTCCATACTCTTTGGGTTTGATGACTTTCAGAAGACCATGAATTTAAGATGTGTAAAATGGGGTTTAACCTTCATGTACAGTGTCCTTAAACTGTACTGATTTAGAGTTTTCTAAATCATTGTAGGTAACAGCACTGTGTTGATGCTTGCACAGAACTACATTATTCCTGATGTTCAATATGTTAGCCTTCTTGTGATGGTCATATAAGCCCATTCTCTGATTTTGCAGGCTATGGAAATCTGGGCTAATATCTTATAGTATTTCTTCCCTTGAAGACTTGCTGTTATTAATTCAGGATATCTTACTCTAATTCCAGGAAAATGTGCCATGTTGTTAGATTAAAAAGTGTGTGAGGAGAGTTATTGTTTGTTGAAGTCATTTCTGTGTTACAAAATTTAAAAAAAAAAAAAGTACATGCCATTTATGTTGAACTTTATTTAATGTTGCTAATTATTTGTCAGCTGAGCAAGTTTTAGATGAAAAATACTTTGTACCATTAAAGTCTTCTGTCTGTTTTAAAGAATTAAAAATCGGCCTTTTGCCGATACTTAAAAATATCTTCGTATACATAATAATTTTGGTTTGCTTTTATTAGCTACTGATGCTAAAGAACGGCAACACTGGGTTAGCAGGCTACAGATATGCACACAGCATCACACGGAAGCTATTGGAAAGGTATCGTATAACTCATATTTCTGTGGGCAAAAATAATTTAGGCTGGTGGTAGAAGTCGTTCCAAATAAAACTAGCCTGTTATCTAAGACGAATACTACAAAAGGGCCTGTGGTTGGGCTTGACATTTACGTCAAGAAACATTTTTCTGAGTAATAGCTGACTTGTAATAGAAATATGCTTTAGGAATGACACGAAGTGAAGTCAGTTTGCTTCTGCAGAGCTGAATGGTCCTCCCTGAGCAGGTACTGGTGAGCTGGTGTTTGAACAAGAGGCAGAGCTGAAAGATCAGAGTATTAGCCCAGTATTTTCCAGTGGTTTTGCATTTTTTTTTTAATGGATAAGGAAACAGGTCTTCAGTGTTATTGAAGCCCTTCCATTTTGGGAGCTTTCCTTTTATTTTAACCTTTTTTTAAAATGACTCAGCAGCCCACAAATACATTTAGGATGAATTCCCGTCTTTGAGAAGCAAGTCCTCAACACTATATCTGAGCGTTGTTGCTTCCATTTGCTGACCGTGTGGTGGTTGTGAATATAATGTATTTTACAGAATCTCCTGATTGCCATAACACCTATTCTGATACCTGAATAAAACCTTGCTTTTAAGATCAGATCAATATTTTGTCGCTGGCTTTGTTGTAAGAGATAATTTCAATGAATAGTTTTAAATGAAATCCCATTCTCTTAAATGTGAGCTCTATCCTTGCAGGATCTGTTAGGAGTCAGTTTCTAGTACTGTTGCAGATGAAGGACTAATTTTCAAGTCAGAGAAGTGATACGTATTGATCAATCTTATTTCACAGAGTGTTCATAATTAGACTATAAAACAGGTCAACTGTCAGCAGATAGTGCAAAATATTTATTTAGCAGTTGCTACTAATATGTTATTAGGGTTTTGTCATCTGTCCTTGCTCTATAAAAAAATCAAGGATTAAACTGTTCTGCTGTATCTTTCAAATTAGAATATTTGCTGGTTATTAGGAATTAATTGTAAATGTTTCTCTGTGCTTATTTATTCACTAGAACAACCCTCCTCTGAAATCTCGCAGCTTCTCTCTTGCATCCCAAGGAAGTGCCAACTCTCCTGGTGTGCAAAGAAGACCCAGTCAAAATGCAGTTTCTTTTTTCAGTGTTGGACATCACAGATTGCCAACTGGAAAAAGAGTTCCTATTATGCAGCCAGATCACCTCGTAGATGTTAGAGAGGTTTGTATGCCTTAGATTATCTTCTAATCTTTGAAAGAGCTGTCCTATTATTTGTAGGATTGTGGAGAAACCTGCTATTCTTAGTTGGATATATTGTCAATACCATGTCCTAAGCTATTATTGCATAGCTGGGTGAGGATAAGTAACTTGCCTTGGCTAATTGTAGAAGTATGTGGTGTATATTTTATGACTTTTATACTCCACAATAATATCCTGATGCTCAAGGTAGAATTTTGCATGTTCTCATCCTTGCAAGTCCTAGCACTACAGGTGACAAGGGAATATTCTTAAGGAAGTATAACATCCCATACTATGGTACAGTTATATCATACACTATTTTCTTCCGGTGTCAAGCTATAGAAGAATTCACTAAGCTGTACTTGTATCTCCTATGACTGAGGAGAAATTGGTCATGATTGGTGTTTAAGAATACTAATACCACTTCCAGGTATGCTAATTCACGTGGACAAATTGTCTAGGGATGGATGTGATTGAAAAGAGAGCAAAATAAAATGAGCAATTCAGAAGTATGCTTTTTACACTACACATCCAGGTGTAGTGTATTTTGGAAAAAAACAGAAATAATTACCTTTCCATCTTGACTGTCAGAATGGACTGACTACTGGTTGATTTAACTTGTGAATATTTACAGGGTAGGTCATGCAAATCTAAAGCTAATACTAAAACAGAATTCATTGCTGAATTACAAACCTGTGTTACTTAGTAGTAGTATTGATATTAATGGATATTTGAATGTTAGCAGTGTAATTGGTGTAGTGCGGTACATTTCTTGGCAAAACGAAGTTTCTAATGGAGGGCTTTTTAACTTAGTAAATAAGGATCTAGGAAGTGTAAATAGTTAGAAATTGAACTTAGACAAACTGGGACAGAAGAGTGCTCTGTATTGTGAGCATTAACCTTAAAATACGTGGCTGAGCATTGTGGTAAGTTCATCGGTGGGAAGCTGTAAATGGGTATTGAAAATACTTCCCCTGGTAGGGCATGCTGCTATTGTCATTGTTCCTTGATTTAAATCAAGTGCTGTGGCATAATTATTCAGTAAGCTAGACAAGGTGACTGCCTCTTTAGACCTTAGAATGTGTGAATATTCTTGCAAATGTCTTGCAAAAGGGTAACTGCTGCCATCCTGTTTATATCCTCTAATAACGGTAAAGTCTCCTATAGTGCTAATGCAAAGACATGTGAAGTCCTGTCAGGTACCCAGGAAAACTTCAGCTGGCATCCTGTGGCTTCTGTTTTTTATGAGCTGGTTCATCTGCTTTATCCTCTGAAAGAGAAGTTTTTCTTCCAAATAAATTTTAAAATTATACAGGTAGTTGCCTTTCAGTTTGATTCATCAAGTTACCTCTTACTTGTGATAAACTTCTTACTAGTGTGGTACAACAATTACAGCACATGGTAAACTTAAATAGTATTTGCACTTCCCTACCTATTGCATGAAAATAGCAGAATATGGCATTAATATTTACAGAATTCATGCCTATAGCTCTCTTAGCAGTTTTTCTTTCTTTCATCTGTTGTTGTATTTTGGTGTTTGAGAAGCTATCCTGTTTGTGAGGCATTGTTTCAGAAATGGTTTTTTAACTTTTTGACTTTTCAAATGGCAATATGGCATTCAAAATTTGAGGGAGGAAAGAGGAGAGTTTGTGAGCTGGAGCACTGAAGCAGTGGGTTGCATCCTGTAATTGGGATTCTCACTGGGTGGGAAATAAAGTGGAATGGTTTTTCTTAGCATTGCAAAGAGCATAGAAAACTATTCCTGTTCTCTTTTGATTGTTGAGTTTGGTGACACAGCATGATTATTTATCAACTTAAAAATTTTTGACCTGTTCAGGTGAAGAATCCTCAGTAATGGTAGTTTTTCTGAATGTTGTTAGTTTGCTTACCTTTTTGAAGCTAAAATGCTTGTTAGATACAATGCCTACTTTTTTTTTTTTTTAAGGTATAGTTAAAATACCTAAAGGGCAGGTGCATGCCTGTTACACTTGAGCATAATAATACAGCTTCAATACTTGTAAATTCAGTTTGAGAAGCTGTGGGAAGAACAGCTTCTCTTTCAGAGGGTCTGCTGCATAGTGATCTTTTTTTTTAATTTTCCCATGAATTGCACTGTAGCTGGTTCTTCTGTCAGTCCCTATCCTTCTACTTCCCCTTGTTCTTGTTCGAACACATGTCACGCTGCTGACTTGGATACCTTGCAAAACAAGAGATCGAAGAGGATCTTTATGCTGACTTGCACTAAATGCAGGTGCATGTGTGTTTGCAAAGTGAGAGCTATAGCCTGTGTACTTCTGATAGCTTTTGAGTTTTTAATTACAGTGCTTTTTCCTCCCCTAGCACTATTTCTTTCTTTCTTTTTTTTTTTTTTTTGTAACAAATCTGCATATGTAAGCAGGAAAAACTTAGGACTGTTTGGAGTATGTTCTTTAAAAGGGGAGATGTGCCTGTTTGAACTTCAATACTCGGTATAACATGGCTTGTCCTGTGGTCTGGCCTGATCCTGGAACGAGGTGCTTGGGTGTCACCACATAGCAAATTACTAAGAGTGAAGGTCACCAGAAGGGTTGTAGTGATTTGTCAACTCATTATCTCTGTCTTTTTTTTTTTTTTTTAAATCTAGCAGAGTTTTTCAAAGTATTGGAAGGAGACTTGCACACAAAGACTTATACCACATTCATGACTGAAAAAAAAAAAAGACACACGTTCTGATAGCAACTGATGTGTTTGCATAGGCAAGGCTATATAACTAAGTATTTTACTAGCTTTCTGCCCTGTTGCTCTTGGGACGTGCTAAGGCTGACTGTGCACAGTCAACTCCACTTCCAAAGAGCCAACGCTCTGTAAATGCACACCATAGCATGCTATGTAGCCAAGCCCTAAAATGTTCCAAATGCCACATACCGTGAACTTGGATGAATACATACGGCCTAAATATTTATTGCATAAAACCTTAAAAGCAGTTTCTGGAAGGGATTGCAGGCAAAGGTACTTAAAAAAAAAAAAAAATCTGTAAGATCCTGCTAGGATTGGTGAACTAAAAAGCTAAGCAGTGCCATAGCAGTTAAATGCATGAATGCATCTCAGATTCTTTAAAGAAATTCTGCTGCTGCTCTGGTAAAGCAATCTTCTTACATTTAACTTAACTGCCAGAACACGTAATGATCGCAGAGTAGCGCTATCCAGGCATATTAATACCTTTTGTTGTACCTCCCCAGAAAAGTGACTAATGTGTATAGAAGTGTGCCTTCATCCCTATGATTCAAAATCAGACAATATTTTGCTTCTGTGAGTACAAGGAGGACAGTATGTGGGTTTTTGGAAGACCACAGTGTGGTGCTTGATGGCTGGTGTGCTTTGCCGCTATACCTCTTGCGGGCAAATGTGCTGTTGCAGGCTCTGTGATGTAGGGGTGCTCTGTGTCAGAAGGAAGGAGGAAAGGAGCTTGGGAGGACGACGACACCAGGAAAGCTGTAATTTGAACACATAATGAAGGGGAAAATCCTGCTGCTTTTAATTTCCCTTCCGCAAAGTAAACAGTGAGATAGTGATCCTAAGTGTGGTGGCAGTGCAGACAATCAATGAGAATCCCGTATGGTTTGAGCCAAACCGAGTGATACAGGTAGTTTCCTTTGAAGTGCTGGATCCCTTTTTGTAGGGAGTGAAAAGATCTTGATACCCACGGATGGTATCTCATAGATCCTTTCCCAGGCTGTGCAGAGCACAGAGCTTAATTACTCCTCACACAGAGTGTGTGGGGTGTTTTTCCCCCCTGACCCTATCAACCAAGCATGAAAGTGTTTGGTATTTACTGCTGCAAGTATAATGGTCAAATTCCTCTTTGCTTTTTTTTTTGAAGTCACTTTGATATTCTTTTGCTTATTAATAAGGTGCTGTGTATTGTCATGGGAATTTCATCATGCATTCAATGACTCTTTATAGCTGCATCAAGAAAAAAAAGTACCGTTAACTGTACGTAATCTATTACCTTTTAGTTTTATTATCATAAAATCATTTGGGATCCTCTGTGTGCACAGCTAAACATGTACCACACAACACACTTCCATTACCTGATAAATGACTGTTTTGTTTGACAGATGATGTCTCAGGCTGAGGGCCAGCAGAGAGACTTGATCAGGAGCATAGAATGCCTTCCTGTCTCCGGTCACCTTACATCCTTGGATCAAGATCTATTAATGCTGAAAGCAACTTCCATGGCAACCATGAACTGCTTAAATGACTGTTTCCATATTCTCCAGTTACAACATGCTTCTCAACAAAAGGGATCCTTACCACCAGGTGGGTATAGATGCTCACAAAGAGCAGAACCCTATAACAAATACAAATCCTTTCCTTCTTGCAAAAATAGCTGTTGCAGTAAATCCGGTTTCGTATGGGTAGAGAAAACCGCTGGCTGCCTGGTTTTCTGTGAGTTTTTCTAGAGTCTGACTTGCTGGTGTTGGGTAGAACTCCCGTGCATATTGGCGTGGGTTTTTTTGTTTGTTTGTTTGCTTGGTTTTTTTATTGTTTTCTCTGTTCTATCAAGAAGTCTCTGGCAGCAACTGTATAAATGTAACATTTAATTGTTGGGAGCATCTCACAACAAAATGAAGTACATAAGGCCCCACAAGAAGGCTGCCTTTGGGATGTAACTGGCTGCTCAGGAATGGTAATAGTGGAAGGGGATTTTTATGGGATTGCAGATTCTAGGATATGTGGTGTCCAGTACAGCTCTGTCAAATGTCATGCTTTTCTTTTTTTTTTACATGCTAAATACCTACTATAAGCATTTACATGTGTGTAGCTGTGGTGGTGCCTCTCCCCTGCCTCCTTCCTGGGCCCCTCCATGATCTCAGAAACTCCCGTTAAACCTTGGCCTTGGTGTAATGAGTCAGGCGGTGAAGCGACCCTTTACCGTATCAGGAACTCTTGCGTAGCTGAGGCTGGGGAATGTACCGATTGTACCAGAAACTTCTGCTGCCTGGCCCAAGTGGAGGACGAGAGCGGGGATAATTGTCATCCCCTGATACCCTTATCTGAGTCGTAGCTCAAGTGGAACAATACTATTGTTACTGAAACCTTGGGAGTTCTGACGGATGACTAAAGTCAATCGTCTTGCGACCCTATAAACAGCGGTCCCAAGTGAGGCCCTTTGAGCTCTCCTGGACCGCAGCGGGCTGCGCCCAGCACCTCCCTCTGAGTGGAACGCTCCTCAGAGTTTGCAAACTCTCGAGTTTGCGATATTCGGAGGACCGTCGCCGGCTGGCACGGGACCTGGGCTGCAACACTCCTCGAGGCTCAACCCTTCGCCCATTGAGAAATTTATGTGAGTATTTCACTGAACTCGAGGGAGATTTTTAACAGGTATATCTTTGTGTGTTTATCTGTCTTCGCATTCGTGTGTGTGTGTGAATTGATGGAAGTACCTGCTAGCAAATAGTCTGCTAAAATCTTATGATCTATCTTAAGATTGTGAATGAACCTTAGACCGCTGCTAAACACATATAATCCCTTAGACGTGTGCTGTTGACCAAGTCTGGGACTAGGGGTAGATCCAGCCAGGACTACTCTGAACTCTGTGACTCAATGGGAGGGTCTCCTTACCCTTTTTGTATCAGACATAAACAGTTGTCCAAGTCTGAGACTAAGATTGGAACCCGCCGGGTCTTCTCTGAACCTCGTGACTCAGCGGGAGGGTCTCCCTTAACCTTTTCATCCTCGGTGTCTGTATAAACCATTTCAACTCAATTCTAACACGATACCCTTGTTTCGGCTGGGATAGAGTTAATTTTCTTGCTAGTAGCTGGTACAGTGCTGTGTTTAGGATTTAATATGAGAATAATGTTGATAACACACTGATGTTTTAGTTGTTGCTAAGTAGTGTTTACACTAGCCAAGGACTTTTCAGCTTCCCATGCTCTTTTCCTTTGTATGCTTCATCTGTGTAGTAAGGGATAGAGTGAACCTTGCCATCGAACTTTGTTAAGTCGTGCTTTCATAAACTTCTATTAAAATCACTTTCTGCTAATACCTTCGATGGTGATTCTTTGAGCGGCCTCTAAACCACTCATTCGCGACAGTAGCTTTCATTTCTAGTTAAGCATTAAAATACAAAGCTTTACATTTGCACAGGTTATTATTAATACTGTTTATATATCAGTATTCTTATTTTGAGTTAACATCCTAGTCTAAAACATGGACTAAGATAAGTGTTGCATTCCATTCCGAGGCCAGAACAGACTTGTAAGAAAATGCAAATTGGTTAAAGGTAAAAAAAAAAAAAATCTTTTCATAAACAACCAACCCCCCCAACAAACAAAAAAAAACCCTACAAACCCCGCTGCTAATGGGTGTGGAGTAACATGCATTCACAGGCAGCAGACAAATACTTTGCTATGTCTGCACAACTGATTGCAAGTAGGTGCTTACCAGAATTGTTCCACCTAATTTGTGTGCAGCGTATGGAACTGAGTGTATGCTTTCCTGTTTGTAAATTCTTTTGCATCTTGTTGTGATTTTTTTTTTCATGTATTATTTTGTGGCTTTTTGTGAGCAAAAAGCTTTTGAGGATTCTCAAATGCTTCTCTTATACAACAGATATGGTAAATACGCTAAGTATGTTACAAAGTACACTCGTAAGTTGTCTCTTACCTTATCTTTCCGATATTCCTATCATACTTGTGGTACTTGCTTTGCCAGTGCATATTATTTCAGAGCTGTGATTAGTTTAGCTTCTAAGATGAAAAAAAGTGTTGTATAAAAGTATTAAAACTATATAAAAATAGTTTGTGATTTTTCAAATCAACACAGGCATTAAAAGAGAATATGTGAATAGGATGAATTAACTTTTTTTGTTGTATTTCAGTTCAAAACTTCATTTTAAAAATGAAAAACTGGATGGCACCTCTTCAAATCTTTGTTTGAACTCCAAAGTTACTCACACTGAAAGAACTCTCCCTATTCCCTGTGAATTTTTTTAACTATTGTTGCATAACCGTGGGAGGTGCACATCAGAAGTCTTTTTGTTTTGGCATTTTCGCGTGTGTGCTACTAAGGTGGTTTTTTTGACCCATTACTGTATCTGGGGAAATAAGTAGGGCTCAATGAGCACCGCTGTAATAACTTGTGAAGAAGATAAGGGGTTTTTCTGATGAGTGTTTTTGAGTGTTTTTCTTATTTTTTAAATTTTTAAACTATGCAGGGAAAAGCTCAATTCATCTGACTGCTATTCAGTCGGTACCTGCCTGTGAATGGCCAAATCTAAAAAAATTGCTTGAAGATGTCCAGATCTTGAAGATTTCTGATGATATCGTAGAGAGAAAGATGGAGAGGGGAGGAGCAGCAGATTGGATGATGTGTTACTGGGGCCAGAGTTAAAACCAGACCATTAAAAGAATGCGTGCGCCTTTCTGTAGTCTTCCACTCTCCCACAGGCGTGGCCTTTCTAGAGACACTGTAATACGTTTGTTCCTTTCAAGGATTGCGAAGAAATTTTTTTTTTTTTTTTAAGTCTGTTTAGCTTAGATTTGCCCCCCACACTCAGGAGGGATACTTACCATTCTGGTTCAACTGGTGGAGTCTTTTTGGTAGGCTTCAGAAGTTGATATAGAAGGGGAAAGGGTTGTGGCTTAATTCAAATGCTGCAGGAGACACTTTTATATTTATGTGTGGGAAAATATAAAATGATTCAGGGAAAAAATCTTGAACGCGGTTCTATCTAATAAAATATATACAAGCACTGTTTAATCTTCCTAGGATCATAAAGGCAGGTAGCATACTTCAACTAGATACGAGCGAGATGCAGCAAGAAGTGATGCTGAAGAGGAGACTTGTCTAACAGAACATAAATTGAAACACAAAGTGGAAAAAAGTATTTTCAGGTCTGGTGGAGTGGTACTTGACTGCTAAGCGTGTGTTGGGCAAGTGCTTGTCAGGCTTAAAAAACAAGGATTAGAAATTATGTAAGAGTGCCAGTTTGGTATAAATTATTCAAAGAAAAAAAAATGGAAGAGTTGAAAATGCTGCCCCAACTGCATCAAGGTATACTATAGACCACAGACTTAAAGATGAACAGGAAAGTTGCAGCTATTGACTCAAATTTAGGAAAAGTTGAATGTGGTGAAATAATTACTGAATTTTTTAAAAAAAAAGTACTTCATTAGCATAAAGGTGAATTGTAACAACAATTTGCAACTCTTGAAGAAAAATGTTGAAAGTGGAGACTATAGACTCGGAGAGGTCTGTGTTTGTAGCAGAGAAGTGCTGACAACTGGTTAAAAAAAAAAAAAAAAGCTACCTGAAATAGTCAAGAGCATATGTGAATATGATCTTCCAGTTGAAGAGAAGTATTAGTGTGGTATCGTGTCCACTCACAGATTAAAACACAACTGGTAGCTCAAATCACTTTAAAAAAAAGTCCTAGAATTTAACAGCGAAAATTAAACAGGACTTAATAATAAATAAGGTTATTTTAGAAGTAGCTGATAGGGAATATAAAAGTGAGGCTACTTGTTAAATTCAAGCTAATATAGAGGCAGTGAGTGTGGATTAAATGCAGTCTAGAACATGCAATTAGAGATTATTGTGTTGAAAGTTACAGCTCAGAAAGCAGGTACTGTTCATGAAGAGGTTTAAAGATGAGTAAAACCTTTTCAAAAAGGTAAGTGTGACAGTGACATTCTGACATCTTATTTTTTGACTTCTTTGAAACTTCTGTTTAAATAGCTTAAACTTAAACTGCTGAGGGATTCTCATTTCTCACTATGTAATGGATTAACGAGTAATAGACTTGATGAAAATAAACTGTCTCGCTGGGGAAAAAGTTGTCTGGTCCCATTAATAAAGCTGGGCTTTTTTCCTGCCCCAGTATTTTCCCGGTGGAAATACTGCTGTTTATCTGAATTAATCTTACTCTGCCTGTTGTGGTTGAGGATGTGACCTAGTTCCAGGTAACAGATGTCTGGAAATAAAGGACTGTGTATCATATAGGAAGAGACAAGAGCCGCCTCAGCGTAGGTTCCTAAGCACAGGGAAATGTGGTGGTAGAAATTCAGACTTCCTAATAATTTCTGTTTGCAGCCCAGCCAAGATGGTTTGTCAGTTTGTGTATTCTTCAGTAAAAACTGATCGGAGTCACCTGTACATTTATTAGCCTTTGAAAAAGAATGGAACATTTGTATTATTAACGAGGAACCCGATCTGTTCTGATAAATTGGCTGGGAGTAACTAGAGATGCTGGAATCATTGAGTGGGTAATAGCTTTCCAAGCCCTGCAGCGTTTTTTTCTTTTGAGCAACTATTATTTATTCAGCAGTGTGTGCTTGCCTTCTTTGCAGCGGAGAAAAGACAAGTACCCTCTCCAGAGAAAACACTGGCAACAAAACTTTTTCTTCTTCAGCTCTTTTTAGTCTAGAACTGAGCTGGGTTTGAGAAACTGATAAGTGGTGGGCTGCTTTTTTTTGGTACCAGTTAAAGAAAATTGTCAGGGTTACTTAACATTCCCGTGATACTGGGTTCTTCCTGTAGTGTCTGATTACACCTTTCATGACACCAACTAGTTTCTCCAGTCCAAGTTGCATGTATTACAGCTCGCCAATCGCAGTGTTTGTGCTAATGATCACTGAAGGTGGTGTCTCATTGCACCACCTTTGTTTAGTGGCTGCTGAAGAGATTGGCTGCAGGAGGAATTGGCTGCTTTCAGCTTATTCCTTAAAAAATAGCTCTTTTGTGAAAACTGCTATTTACTGACCTTCCAGAGGATGAGCAAGTTTCAGCGCAAACTTTCTTTTGCTTCAGGAACGACGATCAGTTGGTTGGAACCGAAGATATCTCTGGCAAACCACTTCAAAAATGGAGCGGCTCAGAATTTCCCCACAGAGATAAACAAGCCAGCATCTGTCAGAGAAGAGCAGTCCATTGCAGAGCCCTGCCAGCTAACAAGGGTAAGGTAATGTGAACATCCCATTTCTGTGGGGAATTATTTTGAGGAATATCTGTAAATGTTTCAGTCGTATTATGTGAAAATGATTTAATGACAATTCTTCTCACACTTTTTGGTTAGCTGTGTCGGAGGAAGAGTGAGTGCAGTTGCAGTAAATGAAACTTTCTACCTTGCTTTTTCAATAATTTTTGCTGCTTTCTGTAGCTAGCTGTCAAGTGGAGGGAACCAATTCGGACGGTAGTGCAAGGTGGTGTTGCGGTATTCCATTGCATTTTGATCTAAAACAACTGGAAATTGAAGTGCAAAAAACCTAAATGGAATTCATGACACTCTCAAAATGGGCCCAAGAAGTGCTGCCTAAGTAAATGAGACACAAAATTGCCGGTCTCCAGCTATTAAATCTCTCCATCTTTCTTTCCTAGCTCTTGCTGTGTCTTAATCTGCGTTTTTCTTAATCTGAGCAACTCTCATCACTTGACTTCAGGATGGCTTAATGTATTTGAAATACAGCTACAGTCTGTATCATTATAACTGTCAAAATTGATTTGAAGTGCAAAATACTAAAGTAAAAAAACAGCAGGGATCGTGATAAAGAACATGTTTTCCTAACTAAGCTAGAAAATCATAATTACATTCTTTTTATACTAGTTGGTTTCACGCAGTTGTTTGGATGAGACTATCATTACAAAAAGATGATGTGCTGTTGTATGTCTCTACAACAGCACCGTGCTATCTTACAGCAAAATCGAAATGGAAAAGCTTTTTTCAGTTGCTGTAGTTTATAGATTTTTAAATGGATCTGAGTAGTTGCTACCAAGTTAAAAAAAAGAAAAAATGAAACAAACCAGGAACTTTCAAATAAATCATTTAATTCCTTCCTTCTAATAATTGAGTGAGTTACAATTCAAGTGCTTAATGTATATCACTGTCTGTATTTGGGATATGACTACTCTTATCGCTCCCCTTAGATGTTTTCAGCTCCCTTATTTATGATAGCAGAACAGCGTAGCATCCTTGGAAATGAGTCACTGCAGTTTTCATCAGGGTTTGAGCTCTGTGTGAGGTCTTGGCCCCCTGTTTTTGATGGTTGAGTGTTCATAAATTTGCCTGGAGCTAGGGCAGCTGGTCCAGGAAAAAGGGCTTTGCTTAGGCAGATGCATATTGCTGCCCTCCTGTGGCATTCAGTGCCTCTCCCCTCTGCATCTGCCCCCCTCCAGCTGTTTGCCCCGAGAGGATGCTGCGCAGCGCCCTGGGAATACCACCATCCCTTCTGCCTTTCTGCTTGCGGAGTGTTGGTTGTTAAAACAGTGCTTGCAGGGTGGTGGTTGTTAAAACGGTGCTAATGTAATTTCTGCTAGTCTGTCTGGATGCTTTAGTTATACTAACAGGCAACCGGCATGTGTGGTGTGTGTATGTGTGGTGTTTTTTTTTTTTTATAAAACTACTCCAAGTTACTTTTTCTTTTACTGTTACGTGTGGGCACTAGCAGCAACATCGATAATGCTTCTGCAGACTAGCCTGTAGATATGTTAATTGCTTGTCATCAGGCATGACAGTAAGCAAGTAACTAGGAACTACCATTTGCTACAGCCTGTGGACTAATGATGGCAACACTGGAAAGCCTGAAGTAGTGTGGAGGTGGAGGGGTGTTATTGAGGTGGTTGGAATTTCTGCTAGCATTTGCTTCGCTATTTTTGTGTATGTGTTAGATGCTTGCCATTCTGTTAGCTCACAAAACTTAGAGGAAAACAGGTTGTATTTGCCTTTAAGCTTTTTTTTTTTCCCTCCCTGAGCTGCGTGAGAGATGATAAGAAATCTTAGCCTGAATCCTCTAGATGAAATCTGCACTGAATTATCTTAATGTCCCTTTAAATTCTTCAACTGTTGTTTATCTTGGGGGTAGATTCCATTGTGTAGCTCTCTGCAGGGGTTTATTTAGTCTTTTTTTCATACGTGGACAGTTAAATACAAGATGAAGTCCTTTTTGGATATTGTCTGGCCAATCACATCTTTGAGCTGATGTTTATGGCTCTTATCCCAGGAACCTGAAGAAATAAATCCAGATGAGGAGTTGGAGGATATCTCTGATGATAAAGAAGATGATCTAGGAGCAGTAGAAGAACAGCGCAGCGTTATCTTGCATCTCTTGTCTCAGCTGAAACTTGGCATGGACTTAACAAGAGTAAGTAACTGAAGTGTGAAGACTGGCTGCAGTAAAAGTGAAGTGCCATTTTAAACTCAACTGTTGTATTGAACAATATTGGGTTTAAGATGAAATTGTGGCCTGTAGCAACTTCGGGTCCCAAGATCCGATGTCGCAGGACATCGCAGGTTTTAAGTGAAACATGCTGAGGGAGTAGATTTTCTTTAATGCAACTGGCCATATCTTTTCTATTACATTCTCTTCATGTTTTCTACTATGGTTTTGCTGGCTTTCCTATAATGGCCTGTTTTCTTTCCTGTGTTTGCAGCTTACTCTTTCCATGCTGTTTTCTACAGCCTTCTATATTTTTGTCTTTCTGCTTTCCTTCCATGATCTCTTTTCTCACTTGATAATGCTTTTACACACAACTCGCATAACCCTACACCTGCATTCATGCTGCTTCTGAAAATAAGTTTTCTTTTGGTTCCCCATTATCTATTCTCAGAAGTCTGTTTACGCCTCTCTGTCCTGTTCTCATTTTTGTGTTTGCTCACAGCTATAGCAAGCAGGAGCAAAGTTATGCTGGAGAGAAGTGGGTTTGACACTTCAGTGCAGATCTCAAAAGCAAGCAGCTTTGAAAAATTAACGCTCGGTTACTACTAGACAACTTGGGCAGCAACGCTGGGAAAATTGGGCTGCTACCTGTAAAGACTTCTTACCATAAGCGCTAGACGCTTGTAAAGAAAAAATGGATTTTACAGTGGCGTGGAATGAGGAAAAAACTCTCTTGGATTTATGGATTATAATTTTTTTTCCAAGCTATGTTTTTTAAGCACTAGCTACTTGGCCACTAGAAACACTTGTATTGTGGAGCTTACATTTCACAATTCGGGGCGGGGGAGAAGGTGGTATGAACAGGCCCTGTTGCCTGTGGGCCAAACTTAAACCCCTGCTGCTTAATCAGGAATTCATTAAGTCATTATTTCACTTATATTGAAGATTGGATTTGGTCTATCTTTTTCTCTTAGTTGGAACAAATTGTCAAGTCTGTCTCCCAGTTGTGACTTTTGGCTCTGTGTGCAGAATTGTCATTAGTTCAGAGCAGGCAAAGCATTGAAATGCGACAAGTCTGACTTCAAAAAGAGGTAACGAAGTTGTTAGGATTGCATTTAACTTAAATATCAGGGTACTGAAGCGAACAGCAACTTTAATATTCCAGGTTGGTGTTGCAACAACATGGCAAGTGTATTCAGCTTAACTTGTATATCCATTAAGAGTCTTATGTCTGTGCTCTAACTCTTTGAATGCAGCTGATTTAAATGGACTGTCTTGTTCTCATGGTTGAGACACCTTGTGTTGCTCTTTACGACAGAGTTAGTTATGTGAGGTTAGTTGCCGCTACAGGGAAGGAGAAGACTGATGATACCCACAGCCTCTTACTCTACAGTATTGCTCTAGGCCCAGCAAAGGACAGGACTGCTGTTTTTTATAGTGGTGAATATAACTGGGAAAGTATAAGGTCCTCTGCTCAGAGGTACAGGATCAGCCTATACTATGTTATTTCTCATGGATGCTCGTCCTAGTTGCTGTGGTGAGAGAGACTCTGCAGGCTCTTAAGAGCTCTGGCATAGCTTGCCTGCTTTTCTCTCCATTAGACAAAACCTTTCCTAACATCTGCTCTGAACCTTCCTTGCTATAGTTTGAGCTCCTTCCTGCTTGTTTTCTCCTCCACAGACATGTGGGACACATTATCTCTTTGCAGCTCTTTTATGTTTTTTGAGGGATGCTCAATCCCTTTCAGCCTCTTTAGTCCTAATAGTACTTATTGGGCTTTTATCTCCTTGTAAATTGCTTTTCTGGGACCTCTAATCACTGTATTTTGCTCGCATGTTAGAAGAGGGACAAGAAAGTTCAGTCTGAAAATGCGGTGTCCAAAACAGGACAAAATCCTCCACCTGAGAACTTCCCTTATAAAAATGCCTATCACTTTGTTTTACTTATTAGAGCTTTCTGGGTTTTCTTTTATTTCAGGTGGTTCTTCCCACTTTTATTTTAGAGAAGCGATCGTTGTTGGAGATGTATGCGGACTTCATGTCCCATCCAGATCTCTTCATTGCAATCACAAATGGTACTACCCCTGAGGAGAGGATGATCTGCTTTGTTGAGTATTATCTCACTTCATTTCACGAAGGTCGCAAAGGAGCTATTGCAAAGAAACCATACAATCCAATCATTGGGGAAACATTTCACTGCTCCTGGAGGATGCCGAAGAGCGACGTAGCCACTGATGCTAGCAGTAACTTCTCTGCTCACTCTCCCTCAGAGCAAGTAACTCTGTCTAAAGATCTGGAAGGCCAAACAGAGCTGGACTACTATACAGTAAAATTTGTAGCCGAGCAAGTGTCCCACCATCCTCCTGTCTCAGGGTTTTACGCTGAATGTGTAGAGAGAAAGATGTGTGTCAATGCCCATGTCTGGACAAAAAGTAAATTCTTAGGAATGTCAATAGGAGTGACAATGGTTGGTGAGGGTAAGTGTAACTTCTGTCCTTTATTCATTTTAGAAAGTTGTTAAAATACTAGTTTGAGAGGAAATTTGATGTTGTATGCCTCTGGCAGAAATACAGATGAAGACTGATCGGTAGTTGTCTTTCAAAGACTTTTCAAAAAAATTTGCTTGCAGAGATGTCAGCTGCTACTGTGGGTTTTCAGATTTTTTTTTTTACATACTTTTTGTTTTTCCTCTAATCTCTGTGATCTGTAAACCTTAATGTACAGTCATTCAGTGATTTCTTACTTTACTGTTTACAAAGTACAGAAGATACTAAAAGTCCTCATTATAAACAGCAAGTTTTCACATGGAGGAAAAAAAACATATAGGTTTATGCTTTGCCAAAAATCAGGATTATATTTGGAAATAGAATTTTGACTTTTAAACCAAAGGGCAGTTACTGTAATTGGAAACATTCATAAATATCAGTTTACAAGCATCGGACAAACTAATTTGCACCAGACACTTATTAAATAGAAGTGTTGTTCAATTCGCATATATTGCACTTACGTATCTTACTATGCAAGTTTTAATTGTAACTACAGAAGCTGGATCCTTTAGGGACAGAGAAGGGTAACTGTCCTTAAACCGTAATTTCCCTTCAGTACTAGTATTTGCTGCAAGAGATGAGACGGCATCTCCCATTCCGTGTCCCCTGTGTATATTGCCCAGTAATGGGGATTCCAGGCACTTGCACGTGAACTGTGTACATGTCAGGGGAATGAGCAGGGGATGTGGGGATGTGGCAGGCGCATCTTGATGCTTTGGCTGTACCAGGTGGTTTCTGAAGCTAATATCTCCTCTAGGGCATTTCTCAAATCATGTCGTAACTTTTCAGAATTTCTCATGTTTTTCACACTTAGGTCAGATGCACAGGGATAATTTGCCACAGAGGCATGAGTCGATGCAGGCAGCAGTCAGTTGACATGCTGTGTTCTTGTAACGGCCAGAGGTAGATCTTGTGGGGTTTTTTAATAGGAATAACCCACACATCTTAAAAACCAAAGAAAATTCTAGTTTTTTTATGAGATTCTTGACATTTATTGCAAAAGCTACTGTCAGGAGAAAGTTGGGTTTATCTTGGCAGAGAGATGCGGTAGGGAGGATTGTCTCTGCTACCTGCCTTCAGATAGGGTAGGATGTATTCTAGGGAGGGAGAACAGAGCAGGAGTATTGGCCTTCCCCAGGATCTGCAGTTCAGCGTATTCATTCGTTATTTCCTTTTGGCAGCATAAGTCTTGTGTTGCCGCGCTCCAGAACCATCAATAAGAGAGTGACCAGCCCTTTTACATACTACTGGAAAGTATGTTGCACAGCACAATGTTGTACTTTATGGAGCGGTATTATTAGGATAAATGTCTTTTCCCAAAAGAAACATAAATGCATGTTACTCAGGTTAGTAATTTCAGGAAAATGTTTGTGTCTAGAATCTAATAAATTTCAATTTTGTGGTGTTTTTTTTTTTGAGGGTTTTTTTTTGTGTGTGTGTGGCGGCTAAGAGGAAAAGTAGTCATTCATACTATTGGCTATCTGTTTCCGTAACTCGTTTGGTCTTGTCTAAAGTGGTGCTGATTCTTTTATTTCTTCACACAGGTCTATTAAGTCTCTTGGAACATGGGGAAGAATACACTTTCTCTCTGCCCTGTGCATACGCTCGGTCAATTTTAACTGTTCCCTGGGTAGAACTGGGAGGAAAAGTCAACATTAACTGTGCGAAGACTGGGTATTCTGCAAGTATTAACTTTCACACCAAGCCCTTCTACGGTGGCAAATTGCATCGGTGAGAACACTATTTTCTGTTTATCCACGTAATTCACACTGTAGAACTGCAGTATCTGAGTAACTCCCCTGTTCTGTGTGCTGAATAATACTCATTTGATAGTCTGAGAAAATGTAGTTTTTCCTGTTCATAAACACTTGAAGGTATTACTGTGCTCGTAAACGATATCATAGCTAAACAACTGCATCTCATGTGATCCTCAAGGAAGAATCACGTTGCCTTTAAAGACAGTAAGGAAATTCCATGTTTGTCTGACTCTGTGTTCAAACCACCAGGAAAACAGAGTTCCTGGCTTTTATTCCTGGCTGCCACAGATTCTCTTATTACTGAAGTGGGTTAATTTTTCCTATTTTTTCGATTTGCTCCGTGTTTGAAATGAGGTTGATCTCGCTGTCTTAAAGGGTTGCGTGCTGTTTGCAACATGCATAGTAGTTGCACTGTGGGAAACATTAGTAAATAGTCTTATTTGTTTCTTATTGGTCTTAGGATTTCTGCATAAGAAACATAAGACTATCAAGGTTAAGCACCTAGAAAATCTCTAAATACCTTTTTTAAAAGACAAAAATGGTAATTGTTGGAGTGGTAATTCTTCATGTGTATGCATGGTTAAAAACTAACAGGTAAAAGGAAAGTTTGCTTGGGGTTACTTCTAGCAGATTCTAGGAAGCGTCTGCACACTTGGTGCAAAAGCTTTTAGCAGTCGTTAACATTGATGTTTTTAGACATTGTATAGTAAAACTGCTGCAGATTAGCTTTGTGCTAATATAGAGACAATTAATTAAGGAAGGAGAAAATTAAGTAGTAGTCACACAAAGAATATCTGATTCCAAAGCATTTTACTCTCAGCCATTTACTGGACCGTGCTTATTTAAACCTTTCTTAGATTAAATGTGTGAGAGATAATAATGAAATATGTAACAGCCTAGAACACCAGAACTTCTTAAACGTGGGTTGCTCTCACAGGTTGCAAAAAATCAGCTGTCTTCTCTAAATCCTGAAACAGTAGGATAAGGCCATATTTATTGCTTAGAGGAAAACAAAAAAACCCCATCAAAACCTCCATCTTAAAGCACTTTGCCCCTAAATTCCCATACATGCTTTGAATTTAACTTGCAACCGTAGCTCCCCTGTCCCAATGGCATCTGGAGAACTGAACTTACATGTAGCTCTGTTTCACTTGACAGAATTTTAAAGCGATGCATCATTTGGGATTTTTGTTTCCATTGCTTACAACCTATCTTCCACCTTGCAATAGCTCCTGTTGTGCCATAAAAAAATAAGTGATAGGATGCAATTCTACTTCAATGATTTAATTTTAGAAACTGTTTTGTTATTTGTCTCTCTGAAATCAGTCACAGATGTAGAGGCTTTTTAAAGACATATCTGCTCAATGTACTGTAACTATTGAAAATTTGACATGGTGATGATTAGACATTGCCAAAAGAGTCTCTTGATGAGGAAGCAGCAGTGTTGTCATGGTTACGCAGCGCGCAAGTGAGTTGCTATGGCAACGTTATAGATTTTTTTTTTTTTGTAGAGTGACCCTTGTTGTTAGACCTCAGCTGGATATTGGCTCCTTGGTCCTGTACCTCTTTAGCTTGATGAAATGGAGGATGATGGTAACGAACAGCTAGGCATGTATCAATCATGCCAAGCTTACAAATAAACGCTAGCAGATTTTTATCAGTAATATTAGTTCAGGCAGATATTATGTTCTGCAATGCTGGGAATGGCTGTGTGTCACACAGCAATGCAACTTGAAGAAATACAAGTTTCAATGGGAGTTTAATGTAGCAGCTCGATACTGCACCTTAGTAGTGAGTGATATAACCTTGTTTACTTTAAGCTGAGCAGAGACAGTAATTTGGTGATTGATATTAAAATACTGGATGTCAGTATTGTGTTGTAACCACACAGCGCGTGGAAAAATTAAGCTCTTAAACTTGTGAAGGTGTAACTGCAAAGTCCCAACAGGCTGGTCTCTGGCATCCTATGGATTCAGTTCAGAGATCTCTTGAGAGGAGGACAGGGACTCCACCAGGTGTAATAGCTTTGGTGAGGTGTGGGAGTCACAGGATGAAAAAGCAGCACAAAATGAAGGTTGCTTGCTTGTTGCCTACTCTTTCAGTTGTTTTCAGAAACTGTTAGTGCTTAATAGTTTAATGTAAATGTGCTCTTACTGCTCATATTGCCCCAACTTTGGCCCCTTTTCTTGAATGACTCTTAAATTTCTGTAATAAAAAACTGCTTGAGCAGCACATACTTATCAGTCTGGTTTTTTGGAAGATCTTTCTAATGAAGTTAAATTAGGTTTGAGCTGCTGGACCATGATGTCCAGCTGCCTCCCGCATGTGCAAGATGTGGCAGAAACCTTGGCTGCTCCCCCCTGCTCCGAGCCGGCTGCGAGCTTTCCCCTCTTGCCCTGGGGATTCCGGAGGTCTGATTTGACTGGCATCTGGTATCTCTGCGCTGGAAGGTCTGACCTGTGATACTCGTTTCGTTGCCCGAGAAATTAATTTTTCTGTTGTGATGCAGGTTTGGGGGGGACAGGTAGATGCAGACACAGCTGGAAGTGACCGGCGCACGTGGAAGCGGGCAGGGGCATCTCCGTGTCCTGCACTCCCTTCTTCCTCTGCGTGTGGCACCACACAGCCAGCATGGGCAAGGTGGGAGCACAGAAGAGCTGCTTTCTGCTCCCCTGTATGCAGTTGTTCCAAGGAAATAACAGCAAACCAGCGGTGTGCTATTATTAGCTGCACATAATGTAAGTGTGAAAGGAGATGTAACATGTGCTTTGTGTGAGCGCTGATGACCTGCGGGAAGGGGAACTGCAGAGTGGTGTGTTGTAGAGAGCTTGTGTACAGGTAATAGCAGTTTAACTGGAGCTGGAGATAGTGTCCTTTGTGAATCATGCAGCACCTTACAAGTGAGAATGTCTCAAGTCTTGTTTGCATAGTGTGCAGACCTTTTTGTTTCTTCTTTCTGGGAGAAAACTTCTGTTTGAGGGTGGTAATTTGTTTGCCTAACGATGCTCAGTAAGCTTCTGCTCCTTGATTCAGGATGAAGTGAGTGTCGGGAGGTCTTTGGACAGGTCTTGATGTTGAGAAGAAAAATATGCATCAGTGTGTGTAATTATGGTGATACTTGAGCATCTGTGCAACACTTTGAATGAAATATTGCATATTAAAAAGACATTTTTAATATCTTGTTATTGGCAGAGGTTTCTGTGGAAGAGACAGGAAAGAAAAGCAGTTGTCGTGATTCCTAGTTTCCTACCTTGCTTTCTACCTTTGTGTGTCTGCTGCTTATGTGAGCAACATAAAAATGAGACCACCTACTTATGGAGAACATTGAGATGTAAAGATGTGAGATAAAGTGCCAGCAGGTAGTGAGATACATTCTTGGTAGAAAGTTTAATTTTTATTTTTTAAGTCTGAACTGCACATCTGATGTCATGTTTCAAGTGGAAATGATCAACTGCTTATTACATGTGAACTGTCCTGTCTTAATTTCTTTTTCATTTTCAGTTCCGTTAAAAGGTGTGAAACAAGTTTAAGCTGAAGCCAAAAATGGAGTTTCCTGGGTAACGTGAAGAGAACTAGAGCAATGAGTGAAAGTCACTTTGCTCTTTGAGCTTCTCTGTGCAAATGCAATTCAAGTAACTAACATTTTTCAATACAGTGTGACAAGTTTGCAAACTCGTTCCAAATGAAGTTGAGTGATTATGCAAGGAATAGTCCTCAGGTGCCTTTTAAAAATAAAAATTACTTTCCTAGGGTCACGGGTGAAGTGAAGCAGAACACGACGAACACAGTGGTGTGCAGAGTGCAAGGGGAGTGGAACAGCGTGCTTGAGTTCACCTATAGCAATGGGGAGACAAAATACGTGGACTTGACAAAGCTGTCTGTGACAAAAAAACGAGTCCGGCCCCTTGAGAAACAAGGACCATTTGAATCTAGGTAGAGTATGTGTTTACTATTGTCTGACCCTTCTTGCTCTACGCAGTCTGGTGAATGCCTTAGGAAAACCTGCAAATGTAGATATTATTTGTGGATAGGGCTTAGCAGCAGTGATCTTAATTTTTTTTATTTTTTAAAAAACAAAAAACAAATGCATAATAAAAAGTGCAAAAAACAAGCGCAGGCGCGTGGTTGTTTATCTTGTCTCTTTTATTCATGGACAGAGTTGTCTTATGAGTTCATAAAGTGCCTGCTAGAACAAAGCCTCCTTACCTGTTTTGTGTTTAACCATCAGCTACCCAGCGGGGCTGAGAAGGGAGGGGGCTGACAAGGAAGGTCCTCACAAGAAACCGCTTGTTGAATAACACTTCCATAGCAACTTTAAAGGGTGTACAAACAGACATTAGATTGGCACAGCCGAAACATCAGAGCCATTCCTATCCGCTCCTAATTGCTAGCCTAGCAATAAGACTCAGCCGTGAGCTCTTCCACCTGCGCTGCACCATCGTGCTGCGACCTGGGTTGGTTTGTCATGCATAAGTGGAGGCAGCGTTCCTGTTCTGAAAGAACTGCATGCGGCGGTCCTGTAGTTCGAGGTGGCAGGCTGAGAAAACCTTTGAAAACTGAAGTTAATGATTTGTTTTATAGGAGGCTGTGGCAGCACGTAACAGAGTCTCTGCGGGATGGAGACATCGATAAGGCTACGGAGCACAAGCGAGCCCTTGAAGAACGACAGAGGAATGAAGAGAGGCTTCGTGCTGAAACAGAAACACCTTGGTGTACTAAATACTTCCTTAAAGAAGTAAGTTCCCAAGCACTTAGCTGTTAATGAAGGCAAAGGCAGAACTACAATAAAAGCAGGTGCACATATGGGTCCGTGTCCTGTCAGAATAGAGTATTTGGCCTTAGGTCTTACAGTTTAGCTCCACAGGATCCATAGGAGTAAGGTGACATAAGCACTCCCAAACATGTAAAGGTGTGACTTTACCCTTCACTTCCCAAACACTTGGTTTTGCGATTCCCTTGCAACAAAAAGTTTGCCTGTTCTGTGGTTCCATTTCTTTTGCCAAGTACTTCCTCGTGGCACATGGAAAACAGCTTTACGTGTACATGTGTAAGTAGACTGTACCAATAAATACCCAAAGAAAATAATCAGTAGTACTAATTTTGCTTATGTTGTGTGCATATGAACCCAAGATATTACTGTTAGCAAGAGTTCATTCTCAGCTTAGAACTTTTTATGTTCTTGTACGTTATGTTTTGGGTGGAGCTTATATGTTCAATGGCTTAACCTGTATTTCAATAATGGTAGTAATAATAATACAGTAAGACTTTTAATAAGGTGAACTGCGGACTGCCCAGGAAGACCGAGGGCTGCCGGTATGATAACTTTGAAACAGGCTTTCCTTGTGATCCAGATGATGAGACCCTGCTTGTGTAGAGAGCTTTGCTGAGCCCCATGCAAGAGGGGAGGACTCAAGTAAAATTTATGCTGTAGTAGTTTAGATTCTCCTTGTAGTGAAAGCTTTATCTGTTAAACTGCAGTAGTGTAACTCCCCCTTCTTCTTCCCATATCTGTGGTCTAGCAAGGGTTTAAAACATAGGCTAAAAAGGTTTTTTCCAGTTTTGTGTTTTAAACTTCAGGACTATCTGTTAGCCCCAATAAAGTTTTTTGTTCTCTAAAGCTATCTTAGTATGACTAGCTCTGATTTAGATATTTGTATTGTTAGTATCTAGATTTAGAAGAAGTGAAATTCTGTTGCTAATTGGCGATACAGATCTACTCAGAAAAAGTTTAAACGTAATCCTGAGCTACTTCATTTCCGGGTAAGCAGCTGGGCCGTGTTAAAACTGATAATCCTGGATAGCTGCCTCTCTGCCGGCTTCTTGTTTGGCTTTTTAAAGTAATCTGGATCATGCAGTTGAGAAGAGTGGCTTTCCATCTGGGTTAATTACAAGTGCAGTTGATTCCCAGAGAGCGCTGCGGCTCGGCAAGAGTCCGTACGTGTTCTGAAGTAGTCTCAGAAGCCTGCAGCGTTGATCTCTGTGTCTTAATCTGTGGAGTTAAAGGTATAAGATGTGTCCCTCTGGTTTTCACAGCTATCAGTCTAATAGTTGTGTGAAAGGAATTCTCCCAGGGCAGTGTCTTTATTATAACCGTATTTTCTCTTTAAATTGCAGGGAGATGGCTGGGTTTATCATAAACCCCTCTGGAAAACAGTCTCTGCTGCGCAAACTCAGCAAACGGACACTAACTAGAAAAACTGCTTTAAGATGAGTTTTTCTGATTTTCCTCTCCTTTTCTTCTGTCTCTCAAAACACAGTAATCGCACTGAGTGTCCCCTTTTTATGTAATTGTGAAAGTTTAAATAAGCATAAAGAAATAAATATACTAGGGCACTTTAAAGCTATTAAAAAAAAAAAGAAGATTAAAAAAAAAAATCAAAGTTGTAGAGACAGACTTGCCAGGTACATTCAACCAACTTGTTTTTTGTATGATCCAAGAGATTTTATCTGAATTGTGTAAGATTCTTCTAAGTAGATATGATTGCAGAAGCTGCCTAAGAGAAGAAGGAATGTTGGATTTTGGAGTGACATGGGAACTTTTTTCAGAATCTGTGTCAAGCTCTTTAATAACTGAAACCTGCTCAGTACCCATGTAGACAACAAAAAACTGCTGCTTTTATGCCCAGTGATTAACCTTTCTGGCGAAAACTGGAGGGGTGTTTGGAAGATGTGCCTGAAATCAGTGTTAAGAAACAACTGGATCATGATGACTTTTTTCTTCAGAGAGAATGCATGCATGCATCAGAGGAATATGGGATATATGTAGAGACTACCTTTCTTTTTTATGGATTTATAAAAACAATTAGAATTGTAACCATGGAGAAATTTTTCCTCTGAAACGTTTTAATATACTTGAAATAATTGACTTGAATTGGAAAAGTAATTTGAACACTTTTCAACTCCTAATTTTATTAAATCTCTTTGAGTGACTTTGATTTTTCTCATGTTATAATGTAATAAGGTTTGGCCTTTTTTTTTTTCCCTCCTCCACCTTCCCTTCCCGAGGACTAAGGCTTTCAAAATGAACAGAAAACATACAATTCTGTATTTAAATTTCTCTGCCCATCTAGTCATCTCAGAGATGAAGTATCAGTGTTACAAACTGTCCTTTGGATTGTTTTGGTTTTTCTCCTGTGGTGTTATTCAGAACAAAGCAGTGAAATGTGACCTGTGAATACATGGACTGTAGGTCCTGGTTTTTCAGCTTACCATAGGGAAGAAAAAAAAAAAGCTGATTATGCTGAGGACTGGGTATTGATTTGAAACACAATCAGATATCAGGAAACTGTATTCAGGTACAAACATCCTTTGGTTTTTTTTATAACTATTTTATTGAAGTCTAAGAATTGCTGGCAATTAAGAATAGTACTTATTATGGCTTTCGTTATTGTTGTAACTACAAGCTACCTTAATTTTTCCAACAGTGGTGCCTTAATCTGTTTTTTCTTCTGATGTAGTCTTCCAATCAGTGTATATAACATTATCTGCCACTTCCCAGCCATGGCAACGGCTGCACCTGATCCAGCATCATGAGAACTCGCAACTGTGTGATCTGGTAAGATGTTTTCCATGGAGAAGATACAAGTGTAAGAATGCATCAGAAGGTTTAAATAACCATGTTAACTTTCAACACAAACTGTAAATTGTGCAAAAAAAGAGTTGGGTTTATGCACAGCTATTTTGATCCTCGTGTCCTTTTTTTTTTTTGCTGTGAAATGCACTGAGATCTCAATGCGAGTCATAGTCCGTTTGTGAGAAGTGGGGGTGGGGATAATAAAACTACAAAATGATTCATTTGTTCTGTCTGCTTTCCTAGAGATCAGGTGACCAGGAAGAGTAGGTTGTTGTTATCTTTTATGCTGGAGATCTGTCTGTCTGGGCTTTCCTTGGCCCTTAAAGTGGGATATTTTGGCACTGTGCACTTGAATAGTAACTATATTCTCCAGCAGAAGAATGTTTTAGGCCCTGCTATCTTGTTTGTGATATTCTATAAACCATCCTGTTGTGTTAGTTTTGGATATCCATTGGGCATTTTCATGTTTAACCAGGAATAAAAATAAAAATGAAAACAGTGGGATTAGTTCCTCCTTGTTTCTGGGTCTGCGGCACGTTTGGGGTGTGCTCCTTGGGCAATTCCAGGATTTGGGGGTAGGAATCATGGTGGCAACACGTGAACTTCCATGATTCATCAGTACCTGCACCAAACTGGGGGTGGTAGAGGGACAGAAAATAAATTGACAACACCGTATATGTTTCATAGTTGTTTTATCTGTGTCAGATTTGGCAGCAAATCTGTGGCAGATTTGCTTTAAACAAACAGCAAGGGCTGTGGTGCAAGGTCCAGGTTTTAATATTGCAGTGATCAGAGCAGAAAACAAACTTTTATCAGCTGAGCATACTCCAGGGATCAAACTTGTGCTTATTAAAATATGGACTTATGACTCAGTCACTGAGCTCTGCTTAAGATTTTGATTTGGGAATTTGTCAAGGTGATGGCTGTAAAACAGACTGAAAAGCTCCCATGTTGACCATAAACCCATTTGTGTTCCTTATATAATATTATTAGTCAAGTTATTTCTCTTCCACCCTCATCTGGTATGCTTGTGGTTTCACACTAAGAAAGCTGTTACTAATTTTGTTCTGTAAAAATAGACCCAACGCTGAAGAAGAAGTCTTCTAAAATACATGAAATTATTTCTTTTAACATGGGGGTGCTGCTAGGAAAAAAAAAAGTTAAAGCCTTCCTTTGCTCAGATGATCGCAAGAACTGGAATGGCTTCCTGTCGTGGATTTAGTTACGATGCAAATTTCTAGTTACTTCTAGAAACAAAGGACATAGTTGAAAACAGTTTAAAAAAAAAATCTAGCCGCTGAATATCCAGTTTAAATTGTAAGACATTTATGTGATTCTTCTGAGAGTTGCAAGCACCCTACGGACTAATGGCTGTATTTTTAACTCTGACCAGATTTGGTTCTCGTGCATAACTGCTGTTGTTTCCATCTTGTACCTTCTGGAGCGAAGGGAAGGGCTTACTGCTGCTTCCTATGTAGATATTTGCTGGAACCAGAGTGTGTTCAAATGCAAAATGTGTGTGCAAAATGTAGGATTTCAGCTTATGTTCCCTCCTGTCTTTTTGGCTTGATTGGGCTCCACTGAAGTTAAGAGCAAAATTCTTATTGATCTCAGTAGTTTTAGGCTCCCTGAGTTATAAACAGGTCTTGGAGCTTAAATAAGTGGCTCTCTTCAGAGGTGCTGCGTACCCTGCTGCTCATGGAAAACAGTGTGACAAGTCACTCCTATTTAATGCAGGCATATGATGCTGAAAGCTTGCTTCTGGATTTGGTTTTCATGGAAAAAAATGCAATATGTAAATTGGAGCGTTCAAGATTTTAGGCATGGGGAGGGGAATAGACTGAGAAGTTTTTCAGCATATTTACAATATAAACTGTCAAGCCTAGGATTAAGTCTCTGTCTCCCCAGGATAATTTGGATATCAGCCATCAGAATCAAAGATGCAATGTCTAGTTTGCACGGGCTAATCCCCCTCTGTCCCAGTCACCTGTGGAAGAAGAGGTCGGAGTGTTTTAAAGCATCTTGAAGTGCACTTGGAAGAACAAGTACCCGTATTCGTCAATGTTATATCCAAACAACTTGGTGCAAAACTTGGTAGGGGAAATTCTGCACGGAGTATTACGGGAAGGAAAGATTGGACAGCCGGGGGGGGGTTTGGTGTGTTCCTGTAGTTTCTTATCTCCATGTCAGAAAAGCTGCCCCATGCTCTCTGTTTCTCTTGGGCATACATACAGTAGAGCAGTGGTTAATATATGAAAGAAATGAGACTGAAGTCAGATGGGTGGAAAGGGTGTATTTATGGTGAACTGGGGAGGATATGCTTCAAGAGAAGAGGGTTAGCTTGAAAAAATCATAAGGTGACAGGAGATAGCAGCCAGGTGGGGAATTGGCGAGAATCGTAGAATCATAGAATCATTGAATCATTTAGGTTGGAAAAGACCTTTAAGATCATCGAGTCCAACTGTAAACCTAACATTGCCAAGCCCACCACTAAGCCATGTCCCTAAAATGAAAGGTATGGTCACAGTTGCAGGTGGAGACTTATTCATGGTAGCTGAAGTCAAGTTTTTATTATTTAGATTTGATGCAACCTAATTCATTCCCCTTCCATCCTTCTTTGAAGGGATTAGAGACAATTTTGTTCAAGGCTTTTATTTTAGGAGCTATGGAAACGGTCCAAAGAGGTGAAAACAATAGCAAGAGAACAAAAGCTTTTTGTATGGCCTGGTGCTGTTGTAGCTGTTTATTTTAGAAAACCAAAACAGCCCTGCAGATCTGCTTCCCTGCTCCGCATTGGGGAGCCTCGGCTGTAGAAAGCTTGTGGCTGTTGTACGGTTTTCTCCCTTCCCCTCTCTTGTAGGGGTCGATCCATGCAGCTGCGTGCTGGCAAGCAAAGTATTCCTCTCGGATGCTATCCTGAAAGATATACCTTTGTGTAGGTGAGTGTCAGGTATGGGCTTGCAGGGCTTCTTACTAGCAGCTAGGGTTTTTATTACCTTTTGCTCCCAAGGGTGGAGGGATTAAGACTTGCTCAGTGCCAGGGTTCAGAGCGAGGTATGACTTACCTTTCCTTAATTGCCTTTCCGCTACGGAGGCAGCCTGGCTTGGTCTGGTGGTTATGGGAGTAAAGGTCCCGGTTCTGTCTGATCATGTTTCTTCAGGTTGAGTAATACAGCAGAGGGGTATGAAGGGGTTGCGAGAAGAATTAGCCAACACGTTTGTGTTGATGGCATTATGTGGCACAAATCTGTTGGCTAGAGGTGGCTGGAAACTGGACTGATACGGGGAAAGAGTTGTCTAGATACCCTGTATGGAGACTACTTAGAGTGAAACAGTGGTGTCTATATTGGTGACTTTTTTTTCTCTATTGAAGAAACTTCACACGCCTACCTGAACTATCAAGTACACCCTGGAATTTCCCAGTGAAAAAAGGTGTGTTGGAGTTGTAGCTGATCAGGCTTTTGCAAACTGGATTATCAGGTATCTTTATGCTCTAAGGACTGTCTGATCAATTAATTTTCTTGGGTGCCAGCATTTCTTTCACTGAGGGTGTGTTACATCTCAACATTTTTTTCTTCTGCTGCTACAACAGATTTCTTTTTTGTGTGGAGGCCATTAAAAAAGGAAAATTGAAAATTGTCTTGATATCTGCAGAATAAGCAGTTAGAGAAACTTGTGATGGCAATATGGAAGGACTTCAAAAGATAGACATGGAATTCAGGTGCTTATTAATAAAAGATTAAACATTATTATTTTAAAAAATAATAAAAGGAATGCTTTGCATCATTATACATTTAAAGTAAGTACAAAATCAGTTCATATATAATGTTGCACTTTAACCAAAGTATTGATTCCACAGTTCACTGTATCTGTGGGAGGAAACAGATCTTATAAATAAGTTATGTACTAGATCTTAGTTCCATTTTGAAAAATGAAGCGAGGTTTTTTCCCATGAGCTAAATGCTTCTCGCTTATGCTCTCGTTTCTCGTGATGAGGCTTTTCGCCTGCTGTGTCACTGCGTATTTCTGCTCCCATCACTGTCCTGGTGCTCCCCGCCTGGAGAAGCTGTTTTGCTGGCCTCGTTGTCCGTGTTGTTGTTGAGGATGTCGTCGCAATCCATCTGTGCCATCAGGTTGAAGCGCTCAGCCACGCAGTGGGCGGTGAGGCGAGCCTCGGGGTCGTGGTCCCAGCACTCCGTGATGGTGTCGCACAGAAAACGCATTCCCTGCAGTCAGAAAGGCTGAAATTAAGATCTGAAGGCAGGAGGAAGAGGAGCTAGAAGCTGATCTAAACCAGTCGCAGTGTTTTACCGTACTTTTGACAGCTTCCTGCAGAAACGCTTTTTTTTGCTAAGCTTAAGCGCGGGAGGAAACGGCCTCAGTAAGTTGTGGCAAAGGCCAGTGCTCGCACCGTTACTGGCACTGCTTGTGTTACAGCAGCAGCCTCAGCTCGCCTGGGATCTGGTCCCATTTTCCTTGGAAATCCTCTCTGGAAATCGGTTTGTATTGACTGTGGGACTTAAATTGGGGCCCAAGGGAATTAGACCCTTCATCTCCTGTTTCAGCCTGGCCCCTTCAGATCGGAACATCCTAAAATCGGGAGGGACAGGAGAGGTGCAGATCGTGACCCTCGGGGTGGCTACCTGGCTGGCAGCTGAGCCCAGGTCTCTGGGTGTCAAGCCTGTGCCCTGGCTGTTACACCTGGATGGAGGGGAGGGGTGGGGGGGTTCAAAGGCAAGTTTGGAATTAAACTTCTTAAATATGACTTCTTGTTCTAGCAGCTTTCTGGAAGGGTGCACCACGCCAAATAGTCATTGCAGCGTGCAACTAAACTTGGTTTTCTCACCACGAAATAGTGTCTTGGTTTAGGTGGGATTGGGTACTTCTCAGTGTGCTCCAGAACACATTCGGTTCTTCTCAGTTACAATGGTTATGTCTCCCAGTAATGTATTTTTTTCCAATTCTGTAGTGCTCTGAAAAGAGTCCCAATATTTTGGGCTTAGAAACAAAACGGCAGTATTTGGCTGGTATTTTTCCCACTCTTAAGCTAGTAACACAGCTAGCACCAGAAGCTATGTTGAACCTTCCTTTGCCTGTATAATTCCTATCATGTGCTATTGCTTTTTGCATCGTTGTCAACCAAGGTTGCAACACAGTGGAAAAATCATTATTCTAAATAAAGCTTCACAGTTTTTAGTGTTTTTTTTCTATTTCTTAATTTGCAATTAAGAGAACCCAAAAGTCTCATGTGGACCAACACAAGAGGAAAATGCAAGTCCTACAGAGATTTACCATCAGTGTCATCTGTCCTTCTGCACCTTTCTCTGAACTCGCTGCTCTCTGCTAAGGTTCATCGTACTAAATCTTCCGTAATGGACCCAGATTAGAGAGAACAGGATTGTGCAGCAAAACTGACAGATGGTGCGTTTCAGTACCTCTTACATCACTCATTTATTAGCTTAGTTGAAAGGATTTCAGGATAATTGATTAACATGCAAAAATGAGCTAGCTTAGCTGAAGCTTTTAAAATAAGCTTTTTCTCAAACAGAACATGGTACTATCGTACGGCTTAGTCATTAGATTTTCTGTGCTTATTTTGCCCTGAAATCGTGACATTTATTTGCAGTTTGCCTTGTAGGTAGCAATGATGCTCTTTTGAATGGTACAACTGGAACATCTTCTTACGCTCACAAAATGGATTTAGTTTGGGTTTTGTTTGATATCTCCAATTTCCAAAGGGTGCTGAGTTTTAAAAGTTTAGTGGCAATATTGACTTAAGCTCCCACTGCTCCTTCCCGTCCTGCACCAGCCCTTCGGTTGTGCCCGTACAACAGGCTGTTCAGCTGCTTCGTCCAGGAATTTACCTCGTCTAAATAACCACCTTTTTTTTTTCTTTTTTTCTTTTTTTAAATATGGTGGGGTGTGAAGCGAGGTAGAAGCATGAGCTTAAGGTGTTTATAAGTTTTCTGGGAAACTTTGGGGATAAATTTCTTCAATGCGCCTTATTGTGCAGCCTTGCAAACAGTTGCCTGGGAGCTGCTGATGGGCAGCACACTGAGTGAATCAGCTCTGGCAGGGAAATTAATGCTTATGTCTCCTGAAAATCTTAAAACATGGTCAACAATGTCGGTCTTTGCTTGACTGAGAGTGATCCTGATGGTTGAAACGTGGAAGTAGCATTTGGAGCTCTGCATCAAACTTATTTTCATTGGTGGGAACGTCTATGGGTGCTTCCCATTCAGGTGAGCAATTTGTCACCCTTTCTTGGTGTCACCCAACGCTTCCTCCGGCAGGAAGCCGTTGACCCCAGGAGTGGCACAAGCCGGTGGCTTTCTGCTGCTTCCCAGCAGATGGTGCTGCCCTATGCTGCGTCCTGGAGAGGCCGGTTGGAAAATGCCCGGAAAATCCTGTAAAGCCAGGCTTGTAAGGAGATGTTTATTAGATCAGCTAAGATTAGTCGGAGGCAAACTTTCAGGAACACAACGTGGCTTTTCTCTTCCTCTTCCCCAGTGAATATCAGGTGGTCTAATAAAAGTTACTGCCTATAAGCCTTGCTCTGTTTATGTGCTAGACCGACCCGACTACAGCAACGTTATTTCTCGGAGGTGACTGCAGCCAGCCCTTCAGCTCAGCACGCAGCGCAGTTATGGGCAGGCTCTATCAGAGTGTGATTTTTGACAACCCAAGCCTCTCTGTATTTTTCCTGTGGTTTCAAAGTTTATCAGAGACCCTGGGAGGTGAATGTCTGCGGTGAATACTCAAAGGCTTCAAATATGTAGCAGTGACGACTGAAGTTCCAGTATTTGCCTTCATCAAGGAAGAAGGCTGGGTGAACTTCAGAAATGGACTTGACGACTGATAAACTCGCTGATGGTCCAGCAGAAACCACAGATTCATTTGATGCTGTTTGCAGCTTTGGTCAGTCAGGTCGGTTGTGAGTCTTTGGACAAACACGGTTTTGAGGGGAGATATTGTAGGGAACACATGGCCTTCTAAGATCAGGAAATTATCTTTCCTCTTGAAAAGCCTGGCTTTATGTGCCATCCAGGCAGGGTGGAAGCAGTAGCAGTGTGTTTTATGGGTGGATACTGCAAAATGATGCACTGAGCACTGCAAGGCTCTGTGAGCCAGCGGGCTCAATGTTTCAGCTTGTTTTTCAGATGAACTGAATTGTTGATCAGCAGATGGTGTTTTTCCACAAGACACGTGAAATTTAAGAAGTACCAAAGTCAGGTAAGATTTAAAAATCTCGGTCGGCGGGCCTTGTGTCCTCAGTGCATGGAAGAAAGTACTGGGCCTGGGGGAGAGAGGACCGTGTCAGGGCCGGGAGGTAGCTGTGCTTCTGGAGCTGGTTGGTCTGGGTGTGCTTGGGGATGGTTTCAACAGACCACATCTCATCATTGCTGAAGTATTTCTATCCTGGAGCGCTGGGTGATGCTTTCTGTGCTGAAACGCTGTGCTTTCAGACCCTCTGAGCTGAAGGCTGGTGAAAGACTTCGCTTCGCTGCTCTCAGTTTCACGTGTGTTTCCCGATTGTTTCACTCGAGGGAGGTGCTTCCCATTTTGGCTTTCCTTGCAGAAGTCCTCCTCCTCACATGCCAAGTCCTGACCTCTCATGTTAGAGGTAATTTTGAGCTTGAAACCTCCACAACCATGCGGGCAGGAGGCTGGATGCACCTCCCTCCCCTCTGTCCCTGCTGTGAGATGGCCGGGTGCGAGGGACTGTGTTTCCTGAGCTAGAGGTTTCTGGATACGGTGGTTATGGGAGAAATGGGGTAGACTCAGTAACTTACAGTTTTGTGAGAATAGCTTGCACTAAAATGCTCCAATTTGCTGTTATCTGCAAGATAACCGAATACCATCACTTGGCATTCCTAACGCTTCCTGATCATGGCTACTGATCAATAAATTTTGCAGTACCCCTGGCTGGTGGCTTTTCTACCCCAGGGAAATGGGTCTAGTGGGGCTTATGTGGGCTCAGCCAGCCAAGAAGGAGCTGGACGTAGGGCCCAGGAGTTCTGCCCTTTTTTGCTTTGATTACAGCTTTAATACTTTTGCAGGTGGGTTAGTGAGGTGGGAGAATGTGGGTTGCTCTTTTCTGAATCAGCTACTCCCAGCTTACCTGATGTACCAGCCAGCTGCTGGGGATCTCGGGGCGTCCTCTGCCATGCAGCACGATGTCCCTCATGGTATCCACGCAGGGCTGCTCCTGGACTTTTGACCCAAAAGGCAGCTCATAATTCTTTACCTCTGCAAGGAAGCAACAGCAGCATTACAGGATGTTTTTCATGCATTCACTGCTTTGCTTTGGTATGGTCCATCGGATGAGAATAAATCTGTTTTTATCAGTCTGCAAAAATAAATGGATCTGGAAACACATCTGTTAGAAATCTGAACACAGAAACGTAGTGCTGGGTTTTCATGTAGAGGTTGTTTTCAGAGACAGGACCGAGGAACCATCTGAGCACCTTCTGAACCCGAGAGATGCACTACAAGGGCTTGTTCTGTCTTTGGATGAGACGTATTTTGAGCAGGTAAAATGTGTTGCACTGGTGAGAGATGGGAGAGGCGACTACGGTACCAGCATCCAGATTCCTGCTGTGGGAAGCGATCGAGTTAGAGGAGAAATGGCCCTTGCAGAAGAGCAGCCCCATGTCATGGGAGGCCAAGGAGAAACTCCCTGTTGCAGAGGTGAGAGGCCACCCTGGTTTTTGCCAGCTCCTGCCCGGATGCAAATGCAAGTGAAATATGAGTGGGGAAGGATGGCCCGGGACGCTGGCTCGGGAGCGAAGGATGCACGGGGCATCTGAGCCAGGCCAGGCTCTTCTGCCGCCGAGCGTGGGGCACGTGGGGCAGTTGGGGCAGCTTTCTTGCCGAGGGTTGGAGCTTCTTGCAGCTCCGTGGGCTTGTATTGCAAGTAGGTGGGAGAGGGAAGGAACCGGAGAGAGCTAAAAAGGGAAGAGAGGGGAGCAGGCAGGGGCTAACAGCAGGGCAGTTAATTAAATGTTTTGCTACACGCAATTTCGGATGCCAGGATGTGGCTCTGGGAAGTGAGGGGGGGACGTGGCTCTGTCAGAGGCTGGAGTTTGCGAGTCCCCGTTGCAACATAAACTCTCTGGTGGTGTCAGGGAAAAAAAGTGCTTGTGGCCAGGGAGGGGGAGGCAGCTTCGGCTCTTCCTGCTTGGTTTGCTCTGCGTCGCCAGCACTGACTCGGATGTGACTTGGCGGCTGGCCGGCTTTGAGCGGGGGCTGGACCAGATGACCCCCTGGGCTCCCGTCCTGCTCCTCGGCCACGGAGCCGGCCCCCTCGAGCCGCGGCACACGAGGCAGGCAGCCATGGGGGAGGATCTGCCACCAGCTCTTAGCAGCCCTGCAGAGACCCGAGCCACCCCAAATCAGGTCCCGCACCATCGGCGGGGATGTGGGAGTGAGCCACGTTCCCGTATGGGGAGGAAGGGAGTGAAAAGGCATGTGGCAACCCCTGTATGATGCTCCTACCTCCTACCACTTCACATCTGGAGGCCATTTCCCACAAAACGAGGGCCATGGAGTAGACGTCCATCTGCTTGAAAGACTCCAGGTCTTCCAGGTTCACCCTGGACTCCAGGACCTCTGGGGCCATGTACCTAGCGGTGCCCACCTGCCCGCAAAGAGGAGAGAGGTGTTAGCAGGGGTGGGCGAGGACTGTGGCCGCAGGGCAACCAGGGGTGGCTTGCAAAGGGTCCCCACCGGATAGAGCCGGTGGGTCATACTTGCCTGCCCGCTGTTGGCAAAGTCGTCCACCGTCAGGGAAGGGTCGAGGCGTATGGCGATGCCGAAGTCGCAGAGCACACACTCCTGCTCGTTCTTCACCAGGACGTTGGTGCTTTTGATGTCCCGGTGGGCGATGGGGATTTTCGGCCTGCCGCAGGCGGTGTAGTCGCTGTGGAGGTGGGCCACCCCGCTCACCAGGGAGCCCGCCATCTTCTGCAGGTCCATCCAGCTCAGGATGTGGCGGGAGAGGTAGTCCTTGAGGTTGCCCCGGCTGTGGTAGGCGGTGATGAGCCAGTACTCCCGGCGGGGCCCCGCGCCCCGGTCCTCGGCGGTGAGGAACCGCAGGACGCTGTCGTGCTTGAGGCTGGCGTCGGTGAAGATCTGGCTCTCGTTCTTCCAGGAGGAGTATTCCTCGCAGGGGAAGATCTTCACGGCCACCGTCTCGTACTGCCCCGAGCGGCTGTGGCTCAGCTTGGCCCTCCACACCTCCGCGAACTGCCCTTTGCCCACCATCTCGTCCAGCTCGATGGGGAGCAGCTCGGCGGGGCGGCTGCTGGCGCAGGGGGGGCTGGCGCCGGCCGGGCTCTCGTCCATCAGCACGGACAACTTCTCCTCCCGCTCGGCGGACCTCCCCGGCTCCGACAGCGCCGGGGGCTGCCCCGTCTTCCCGCCCCACGCCTTGGCTCTCTTGCGGCGCTTCTGCGTGCGGCAGAGGTAAAATATCACCGTGATCATCACCGCCACCAGCAGCGGGGGCAGGAGGCTGATGGCGGCCACCGGGATGACCTCTTTGCTCTGCAGCATGGAGTAGCCTGCGGGGAGGAAAGCAAAGGCGAGGGCGCTGCCGCCGCGGGTCTGCAACAGCTCGTTTTCATCACGCAGAGGAGGAAAATATGCGAAGCCGTTAATGAAGCGCAGCCCTTTGCGGGCCCGCGACGCACGCCGCGTACAAACGCCATCCCGGCAAAGAACCCAGATGTAGGCAGTCGTTAAGGGAGCTGCGCGGTTTAGGTCTCAAATTTAGCTCCGTTTATCAAGTGAGGGTTCGGGACGCCGGCCTGGGTTAACTGGGCCGGGCGGTGCGGCGTGTGAGACCCTGCCCCTGCCGCCAAAACGGCTTGGCTGCCCTTCGGCGGCTCCCACGCTTGCGCTCACGGCGAGGGGAGCCGGGGTGGAAATAACAGTGATAAAGCCGAGGCAAGGCTCGAACAGAGCAAAACTCTGAGGGGGTTTGGGGCTGGGGCTTTGCCGGACCCCTGCGGCGCACGGAGAGCCAGGAGGGATGCTGGGGGGAGGGTGGGCAGCGTGCAGGACCACCGAGCCCCGGGGAGCACCGGGATGCTTTGCACAATAATTAGCGTTAAAGGAACGTCGTTTCAGTGCTGGCCGCCAGTGTTGGCATCTCCTTCCTCGCCGCGTTACAACACCGACCCCCGTCAACCAAGCAGGCACGGCCGCTTTTGTTTTATTTCTTTTAAACCCCTGTCAGCCTTCAGATCATCGGGGAGGGAGCACACAAAAAGCCCTAACCCTCGCACAATGTATAATTGTCTGATGCTTTGATGTTCGCGATTCCTGGAATAAACATGCTGACTTCAGTAGAGATATTCAAGTAAAATCTTACTCAGAGGTTTTTCTGCCAAGTATAATAACCCAAGGGAAGAGGGATAAGAATCATTCCATAAGCAAAACTCTCGCTGCTTGACCTCAGTGTGTGCAGATCATAATTCAGGTTCTGGAAAAACAGAGCGTTTAGCTATTTTCCTTGGCAAATTTCAAAAAAATGTGCTGCAGCTAATTTCTGCGAGGCTGTGAAAGCGTTTCTAAAATAGGCATCAGGTTCAAACCACAAGATCAACCTAAACTGATATAAATCAATAACTAACTCAGGAATATGTTTATTTTGGAAAGCGTCAGGCCTGGATATCACCTACTGCTTTAATGGATTTACCCGATGCTTAAGATCCCATCTTCGAAACTCTGAAGGAAGAGAAGATATTTTTAAGGGAGTTACGTGGACGAGTCCGGAAAAGGGGAAGTTAACACAGCTTCAGCAAATTCCTTCGTGAGGATGCCCCTTCCTGATGGATACGGAGGGGTTGCAGCATGGCTTGGACCTCTTCTACGGAGAGCAGATGGAGCTGCTCTGGCGATAACCGCGGGTCTGTAAACCCACGCCTTGTCGAGCATCGCTGCGTGGGTCCTTCCATCCCTGCTGAGGGGAGACGGACCTCCGGGGCCAGGCTCAGCCAGCAGAGGGGTGGAGAGGACTCTGCATGCTCAACCCTACCCAGCACCTTCCCAAGGGGGCCCCTCACTACAAGAAGGACATTGAGGTGCTGGAGCGTGTCCAGAGGAGGGCAACGAAGGTGGTGAAGGGTCTGGAGCACAAGTCTTATGAGGAGCGGCTGAGGGAACTGGGGTTGTTTAGCCTGGAGAAGAGGAGGCTGAGGGGAGACCTTATCATGCTCTACAACTACCTGAAAGGAGGTTGTAGCGAGGTGGGTGTTGGTCTCTTCTCCCAAGTAACCAGCGACAGGACGAGAGGAAATGGCCCCAAGTTGCGCCAAGGGAGGTTTAGATTGGACATTAGGAGAAATTTCTTTACTGAAAGAGTGGTCAGGCCTTGGAACAGGCTGCCCAGGGAAGTGGTGGAGTCACCATCCCTGGAAGTATTTAAAAGACGTGTAGATGAGGTGCTTAGGGACATGGTTTAGTGGGCGTGGTGGTGTTGGGTTGACGGTTGGACTCGATGATCTTAGAGGTCTTTTCCAACCTTAATGATTCTGTGATTCTATGATTCTAAGGTGTCCACTGGGCTCCTGCTTGCACGGCTTTAGGAAACGATGCCTCTGCGTGTTCGTTAGGGTGGTCTCTGACCAATGACGGGGTCCCCTGCAGCCCCGGTGCTAGGGCAGTGCCACCCAGCAGCCCAAACCAGGGCTTAAGGCATCAAGAAATGGGAAAAAATCTGCCTGCTTTAGCAGCCGGAGAAGTGCTCATCTGTATTAGATATTTCTCTGCTCAGCAGTTGTCCATACCATTGAAGATGACCATAAGTTAATGTTTAAAATGCAAATGATCCCTTAAAGCAGAAGAAAAGGATGTAAACAATGGGGTCTCTGAGTCTGGGGCTTACCAAGCTGGTCCCACAAACCAAATCAAGGAGGAGACAATTGTTTAAGGCCCACACTGCTCTCGCTCTGACTTTCAGCACTTTACGTGCCGGCTGGCAGGAGGAGGCTGTTTGTGGAAGCCTTCGGTGGGGGCGGCATTTCCAATGAGCCCGTTGTCGTTTTTGTGTGAAATTACATATCCCAGCATCGGCTTTGGGGTTTGACTATCTCTCCTCACTCCCGGGAGTGTGTACCTGTTATGTTTGGCTCGGGAAGCAGCAAAGAACTGCCAAATCTAGTTAGCATCATTTGCCTTCGTTAAAAGTGGCTTCGTTTGTTCTAAGAATTTGCATTTTATGTGATTTTTTTTTTTTTTTTCTTTTGCGGGAGAAGCTGTGCCGCTGACTTGCAGGTTATGCTTAGGCTCATTTTCAGCATTTCGTTGCTCTGTAATTATGGAAAATCGGAGGCGTTTCACTTTGCTTTTGTTACGGGTCAGATTCTTGATGGGCACTTGGATAAACCTGGTCCATTTGGAGTTAGGGAGGTTTGGACAAGCCCCCAAAGGCTCGGGATCTAGCTGGAAGCGTTTCCAAAGTATGCGACCCTCCCGAGGTATAAAAACGAGCTGCCTCTTAGTTTTCCCTCCTGCGGATTTACAGCTCCTGTTGGATCTCCAGCCATCTGCAGAAGCATCTGCAGGCGTGCCGAGCTGCGCTCACGTGCGTGTACAGCACTGGGGTGGCCCTGGCCGTCCCTGCCCGGGGGAAATGCCGCTGCAGACATCCCCAGGAGAGCGGCAGGGGAGCCCCCGCCGCGTGCCGAGCCCCGCGACCGGCACCACCACCTTTTTGGGTTGCAGCCATGGTGGACGCCAGCGGTTCCCGTGGGTGTGCCGGGGCAGGATTTGCTCCGGCGCGATTTATTTAAAGCTTTCAGAGCATTGACTCACGCTGGGTTACATCAGCTTCTGGGTTCCCCGGTTGATTCGCCCTGCGCTGAAGGGCACGGCCTACCGAGAGATTTTACGGTAGATTTTCCATCGCCTGATGTTTCCAGACCAAGGCTGGAGGCATTTCTGGGAGGGATGGTTTAGCCACAGACAAAATACTGGGCTCAGTAACGGGGTACAAATTTTACCTAGCTTTTATATAGGGAGGTCAAAGATGATGCTGAAAGAGCTCCTTCTGGCATTGCATCTCCTACTCTGTTGGACATATGAGTTATTTGTCATTAGCGTTGGGTGCTTCTCCCCCCATAAATAACATTAACAGAAGTACTCACCATTGGTGTGGTTTTCAAAGATAAGTTTATCGTTGCACTCCTGCTCATCCACGCAGCCGCAGATGTAGATGGTCCCGTCCTCGCTGGGCTGATGGGTCATGACGCAGCGCGAGGTGTTGTAGTTGGGGACCATGAGGTTTTCGATGGGGCGGTGGGGGTTGTGGCAGAGCGTGCTGATCCTGATGCTCTCGTTGTCCTGTCTCCTGCACGTGCCAAATGAACCGACAAAGCGTTAGTCTAGCGGCTCAGCTTTCATGTCACCTGCATGTCATCTTAAACTTGGTTTTAAGATCATTCATTTTCAGCCGTGTAGGGAATGACTTATTTGCAGCGGCTCTGGTATAATTCTAATTATATGTGCTTTGGAGGGGCTTTGTTAAAGTCCTTTATCTCTTCCAAATGGTGAAAAGAGAAATGTTTAGCACATGCCAATAGTAGGATGTGGGCCAGAGACTCCGCTTGTTTCCAGTAGATAATATACCAGTTCATAATCACACCTTGGATCAGGTAGTGCCAACCCTAAAGCTGAGTGCCCTGCGTGGGATTTGGGGCAAAATGCCTCCTTTACCAATACCAGCTGCTAGGCCAGCGGGTTTGGGGGCTGTATGGTCCCAAGGAAACCCTCCAAAATGAGGGTCCCACCTCATCTGTCACCTCTGCTGCAATACAAGTCATAACATCTCTGCCTCAGGAGGGGCCAGGGTCTCTGCTGCCCAAATTTCACCTGTGCAGGAGAGAGGCGGGGGACGAGGGTGCCGAAACGCCTGCTCGCCAGCCACCGCTTGGCTCGCGCTTCCCTCCGGCTCCTCTCAACCCATGCGTGCAGGTGGAGCCCGTAAGCGCCTTCTCATCCCCCGGGCTCCTCTGGGCTAATTGCTGGTTGTTGCGCCCTGTCCTTGCACAACCATTTGCTCCTGCCTCCGGCGACCTGCGGAGCAGAGCCCTTCAGTCGCTGGTCGGGGCTATTTCTAGAATCGGCTTGACCTTTGGAGCTGCTAAATTATAACGTGAAGGTGATACGACTCCCGCACCATGGGGCTGTGTCTGTGTTTATACCACGGCTTCAGACACCGAGCAACTACGAATGAAACCTGCTGTGTTGCCCGGTGTGTCCCGGTCCTTACCGGGTCTGGGACAGAGGAGCGCCGGGGCTCGGCACAGCCAGGGATGCGATGGCAAATAAGCCCTAGCTCTTCCTTATTTCCATTTAGATAATTAAGAGGAAGGTAAAAGCATAATTTCTTGGCATTTCTACAGAATTTGTTCTTTGTTTCAAAAAGAAAACAGACCTGCTTTTTTCTTTTTCTTTTTTTTAATCGCTGCGTTTTTCTCCAGCTCCGTGTAACAAGCCCGTGTCAGAGATGGTCATAACATCAGCCAGGGGAGACCAAGACGTCCCTCCCACCGGCTGAGAGACAGGAGCTGGGGGGGTGAAGACTTCCCAAGAGATTTTTCTCTTTCTGGAGCAAAGATGCAAAACATCCCAGTGCCTGTGTTGCGCTTAACTTGCGCACAAGGGTTCAGCAAGTGCAGTGAGAAGAGGTGAAACATTTCAAGGCCTATTACCAAAAGGTCTCATTCATGAAACTCCAGTTAACTCACTGAAATATGGCTCGTAGCACCAGTTCTAGCTCCTTGGAGCTTTTTTAACCACCAATGCTCAGTAGCCAGGTTAGGTCCTTCTCATGTGCCACATTTTTTGCTCAGCAACACCTAGATCGGGCTGCCATTAAAGCCGTGGAAATGTGTCACATGTAGAGCAAAAGGATGGATTTGGCTCTGGTTGTCGTCCGACTCCTCAAGCACAGGGTGCTTGTTTTGCTGGAAAACTCCAGCTCTCCCAGTGGATCCGAGCAGCATTGGCTCAACATGAGGGAGCTCGGCAAGAGGGTCCAGCACAGCGGCGTCCCGGCGCGTGGGAGCTCCCTTCTTTTGGTGCGCGGTGAAGTCATCCTTGTTGGACCCATGGCTTCATCTCCACCCGCTGTCTACCAAGCTGGGTGAGGGAAGAGGTTTGGGGAGCAAACAGTGGAGATCCTCAAAAACTGGGGTGCCCAGGTGGATCTGGAAAGGGCAAGCATGGGTTATGTGCCTTTGTGGGGCAGATGGTGGCAGCTGAAGGGAGCTGGAGCTTGGAGATGGGATTAGGAGGCAGCTGTTGGTGTTGCGATGGAGCCTCTTGCCCTCGGAGAGCCAGAGCAGAGCTAACGCAGGCCGCTGGCACGGCACGTGAGACGTGCCGGGCAGCTCGGGGCCAGACGGCTCCTGCCCTGCCGGCACCACCGGAAAAATGCAACCTGGGACACGGCCCTTCTCCTACTGGGAGGATCAGCGCCTGCCCTTGTAGAGCCAGTGGGTAATTAAGAGCTAATTAAGAGCTAAGAGCAGAGCACCAGGGTTGGACCCTTGTTTCCGGAGCCTTCCCCAGAGGAGGCAGGATAACCCGGCACCGGTCGGGTTTAGAGGGCAGCCCCGGGCCAAGGACGAGCGGCGGGGGGTGGCCGGCCCCCGCGCGGGTTACGGGCGTCTGGCGAGCGCTGCAGCCACTCCTGGGGGCGTTGAAGGAAATTACCACCGTTAACAACTTTTCCAGGGACAGCCTCTGCTTCCCGACCTAGCGGTGCAAAGCGGGAGGGTGAAGGTATGGAGAGGTTTCACGATGCCCTCGGGGTCCGCTGGGAAGTCAGAAATAAAAGCGGAGGGAAGAACCCAAATTTGTCATCGTCTTCCTAGGACAGGGCATGGAAAGTCCCCCGGCCTCAGTGCTCCCTTTGTTTTCTTGGGGTTCCCAGGTAACTTGTCAGAGGAGCTTCCAGCTGAAGAGTCCCAGGACGGTGGATCCCTCCCCCGTGGGCTGCCCAGGCTGGGCACGCTGGAGGACGTGAGCACGTTGCTCATGAGCATGGGGCCAAAGCTGCTGCTGTCGCTGTGATACCCACCCAGGACAAGTTCGGATGATGCAAATATGCCTTTGCAAGTGAGCAACGGGCGGCGAGGCTGGCTGGGAGGTGAGCCCTGCCTGCAGTGATCTCAATCTCAGGATGGGTCTTAGGACGGGGTGGGAGATGCTGGGAGGAGGCTGCGGGGCTGGCAGGTTATTTGTGACCCCGCAGCTGCCTCACCCCATCCGATACGCGGTGCGAGGTGCAGCCCCGTCCCATGCCATGGGATTGCTTTTATGCTGCAGGGGTCTTGCTTTTTCTTGTACATATAGGCTGTCAACGGGAAAACCCAGCGAGATGCTGGATTGCCTATCCCGGATTTAAGGTGGCTTCTCCATGAGTGTATAGGGGAATTTGGGGCAGGGGGTGGATTTTCTTTGTTTGTTTGGGTTTCTTGTTGGTTTTGTGTTTTGGTTTTTTTTAAGTCCATAATGCAACAATTATGTTGAGGCAAACTCCTACTGAAAGCGGGGCGTACAGCATTCACGCTAATTAGCAGGTTGAGATAAAGCCTAGTGATAAGTGCTTGGCTGGCTTTCACTTTGGCAGCCAAATTAAAAGGGAAAGAGGAGAAAATCACTCTGGGCAGACCCAAAATGGATGTTTTTTTAGTTTTGCTCATGGGGACCAAAAAAGCTGGGGGAGGCACTCTTCCGGGCAAATGATGCGGCGTATGCTTGGCCTGAAGTGCAAGATTGCGTTTCCCTTCCAGGCAGCATCTCCAGGAGAAGCAGAAAAGGGCTTTTCCCAGGAGATGGGAAGGAGGTGGGTTAAACCCAGCAGGTTAAACCCCAGTTCAGTACCAGGTCAGATGTCCACGTGCTGGATGGGGACAGACCTCGGCTGCGCCCCTGCACGTGAACCAGGGTTTCACCAGCCTGATGCAGGAGGACATCACGGGTTTGGGGGGCAAGGCTGCTGGTGTTGCCCAGTGGGTTCAGCCTGTAAAGCTAAATTGAGGGGTTTATGGGGTTTTCAGGTCCCGCAGCAAACTTGCCACACTTTGTGTCGGGCACTTAAATGCTTAATTTATCTAGAAAATAAACTGGTACTAATTATAGGGCAGACCAAATAATTTTTTACTGCGAATTGTAATTTTGATTATAATGGAGTCAAAGGGAGAGGAAAAGAAAGTCCTGAATTATTTTAACAGGTGATAATTCAAGTGCAGGGGTAGATACATGTGCGTTCCCATGAGCTGCCGCCCCACGAACCCCTTTTTCCCCTGCGTCCCCCCTTGACGAGGGGATTGCCGCTTACCATATGGCCACGCAAATCTCGTAGGGGTCCTCGCAGTAGGAGTTGAGGTTGCAGTTGCTGTAACACACCTTCTCCTCGCAGGCCGGCAGCGTGGAGTCGCACCACTTGCACAGGTTGGTCTTCAGGCTGCGGCGGGCGCCGGCACTGCAGGCTGTGGGGCAGAGAGGTGGTGGAAGGTGAGCGTGGCCGTGCTTGCCCGGAGTGGGGAAAAATAACCACCATTTTCACCACCAGTGGAGAAGGAGCCCGAATTGTCCCTATTTCTACATGCATTTGTTTATAGCTTTCATTTTGCTCCATTGCTTGGTCAAGTGTGCTTTACGTTATGCCGAAGCCTAGAGGAGATGGAGGGATGCCGGCGGTGCGGAGGCAGGTCCCGCCGGACGAGAGGTTTGCAGAGCCTGGGAAGCCGCAAAGAACCGCGTTTTCCCCCCGCGTTTCCCATACCATTTATCATCAAGGGGAAGTTTACTTTTTCCTCTACAACCTAGGCTCAAAGCGCCATCTCCCCTCACCCTGAGTGCACGCAGTGTCCGAAAAAGGACACCTCCGGGTCTCTGTGTGCCTGAAGACTTTATTTATTCCCCTCCCTGGGGGGAGAGAGGTGCTGGGGAGGGATGCTCGGCCAGGCTGGGGCAGCTCCCTCCTCTCCTGCTGCCTCCTCATCCTCCCTCTGCCCGTTCAATGAGCCCAAGCTGGGGAGTGGGTTTGCCACCCGCTCCCCGAGCATCTGTGGTTTTGGTAATAAAGGATGGGCTGAGACTTGCCGAGCTCTGGCGCGACAGGGGCTGCTCCTGCCCCGGCTCCGCTGCCCGCTCTGCCCCGGCCCAGCGTGAGATGCTCTCCTGCCCCTGGAGCGCCGGATCCGGCCGCAGCAGCAGGAATAACTGCTGCCCATGTGGAGCTGCTCTGCCTGTATCTCACAGGCATAAAATTATCTCTATTTTTATACAAAGGGTGAACGAGCTATGCTCGGTTAAGGGATAAATCCCAGCTAAATTTAAACTTCCTGTTTTAAGGCTGCTAAACATCTTTTTTAAATTTTATTTTAAAAAAAGACACGAAGTGGCTTATGTAGAAATAGATATTTATAAATTTTTACTTAAATAAATACACTCAAGAGCGTACAGGTAGGAACCTGAACTACAGCAGCTAATTTTTTGAAGGTTTGGGTCATCCGTGCTTCTCCGGCTGCCGCTTCCCCGAGCCGCCCGGCAGCGCTGGGTGCTCCCAGCCCCTCTGAAAAGGGCAGTCGTGGCTCACTGTGCTGCCACAGCCATCACAGGGGTTCTCCATCACCAGCTCTTAGTTCGAACAAGAAACAAACTGCAAAATCCCCAACTGTGGCTCGGAAAGCCTCAGCCCCTGCAAGCAGAGCCCTGCTGATACAGGAGCACCCTGGGTCTGTGGGCAACCTGCAGGACCTCCTGCATTCTTGGTGGTCACATCTGCAGCCTGCCATGGCCAACGGCCGAGCCCACGGTCCCTTTCCTTTTTAACGCGTATACTGTCCCAACAACAAAAAGGAATTTTTAACTTCTCTGCTTCCCAAATCCGGGGTGCGCAGCCGGCTCCAACGGCATCTTGCGTGCCTGCTCCGCTTCCCTCGCCAGCCCAGACCCCCCTCCACGAGACAGCCGTAAAAGAGCTGCTGGAAAGCTCCCACACAAAAATAAACCATTTACAAGCTCCCGTGGTCTCGTACGTAGGGCCAAGGTTAGCGGCGGAGGGGAAACCTGGCTGCAGAAGAGAAGCCTGTTGCATCTGACGGCTAGGAGGAGGAAATTTCGGTTTAAATGACCCATGCGAGGCTTAAAACGCGGCTCAGCAGGAATCGTTTTGTGCGAGGTGGCGGGGAAGCCAGGAGTAGAGCGGGTGAGGATGCTGCCCACAACCTCTCACTCAGCATCCCCCCTGTCCATCAGGCTGCTCTGGGCCTGGCTGAGGCACCTGGGGATTTTGTGGGTGCCCTCAACAGACCCAACGCCCTGCATCCTTCCAAGGGTTAGCTACTGAAATGGTGACTTCAGCTGGGATTTGAAGCACTCGCCGTCAGCGCGAGCCGCCCTCGCCTCTCCGCCTCGCTCCGCCGGGGCAGGACTCACAGGATGCTGGGCAAAACTCCTCTCAAGGACAAGAGTTTTGGGGGTGGATGAGAAAAAAGCATTTGCGGGGGGCTCTAGATCTACGCTCTACAAACTCCATCGGGAGCAGAGAATTGAAGGTAAATTGGTTTCTCCCCCAAGCCCCAGCCCCACCACACCCAGGGCTGTGCTCTGGTGGTGTCGATCCCATATTTGTGCTTCCACCCCCTCAGCTCAACCCATCCACGCCCTGGCTCGGGCTGTGCTCGCAGCTCGTGCAGGACCGCGGGCTCAGCACCATCATCCTGAGGATATCTGGGGGCCCTGCGGAGGAAAAGCAAAGGGACAAATCCAGGTTGTAGATGTCGCTGATGCAGAAGAGCAATGGGGTTTGTAATTTATGTATTTATACCCACCGGGTATGTTATTTACTTATTTATATCAAGGGTTTGCTTGAGGTCTCACAGCAAAACGTCAGCCCCGGCAGTTTTGTACTGGCGCGCATGGTGGGGATCTTGACTTGGCAGTCGTTTGCACTGCGGAGCGGAGAAGCCAGGGCAGAAGAAAGAGTTAAATATGGAAACGAGATCCAGAAATATAGCCGTAACCGGACAAAATTCTTTGGAGACAAATTGTTCTAAACTATCTCAGGCTGCGATTCTGTTATCTGCTCTGCAAGAAAGGTCAGAGCAGGAATATCTCTTTTTTTCCCCCTCCTTCTTCTCCTAGGAAGCTAAAAAGAAGAGCACAAAGCCCACTGCAAATTTCTTCAGAACTTTGTGTCCTTGAACCATTAGCTCGTAGGTACAATTTAACTGCCACATCACTCATCTTGGCCCTGATTAGACCCAGATGAACACTTTCAATATTAATACTCGGATGATTTAATAAAGCTGCACGAGCAGTAAAAGTAACAATACACTTCCATAAAGGGGTTCCAGATGTTGCCAAGGCAAATGCTAAACATCAAAATACAAACTTCAAAAAAATAAAAAAGGCAAAAAAAAGCTGGATAAGCAAAACTTGGAACAAACTATAAACTAATTAAATGTGGGTTGAGTTTTCCAAAAATAAATTGAAGCCATAAGGATGTGATGTGAGCCAATAAATAGTACAGTTAGTCAAAGTTATTGTGGAACGACAGTTGGAAAGATGGTTTGAAGTCACCGATAGGTGGGCTCACAGTGAGCTTGGCTTCCTATCAATAGGAGGGCTTGTTCTCTTGTGCATGAGAACGGGATCAAGTCTTCTGGTATCTATAACGGGGACCCCAGAGAGCTTACTGAGAGAATACGAGCCGATTTTCAAGAAGAGGAATAAAGGAAAAAACTACGCCAAAAGTGCCTGAGTCTCTCCTGCAAGAGCAGCAGGGGTGATACCACCACCCAAGGACATCGGGATACTTTTTCATGTGTGTTGGGGCAGCCCTCCAGCCTGTGGCTGCCCACAGGGCATCCACGCTCTCCGCTTGGCCACCTGCGAGGCCCACTGAAGCACCACCGCCGTAGTCAATAACCCATCCTCGTCCCCCATAAGAGAGTCATCTAAAACAGCTCTCCAAGAGAATTTCATACCAGTCCCGTCGCTGCAGCCACGGAAGCAGTCAGCTCCCAACAGACGAGCTTTTTGCTCGCTTGCCAGGTGCTCAGCTGCCAACGGTGACTGCAGCTGTAAGAACCCAGTGGGATAAATCGGGCTCTAATTAGCTCATCTCTACCAATGCAGCCCCAGAGAGCAGGTAGGTCATCCACCACCTTGCTTCAGCTCCAGCTTTCTGCACGCTGCAGTCCCCAAGGAGGGTGAATCGCTAAGGAGCAAGCCTGGGGTGCACAGAGGTGGAGGCACGCTGCCTTTGTTACAGGGAAGGAGAAAGCGCTTCGTAGCCGAAGCGATGGCATGTGCGTGCCATACATTTTCACTGCTGGGCAGAATAAGCAGTTTTAGTTCTCAGATATTCTCTCTGGCGTGCTGTCTTGTGACAACTAAATACCAGATGGGCTTAAGGAAAAGTGCTTGATGTGAGATGCTAAGGCACTTGCACCCCTCCAGCTCTCCCCCTCCCAAGGTGGAAGGAGACCTTCCACAATTTAAGGGCAATTTACCCTTAAATTGCTTTTATTTTTTAAGGACAAAGAAAAATTGATCATTTTTAGGTCATAAATGTTTTACACTGAGGTCTACCCCCTCTTCTCTGTGTATCCCTAAGCACCCCAGGGCGGAGCTGATGCTAACTCAGCCATTGCAGAGGGCTTCCCAGCCTGCCGTTACTGCAGCAGCTCTGGGAGCTCTCCGCATCACCTTTTCCATGCAGGTCAACCAACCTTAATCCCCAGGCTTTGCGTTCAGAGAGACGAAGGGCTGGGAGATTACCTGCCGTGCTGTGCGGCTTTCTCTAACCAGCAGCACGCTTAAATGCAGGATTGGGGAGCACCTGTATCTCAACCCTGCAGCCACGTTGCTCCTGGAAACCCGCGGGTGGGTGCCCTGATGGAAACCCAGCCTGCGCTGAGACCCGCTTTCCCACCTGGGTGAGCCCGGGCTCAGCGGCGAGTCCTTCATCCGCCGCCGAGTTCGGGATTAGGCTTCGCCTTGGGCTTTCATCCATGGCTAACGACATGACTACACAGTAACTGAGCCTCTCATAAAATTATTACGAGAACAAACAAATTCCTTCCCTATTATATACAGTACTTGTTTTTAAGATTAAAACAACGGCAGGGCTGATGGGCTCCACTCTCTCGCTGACCCACATGAGAACACCAGGACCTTGGTGTTCTCCATTGGCAGGTTACTCCTGACCTGCTTCCTCCATAAAGCAACCATCAGTGCCACGGATGGGCTACATCACGGTCATTCCTATGTGCCTGATTTCCAGGAGATCCTACGCAGGGTGAGAAGCCCCCATTGCAATTGTCCAGGGTGAGCTGTGTAACAGAGGTCCAGATTTCCTGCAGTCAGCTCCGGCTTGAGCTAGATCTGTCGGAAAGCGCCCGGTCTCGCTGCGGCATCCCGCAGTGCTGCAGGATCTCCCCAGAACCAGACCTCAAGCTGTTGTACTTTTATTTTGGATGGAGCTTGGCTTCCTCCAGCTCAGTTTTGTTCTCCAGTGATGGGATCTGGTACTACTTTCTGCTGCTGAACCGAAGAGCTTTTTAATATCGGGCCGCTGTCCTCCATCCATGTGTTTTACAAACACTGTATCTTCATCTTCGTAGGAGAGGTAGGACAGACCAAACGGAGCTGAAAAAACTTATTATCCCATTTTTTGCCCCTGCGAGGCACAAGCCCCCAGCTCCTGCAGGAAACCCAGCAGCGCTCACGCTGCATTTGGTTCAGAGGACCAGGCGCTGCCCTCAGGTATGTGGTCCCACATCGTCCTGCATAATAAATACTGTACTTGGCAGAGTACAGTATGGAGCAAGGAATGAGCCAGTAAAGTTTCCTGGTGAATAAAAAAGGACTGATTTTGATTGTGTTAGACATCAGTGTTTCCCGGTGCCAGAAAGACATGCAGTATACATTTCTGGTTTGCTTGGACCTTCTTCAAACAGGCTGGTAACTGACTTATTCCACCACTTATTTTTCCTTTGTGAAAATATCCCTTTAAATTAAGTGTTTAGCAAGTACTGCTTAGTCCCATTACAAAGTAAATTGGGTATGGATCGTACCAGCAGACCTCTCCAATCTCTTTCAGATGCTTAAATTACATCATGATCTAACTTCACCCCAGGGAGAGACGAGCTCTGCAGAATATTGTCCGTCCTTCTGCTTTGGTAATCTCCGGTATTTCTTGGGTACCTTTCGCAAGTTGTCTACGCGTCGGTGCAATGACTCCGCTTCTGGGACGTTTCATACAGAGGTACCCCGGGGTCATGCCCCAACAAAGGTGGCACCGTCCGGGCGAGCTGGATGCCCGGTGCTCGGTGGGGAGGACTTGACCGGAGCGGTTTCTCTTTGATTTTGGTCAGTTGATGTCCGTGCCTGTGGGCCAGGACAGGGGGAGCGTGCCCAACCCCACGCTGCGCCGCCGCTCGTCTCCTCCATCCACCGCAACGTCCCATCTTGCTCATGCCCGAGGCACTGAAATTAGGTAACGCCAGGGACCCTTCTCCTCCACCCGCAGCAAGATCCTTCCCCTCCAGGAGGTCTCAAGTTTCCTGCCCCAGATTTCACTTTCTGTCCCCCAAAGCTGGCCCTTGTTTGTCCCGGAGGTCTGGGTGCTGGTGCGGGGTCCGACCGGTGCCCACCACCGGCGCGGGCTGGCAGGGAGCGGGCGTGCTGCCGCAGGACGGCTGGGCTGGCGGGGACGCCTGCGACGGGAGGGCTGCACGGGCAATTATCTGCCATATTGTGCTCTCGCTTGTGTTTAAAAACAACAACAGCTCAACTGACTCATAGATCCTACGGCCTCTGAGTCATTTTTTATTTCTGGATTTCACTGCTCTGCCCTTTGCAACGAAGAGAGTCGCATGTGCGCGCGCACACACACACATCAAGTTCACATTTGTTTTTCCCCTATAAAAACAAAACGATTTCCATACCATTAATGAAACAGAAATGATCTGACTTCGCGTACCCTGGCTTTTATTTTCCATTGTATAAACTCTGCAGATGAAATAATGATGGTTGTAAAGTAAACCTCTCTTCTTTTTTTTTTTTCCTTTCCCTTTCCAGGCAGCCTCTTTTCGAAATAGCAATAGGGAGTCACTTACAGACTTGGCTTGTGCTGAGCCTGTAGTAATTAACCCCTTCGTCCCCAGCTTTTCCTCTGTCGGTGTTTAACCACAGCGCGGGTGAAGGCGGCAGCAGCTCTCCCCTGGGACTAGAAGCAAAGCAGGGGAGCAGAGCAGGCAGGGAAACGCGGGAAAGGAGAAGAGTTGGTCCGTGCAAAGCAGTGGAGGGTGCTTGGGGTGATGCATCCACGGTTGGACAGCTTTCCTGGGAGAGCCGGGGCACCGGCACCGCGGAGCCGGAGGTACCTGCACTCTGCATGCACACCCCATTTTTTTGGGTGCAAGTCAGCACCACCATTTTGTGCTTAGCCTGGCAGCCCCGTCCTGGGTCATCTCCCTTTCTTCTCGCTCCCTGGGTCATCTCAGCGCAATGTCCTCTCTCCTTCACACCGCCACTGCGGAAATAATCTGCGGTAAATAATTTAATCACCAAATCTTGCTCTTGCTGTTTATGACTTTACGAGGAAAATTAATAGGGTGAAGTAACACCTTACACGAGCAGCAGATACAGCTGGAGCTGGGCGCGCGAGCACGTGCCTGCCTCGCCCTGCGGGACGGGGTGAGCTGCCCTCCCCGCGGGGGTGTGAGCTCTGCTTTTCGATATACCCTTCCCATTACACACGGTCTGCCCGGGCAATCTGTCTTTCTTCAAGGCTTATAAGCATGCCACAAGCATTTTTCCTAATCGCATCTATCACGCAGCGGCACGGCCCTGCATCCCCCCAGCATCGGTTTAGATGCTTCGCTGATGCCTGGCCCGGGCGGGTTAGTGACACCGGCTGAGATACTGTTACGCTTCCCAGACTGGGTGATGTGTTTTATATTATTTCTCTTGGATTTATTAAGCATTATGTAACCGGCTAACCAATCCCGCATGCGACGCAATCGCGGCTGATTTCATGTCAGTGGAAAGTAAACAAAAAAAATGTTCTGAAGTGGCTGAACTGAAATTCATTTCCACATGCAAAGCAATTCCTGGAGGATCTGCCCCGTCTCCAGGCGGCTACTTTGCATCCAGGCTCTCATGCAACCCATTAGAAAAGAGTTATGGAAAAATTACATGTTGTACACGACAGGGCGTTATAAGCAAATCCTCTCTGCTTACTCTGCATGAAATGATTAAGATAAAGTTTATTTTACTTAATTATTTTTAAGTATCTTTGCGGAATTCTGCTGCTCCTTGAAACGTGTTACGCTGGCATATCGTTTCTCTTTTAGCTGGAGAATTCCTTCAAATGTGAAAGTTACTCACCGAAGAAAGTTTGGCATTAAAGTTTGAAAAAACAAAGCAAGCCAGCCCTGCGGGCCTGAGGTGCCGAAGCCCAGCAGGACCCGGCCCCACGTGACGGGGAGGACGTTCTGCTCTTGCTCAGGTTTGGAAGGACTATAAGTACCAGGTGAGGCAAAAGCTATACCCCCATTAGACTCTGAACTCAGGCTCTTTCGGGAGCACTCTTCTTTCTGGTGTTACGGACAACGTCCTTCCCAGTAACACCAGCTTGCACCCTGAGACGTTATGCTGAGGATGGAGGAAGACGGACTGGGTAAAACACAGACCTAGTGGTCCTGTCCCATTTTGTTCGTTTTTCTCAGTGTCTTTTTGAGACATTGCTGAATGTTTTAATGTTGTATTTCTGAATCCATTTCACTGATGCACTTAACCTTCACCGAAACATCAATGAAGTCGGTGGCTGGGGGACGCCCGGTTGCACGTTATTTGCGTTATTTTTCAGTAAGCCCCTATGGCACCCAAGCACCTGCTTCACCCGGGCAGGTAACTGCGTCCAAGTTAAGCTGAACTGCTGAATCAGGCCTGGCTGGGCTGATGGATCACGTAACAGCGTTTGCCACTTGCCGGGCTGCAATTTGAACACAACGCTGGCACCAAGCCGTGACCCCAGGGGCAGATGATGGGTTGTGAAGGAGCAGGACAGGACAGCCCTAAAGGCGATGCTGGTGAGCAAGTTCACAGCTCCATGTGGGTGTCACCACTGCACCCAGCCTTGTGCCGACTCACTAGATGAGCAAAGTTGTCCTAAAACCAGGAGGGAACCCACAAGTTAAGGGTTTGTCCACCATTCTGGAGGCTCACGTATCCCCTCAGGCGATGAGCGGGGATGGGGTCTGCAGTACTTGATGCCCCACAGCCCTCATTGAAAAGGTGGCCTGAGGCAGGGTTGGAGGTTAGCGCAGGAGTCCCTCAACTCGCACAGGACAGCAGCTTAACACAGGGTTTTTTCACTCCCTAAGTGCCAAATGTGTGCTGGCTGTTGCAGGTTGCTGTGTAATTACGGCCGGTACCTCCAGAGCCGTTACCACGCCAGGCAAAAACGGCCCTGGCAGACAAAAGCAGTTGTGAGTTTGCCCGGTAATAACTGTACTTATCCCATTAAGCATTCGGCAGCCGCTAGTTAAGTACTGGGCTATGAAAGTCAAATGCGAGGAGCTACGATGCAAACAAAGGCTTACGGCCATCCTGTGTCTGAAGGTGCAACACAAGATCTCAGCTGGCAACAAATACCTTTCATTGCACCTATTGCCCCTATTCCTTTCTCTTTCATATCTTTTGCTGTCTTTCCCACCCATGCGTAGCATTGGAAAAGCCCTGAGAGAGCAAGCTAAGCTGGCAGTGCAGCCTGAACAACAAGTTTGGGGTCTGGGAGGGGAAACCCCCCCACAGCTGGGGTCAACCCAAGGGAAAACCATATATACACCCAGACCCGTGTGGTTACCTCCACCAGCACCACACCACGGCCCCACCAGCCCAGACGGCACGTGAGGGGAACATGCCATTTCTCCCGGCAGATGGAAAGCACGAGGAATTTATTCAAGGAATGAGGAGGGGGAAAACTGCTGAGGACAACGTTCATAAGCAATGTTAGCAGCTCTGCCGGTGCCTCTGCTTATCTGGGGCTTTGTAGGGTAAAGCAATGCATTAGTGTGTGCCATGGCGCCGTGTCTCTAGGCTGCTGGTGGGGTTTGCAGAGGGCTAAGCTAGCACGTCCCCCATAGAAAGTGCCTTCTGGTGAATGGGGATTCGCACGCCACATTTGCAGAGGGCTCTGACATTTCAGCCCTTTGAAGAGCACTTTGCAGTGATCCGGTTTTGACTAAATCCTGGTTTTAAAAATGAGTCCCTTCTTCCCACCTCCCACACTGCCTGGGAGAAGGAGTCACAGCCTGGCCACGCACGGGTGGTTTGAGCTCATCTTGTCACAAGTCGTTGCAGAAATTGCTGAGGATTTAACTGCACTTGCAGGTCAGGTCTGGGAGCTGAACGGCAGAAGGTAAGAGTCAACTGACTCCATAACGCTGTTGCCATCATTTTTGTTGGTCTTGTTTCTCCAGAGCCATCAACAGTGCGTCCTATATCTGGTTTATTTAACTGCAGCTTCTGCATCTCATTCTCAGGAAGACCCAGCAGAGACAAGTCCCTCTCTCTACATAGAAGAAGCAGCAGCAATCAACATAACGGCAAAAGCAAGCGAGCTGCAAGTCGGCTGCAGACTGCAATCCAAGTCAAACTACTGCACAGCAGGTTTTTTTTTTACTATTATCATCATATTATAACTCTGGAATTCAGTTTTATGTATATTTTTCGGGCTCTGCAGGAATCCTGGATCTCCGTGAATAGATGGAAGTGAAATTTAAAGATATTGTCCAAATAGGTAAACATGTCAGAAACATTATCTGGGTCACATTTGGGCAACAGGGTTCGCTCTGTTTTCAGTGCAAATGGTTTACTGATGATTTAGATGAACTTCCTGAGGAGTGTTTGAAATTCCTGGCACACGTTCGATTTACCATCTGCTAGAAGGACTTTGATAAGCCCACAAAGAGACATTAGACTGAAGCTGCTCTTCATATCCTGGGTGGACTCTTCATGATTGACTAGTTTGTATTTTTTTGCGTTTGTATGATTTTGCTTCCCGAGGAGAAGCAAGGCTTGCAAGGGACTGCGCGAGGAGCTGCCGGGGCAGAGATGCTCTGTTAATGCTCCGTCAATGTGCTGTCATCAACTTGTTCCAGCACTGCCTGTTCTTTATGTCTGTTAAAATTATTACGTAGAGTCGAGTTTTGCCCTCATTTAGACAGGATCTAACAGTAATTAAGTAATTTGTGCTGTCAGAGGGAACTAGAACTTGAGGCTAGCCTGGATTACAGGCGCTAAAAACTTTCTCACTTTTCCTAAAGCGTCCCACATTTAGCGTGTAAATAGATGGTGTGTTCTTCTCTTTCATTTCTTTCTTGATCTCTTAAAAAAAAATCTTTTTAGGAGCTTGTGTTGTAACCTACCAAAAAGCACTGCCCCATAGGGTTGAATTCAACTTGAATATTTTTCATTTTTCTAAAACAGAAGAGAGCTATGGCAGGAGGGCAGAGGGAGCAGGTTTTGGGAAAGGAATTTTTGCAGGAATGGGACCAAGACTCCTGTTGACTAGGGGCCTGAAGTGCTTTTTCTCCGCACATGAAAGTAACAGGAGCTTGCGTGTCTGCACGAAGCCTCTCCAGAGACCCCTCTTGCAGGAGAAGGAGAGGGTTCCCGCAAGTCCCGGCCCCTCGGCAGAGCTGCAGCACAGCTCCAGGGAGCCCTCCAGGCTGGAGGGGACAAGGTGCAGGGGGCGAAGCTGCTCCTCCAGCATGGAGGGACGGGCAAAGAGGGGGAATGTTCTCCGTTCAGCATCTCCTGCTCTGAGTTCTCCTCCTTTTGCAGTAGCGCATTGCCTTTTCAACTCGGCGTCCTGCCCCACGATACCTCCTGAAACATGCTGTGGTCTGAACATTGCTGAGCAGTGCTTCTGCCCAGGAGCTGCCTCCCCAGCCGCAGCCTCTTGCAGAGGCAATAGCCCCGGCGAGGGTGAAAGAAAACCTTGTGCCGCTTGTGCCGCTCTTTTACAAACAGGTGAGCACGGGGCAAATATACAAAATGAGAGTAAACGTGTGCTGGGGAGATCTCACCCCAAGCAAGTATCCTGTGCCTCTGGTGGGAACGTCTGCGACCATTTTCTACCACCACCGAGTGCCTTTTGACATATTAAAGACATGGCGGGAACTGAGCTCCCAGGGGATCCATTGGTCTTATTTCTGTGGACGCTTGTACCCGGGGTCTATTTGAAGAAGGATGATTCATTCAACTGCTCGTTGCTTATGGCTCTGTGTGTCACTTCCTATTGTAGGAAGAAGGGTCTTGTTTGCTATCGTGGACTGGTTGGGGCTAATTTTGGGATAGATCTAGCGTGGAAAAAATGCTTTACCCAGCAAGACAGCGGCTGATTCAGTTTCTTCCACGCTGGATGCTGGTGTTCAGAGTCTCCCAGGCAGGAGGTTTTATCAAGCAACATCAGACAGATGTTCCTCATCTGTCTTGGCTGGTGACCGCTCTGTCAAACACTTGTCAGGGGACACGGGCATTCATTCTGTGCAGGTGGCATTTTATTAAATGATCCACCTGAAAACAGCAATGGATCTTTTAAAAGAAATACCTATACTTGTAATAGTTGTAAAGACCCCAGAAGGACTTGTAGTCACAGCACTCCCAAGAAGCATTCCCGGGAAGGGGTCTGAGTTCCTGATTTTGCAGGAAAAGAAAAGAAATTCTTCTCTGGATTTCCAGTGCCAGGCACGGTATGAATTCACATTGGCAGTATCATCTTTCTGACGGGGTGTGCGGTGCGCCGAGGCAACGCCGGACACAGTCAAGCTGTCTGGTTTGGGATGGCTGAAGTGAGAAGGGATCGCTATCAAATCTTAGGGTTTTGCATTGCTGATCGAAGGAAAAGGCCCCTCTTACTGGTGTAACAACCAGCGGGCCAGGAACTTCAGCAGAGGTCTCTTCTCTTCCCAGAAGCAAAGATATAAGAAAAGTGCGTTGTTCCCAGAGGGAGCATGTTCACAGGGGTGTTGGGAGAACTGAAAAGATTAGGAGATGCTCAGTTATTGGGGCAAGGAGATGCCTTATCAATGATCGGATCACGTCACTTCAGGGGACTGCGTCAGGGCTCAGCCCCGCCTGGACCCTGGACCAGGGCAGTAAGGCAGCCCTGTCCGCTGACCGCCATGCTTGCTGGCACCAGCTCACCAGCACTGCTTCCCATGCAGGGCATGTATTAGGGTGTGACGGTCCCGGAGGCACGGACTCTCCAGCTCCCAGGCCTGGTCAGAGGACTTGCCATCAGATGTTGCAAGGGGAGGACAACAGCTCTTTGCAGGCTGAGTGAAGGCGGGCAGGCGTTTCCTTCAGACACCTTCAGGCCTCATCAGCACTGGCTCTGGAGCCGGGGTGGAAGCTGCTGGGGATGGCTTTCTTTGGACCTCTGCTTACCTAGAAGAGCTGGAGTTTTGGACCTGGTGGAGAGTAAACGACATGGAGCTAAAGGGAACATCTCCATCCACAGCACGGCAAAGATGAGAGGTCTTGCCACAGGCCAGGCAGAGCATGTCCAGTACGAAGCTGCTTCAACCACTTCCAGAGTCATGGCCAAGGCGTGGGTTGAACTGGAGCATGGGACTCTGCAAAGTGACAGCCAGCAGCTGCCACCACCGGAGCCGCACATCAGCTCCCCGTTCCCGCTTGCTCCTGCTGATAGCTGCAAATTGCACAGCAGAAATGTTGAAAACAACTTTTTTCTTTAATTATTATTATTTTAATCCTGAGTCCAGCTGTAAGTAATCCCGTCTAGTCAAGGATAACGCTTGGGTTGAGGAATCTCCTCCGAGCTGCTGGAACCCACGTGGGCGACACCCCTGCCCTCCGTCCGGTGCAGACGGGCAGGCTGCGGTGTACAGCCGGACACATTAATTGCCCCAACGCCGAGATGCATTTGCTGTAGTACAAATCAGCTGTGGGTTGTCAGGCGTGTTCCTGGCTTATCAATGGGAAGCAAAACACTGCAGTGGAACAGCTCCATGAAAGGGTAAGTCCTGGAGTGGCGTAACTGGTGGGAGCACGGGCTGCAGAGGGGATTGCACGATAAGCAGGCTTTCCCACTTCTCCTAAAAGCTTGACAGCTACCAGCAGCTGGCAGGAGAGTTTCAGCGCTACAAGGGCTGTAACAAAAAGATGACCAACCGACTCAGAAGAAATACGACTCTGATGGACCTTACAGATCCTTTCCGGAGGCAGGATCACAACGGTAGTCTCTGAATTGAGGGATGTGCATGCGAGCAGGACCAAGACAGGTTTCAGCCACCCCTTCATTTCCCCCTGAAGGTCACTAAGGAAATGTTATCCTACAGTTGGGGTCCAGCACGGAGATAATGTAGCTGTAATCCACAGGTTTGATAAGGCAGGCAGCCATCAGCGGTGTTATCTCCCCTCTACATGGAGGCCCCTTCCAGCGCGAGGCTTTCACTTGGCACGCAGCGCTAAACACTGGATGTGAAAAGAGCAAAGTGTGTGGGAGCTGCTGATTTTGTCTCCTTGGTGGGACTGTTTTTTTTTTAATAAAAAGATCAGATGTTGCGCTTCCTTGAAAACACGACAATCTATGGGAGAGTTCATTAGTTTATGGCAAGTTGCAATACTGTGGAGCCCGGCTGAAAGCAAATGTTATTGCAAAGAGTTATCACTAAGGGGAGAGGAAAATAATGTCCCAAGGAAATAAACTCAACAGAGCAAAACATGGAACAATATAAAGCTGTGGAGGACAGGCAGTAGAGTTTAATACGTTCTCAGAATAAAAGCCCCCAGTCACCTGTTTTTAATGCCAATGTTTGCTTTCTGCATATTCAGTGAATACGTGGGATACATCTGTTCGGGGATCCAGCTCTAATGGGAGTAAGAAGTATCATGATTGCAGCTGGCTGAACTTTTTTACTAGCAGTACACAAAAATGTCTTTGTGACCATCATTAAATAGCGATAACAGCAATAAAACACCAGTAAAAATCAGCTTTGGTTTTTGTTTTTAGAAAACGGTGTGTTTTAATTTCAAGTTCCATGGAATTATATTTCAAAAAGGACTTTCCTCCACAAAGCCTCCCACTAAAATACGGATTTGAGCAGCTTTAATGACGACCAGCCTGTCTCAAGTCTGAGCAAAGCTGGAGATGCAAGGGGAGAGGAAATGCCCGCTTTCATAAATCTGCCATAGCTGTACACTGCCAGCTTTCTTAGCCTGCAGTTAGTCTGACTCACACCAAGGGCTGAAACTGTAGTATCAGGTTTGGAGACGTGTAAAGGTGAATTCAAAATAATCCATCACTTGCCTTGCTGAGTCTCATGCCACTTGCAACACTGCAGAGGACTTCGGTTTTGCATTGTCAGGGTTTTTCTTGTGGTTTCCCCTTTTATTTCCTAACTGGAGAATTTGTTGCAACTTTGTTCTTATTTAGCTTCATGGTAGGATGCACAAGTTTCTCCTTCAGGCGGTGGGATGCTGCGCCTGCTCCCAGCCCAGCTACCTGCACCCAGCCAACATGGGGCCCTTGCAGCCTCTTGGTTAGTTTTGAGGGTGAGAATTTCTTCCTTGGTGTTTTGGCTGTCTTAAAACAACACCAAAGCAAAATATGGTGCCACATGAGAAGGACTGTCATAACCAACCCTGCAGCCACGTGTCCTGGGGCAGGCACCCACCTCCATGTGCTGCGTAGCCTGGGAGAAGAGGTCTGCTCCGCTGCTCCGGCTCAGCCTTGGACCTGCAAAGCCCCTGTCTGCAAATGGATCTGCCTGTGAAACAGAGGGTGACCCTTCCTTCCTCCTCTTCCCTCCCTCGTCCTCTCACCAGCTCAGGTTTCACCCCGTGTTCCTGAGTTTTGTGTGCCTTGGTGTTGGGGTGCGATCCCGATAGCTCCCCTGCCCGAGGAGCGGGTGGCGTTTGGCTGGCAGTACGACCCCTGCTTTTAGCTCTGGTGACCTTAGAAATCAGAGGCTGACTTCTTGAACGAGCTGCCTGAGGAGCCTGGGATAGGTCAGAGATTTCTTGAGCAGATCAAAAGCCAGAGATGTTTTTCTGACAGCCCCGGAGCTGCCTGTCATGATTTATGAATTATATACGCTCTATATGTTTAGCCGAAGAGGCTCTCTGGGGGAACAGGGGCTGGTTTGTGCAAGCAGGAAAGAGCATGTGGCTTCAGAGAGCCACCATCCACCAAGAGATAGCCCCTGGAATGCGCTCCCTGCGGAGCCATCAAAGTGCCTTGAGGGACCCTGGCAAAGGGAGCCCGGGAGACTCACAGCAAAAAATGTCAGGATATTTTAGCAGGCCAGCATTTTAATGGGAGACCGAGTTATGGGGAAGCAGATTCAAACCCCAGGAGCTGGGAGCTCTGGACTCGGGGCAGCAGACCTGCAACCTTCCCTCGTTTCACAAATCCTCTTTCTCTTTCTTTGGAGCTTCAGCAGATCCCACAGGGTTCAGCTCTCCCTTGGTAAGCGCTACGTGCCCCGGCAGATTTTTGAGTTTCATGTCCTCTTTTGGAGGTTGGATGCCCAAAGGCACTCTGCTGGGCTCCTGGGGCTCTTCATGCCCTGAGAGCTGTCATCACACCAGCGACACTTAGCTCACGTTCTTGAGGTTGTCTCAACAGCTCCGAGAGTTGGGGTGCTTTTCTCTCCTCTCCGGGAGACGAGATTTTGCTCAGCCTCATGCTCGCGTGGCCTGACCTGAGCCCTATTCCTGACAGACAGAGCATGAGGGAGACCTTCCCGATTCCGATGCAAAACAGGGCAGGAAAACTCCTGATTATTAATTTTAAGGCCAGAATGCTTCCATGTGCACAACACAGTAATCCCTATATCATGTCCGTAACTTCTAGGTTATAGTCTACCGAGCAGATAGTCTTGAAGCCATTGAAAGCTTTTGAGCAAAAAAACCCCACCACATCCTGACCCTGACTAATTACCTGCTGGAACAACTTTACTGTGCTGTGCCCGGTTTCAGCTTCCAGCGTGTAAATCTTGTTTTTCCTCTGTCCCAGAGAAGAGGAAGCCCTCTGCCAGAAAGCATCTCTCCGGGACCTGGTTATAGGTGATGACTAGCTCACCTCCCAGCCCTCTCCTGGCCAAACTAAAGACACTGAAAGCCTTCAGCCCCCCACACTGTAAGACAGGTTTTCCAATCCTGAATGATCCTTGTATTTTTTTTTGTCCTGGGTAAATCCAGAACTGCGCCAGCTCTCTGCCCTGGAAGGAGTCCCCGCTCCCCTGCGTGGGGGTTTGCGTTAGCAGTGGTGCAACTACAGCTCCTGTCTGCACCTTCTGCTGAGAAAGCCACGTAAAAAGGCTGCCCTCCAGCAGCCGCTGCCACTGGGGAGAAGTTTAAGGGTAGATATTTTGAAGCCTTGCTAGGGCTGGCCAGGGAGAATTAGGGAAATCCAGTAGCTGAAATTTCAGCGGTCTGTCAGACTACGGTCCTTTCCTCCATGGCGTACGGACGAAAGCGGTCAGATGTGCTACCTGATGACCACTCAACCATGTCGGCGCTTAAAGGGATAGAGACAGGCAGCGAGGGGACTCTGCTGCCCCGGTGTAAACTCTTAGGGAGAGCAGCAAAGTCCCTAAAGATGCTCAGCTGGCCTCCAGGGAGTTATTCTGGGATACCTGAGATGCAATCCAGGCCATGTTCTCTATGGCAAGTCTTAAATCTTTGTGCTAAGAGGAGCAACTTTGCTGCTGTCACCAAGCCAGCGCTGTCACTCTTTAAAGAGAGGCTGGGTGAGCGGTGGGATTTGTTGCTTGAAGAATAACTGAACGTGTATTTTCTGTCATTTTGGGGCACTTGCTGTTCCCTTCTCTCTTAATGTCAATGCAAAGTGGGCTCCCAGGGTACTTTTACTGTTTCAGAATGGCTGTATGGTCGATCTTAACACAATATGCAAGGGAAGTGGATGTAGCCCCAGAAAAAATATATCATTGTTGAGCTGAATCAGAGAGAGCAAGCCTTGGCTTATTTTTTTTTCCCCATACGGAGGCAAATTTTGTCATCACATCACTCACGTAACCTTTCAGATGAACTTAGTAATCATGATATGTTTTGGTTTGGCTTCTTTCAGATTAAAACCCTGCCTTTCAGAAAAAGGAAACCATAAGTTAAATAACTCCAAAATTAGGTATTTCTGAAGGATAATTAGTGGTCTTCTTTCTTACCAAAAACAACCCAAGACTGTGCTTTAAATAATACCTTGTAGTAATTCCTTCAGTTCTGTTCCAAATGTGATTAATTTAGCAGGATGTTATCGGTACAGCATCCTACATTTCAAACCACACTTCAGGGTATTATCTACAATAATGAATACTATATATCTTCGCGACTTTTTGAAAAAATCAACCAGTCCTCATGTCCTAAATCCCCCCATTTGGGTCTCTCTGCTTCAACGGTTGCACCAAGGGTTGTATTTGCCTACACACAAATTACCGACCGATCATATTCTTTCATTCCCTATTCCTGTAGATAGGGGGACCCATGTAAAGTGAATGCAGATACAGATCCCTGCCCCCAGTTATTTCATTTGGATGCAAAAATACTGGAATTATAATCCTCCTACTTCATCGCTTTGAGCAAAAAGCAATTTTAGTTGCATTGAAATTTCTACAGCGAGGGGAACGGGTCTGTGTTTGTAAAAGAGGTCACTGTAAAAAGTGCCATTGTCTGTGCAAATATATAAATATATACTATATAGGGATATATGTGTGTATACACATACATAGGCACTGTATACACAGAAAGACACACACACACATACTTAGGAGATGCGTATATAACACTCACTTATATACAAATCTATTCCCTGTTATGAAACAATCACCAAGATATAAACAAGAGAAGTTAAACTACGGATGGGCACGTTTTCAAGTGCTGCTGGAGGGTTTTATCTACAGTATTGAAGAAGTGCTATCAAAACCTAAACAGGGCACTTATTACAAAGAAATCTTTACGTAAGTGCTGGAAAGGTTTGCCGAATAACCAGATGTTGTTGCAAAGACACTTCTCCTCCCCCTCTCCCCACTTCTTTCTTTCTTTAATAGTTCGATTAATTCTCTGCATAAACCGGGGCAGATAAAAGTTCTAAGCTGGAAACTTCACCACATCTGGACACTGTTGAAGCCAGATCATTCAGCAGTGCACTTCAGTTGCTTTTAATCTCCCTCAATAAAATAAAAACTTCCAACAAGTAATGCTGACCTATATATATTTTTGCACTGTAAACACTGACATCTGCGAGCTGCTCCAAGCGAGCACGCAGCGCTTTCCACCAAGGCAAACGCTCGCCCTTCGCCGTAAGAGAAATACAAGGCTGATGCAGCCGTAGCAGTGTATTCTACTAAATTCTCAGCTATTTCCAATCCTCCGGCTAATTGCTGTCAGGGGAGAAATCAAAGATAAGCTATTTTGCTGGAGGAAGGAAAAATAAACGACTGCTCGGAGTATGTTGCTTAGCGTTGTCTAACCAGAAACATTTTTCTACTCACAGAAGGAGAGCAGCAGTAAGGAAAGCAGACCCGGTCTCCTCCAGTAACCCATTTTCTGGATCCCGCCAGCGACCAGAAGCCCGGCTTCACGGCGTTGACCAATTCATCTTCCCTCGGTGCAGCCAGTCTCCCGCATTTCTGCTGTCAAGCCCGGAGCCCCGAGTTTGCGAGGCTCCGGCTGGGCTTGCCGGGAAGGCGGATCCAGCCGCTAAAGCCCAGCTGTGTGTGGGGTCCGCCCAGGAACTGCAGTTTATGAACAAACTAAGCCTGACTCTCCTCTCGAAATATATACAAATATGGGAGGGGGAGCCGGGGGAAGAAGCCTGGCTCCAAGAAAAAGAGTTTGATTTTTTTTTCCGATGACAACGCGGAGCTGCTCCCGGCTCCGTACGGCCCAAGGATCTTTGAAGGGGACCTGGTGTCTACTGCATGCATCTAATCAAAAAGGCATGGGTAATCCTGCATGCCTTTTTCATCTGAATAAAACACAGAAGGTAACGCTTCAATATGCTGAGCTGCCATTAATTTGCTACTTTTTCCCCCCTTTTAGAAATTAACTCTATCTTTTAAGTAAGCTTCAATGGGCTATATTTTTAATAGGGATAATTGGAAGGTTTAGGGCAGCTTTTTCTGAAAGACCACATCAATATGAGCTTAGCCTAAAGTACGTGCTTTCGACCCATTAAAGCAGCAGGTTTTAAACATATACTTATATGTTTTCCTGAATCAGGGCCTAAAATAATAACATAGAGCATTTAAATAGCTGCTTTCTCTCCAAGATCTCAAACTGCTTTATAAAAACTTGTAAGAAATATTATCCCCACTTACAAAAGGGAAACTGTGAAACATAGCAGAAATCTGACTTGCCTTGGTTGTTAACGCAATCAATCAGTGGCAAAAGGAGGAGTAAAGTCCTCAAACTCTTGCCCTATGATGTACCCCAATCCTTCAGAATGTGTTAAAATAATGATAAATGTAATCGAGTGTGGCAGAGAAAGAGATGTTGTTATTACGTTTTTTTTCAGCCAAAATGCCTGTCCTAAGGTGAGGCTAATTTTTTATAGTTATTGATAAATACATCGATCACTTTTTAATGCATACACAGAATTCTAATTTGGTGAGCCTCCAGCTTTTTATTTATCCATTTTACAATTCATCTTTTACTTCATTATTCCATATGTGGTGGATACATGGTGTATCTGTATAAGCTTGTCTGTATGTGTGATCATTACTGACGAGAGTTTTGCTCCGTTGGACTTGAAGATCCTTTCTTTGTATGACTCTCTCCAATAAACTGCACCCGCTTGTTTTGTAAACTATTTCTAGATATTATTTTGTTAGGGAGTTAAATAATGGTATCTCTTTTCCCTTCTTCTGTATTTCAAAAGGAAAAAGGGGAGGTGTTAGATGAGGTAGAGACACAGCTGATAAATATAAAGCCTCTCTCCTGCGCCATGGCTACACCAGCATGCCTCTGCAGAGAGTCGCTTGGTCTGCTCCCACCTGCTTCAGGGTGCCCAGCTGCAAGGCAGCTTCGCCTGTCCTCCACGGGGAGATGGCCGTATGTCCCTGGGATAAGAGAGCAGAAAGCTATGTGGATGCCCTAAGGGCAGATACCAGCTGGGGTACACAGAGAACGTCTATCTGGAAGAATGAGTCTAGAAACCTTTGCCTGGCCAGGGGAGCTGCCTCTTGCTCACAGCCCCGGAGGACGTCGGCTCGAGTCCTAGGCAAGGTGCCACATTGCTCTCCCTCGCTTGGCTGTCTTTACATCAAACTGGGCGTCTTTCTATGTGCTATGTAGTATTAATCTGGAAGAGATGGGTTGGCCTGAGTTACAACAGCTGAGGTATGGCCTTCGAGGGCTAAGGACGAGCAAATGTTTAGCAAACTTTCAGAAAAACGTTATTTTCCAACACGCGGATTGAAACTGCTGTGTGCACAGTGGTTTCTTTGGGTGACCTGCCAACTCTCCTCTTTCTGATTCAGAGCATTTCAAAATGCCCGCAGATCGCTCAGGCTGCCGGTTGGATTTTCAGACGTGAGCCCTTCTGTTACAGGACAGCTGGATAAAGCTTGTGTTAGGAACGTCGCAGATTATTCACGATCCATGGGAGCCCTCTTTAAAATCAGGAAGAATCCCCCGCTGCCTATGAAACTCAGAGAGAAATAATGTCCCCAGCAGGAGCCCGGAGGGGCTTTAAACAACGGTGGACATTGACAAAACATGCTGTATGATTTGGAAGTGCAAGGGAAGCAAGGGATATTATTTTTTTAGCGGCAGAACCTGGGAAGGCAGCAGGAAGCCTGCACAACGTCCCTGCAGCCAGGGACCCCGAGCCGCGGGAACTGCGTTTTCCAAAAACCCAGGCAATCTCAAACAACTTCTGGGCCAAACCGAACCCTGTAAAATGCTTCGTCCTGTCTGCAGATTGATCTTAGGGGGAGATTTGGGGCCGGAGCTCACTGAAATGAGAGGAAAGGCAGTAGCTGTCCCATGCGATGGCATCTTTACAAGGCAGTTGGGTTTCTACAGGAAGCTCTGCAAGGGGAAGCTTTTGGGGAGCGATGTTTGTCCCGCTCTTCCTAAAGAGCTGTCCTTATTTCTAGACGGTGTTAGACCTGCTGCTTGGTAAAACATGGTGTCGTGCTGACATGGGCGAGGGTTTGCTGTCATAAACTGGCTGCTGGGCTCTGCAGGCTGCTTTCTGCACAGAGGGAACCTGGCTGTTCAGCCCTTGCTGCACGTAAGATTGCACAGAGCTGGATGTACCCTTCCATAACCTGCATTTTCGGTCCACTGAGCTGAGGCTATTGTAAGCAAATCTCATCTGCAGAATAGGAAGAACGTGAGGCTGGGAGCTTGTTTCTTTCCTAATGCTATGGCATGAGTCACCCCGGCTTGAGCAGGGAGCCACGCAGCACGTGCCCCACTGACTTGGGCTTTTCTCTGACCAACAGCTCTGTTCTGGAGCCCCTGCTTATTTCTCAGACCTTATCCAAGGAAAAAATGCAAACTAAAAATCCACCGAAGTTACTCAGGGAAAAGTGAGTAAGAACCCTGGGTTTTAGCCTGAAGTGTCTCAACTCACATTATAGAGCTTTGCTTCCACGAGAGAACACAGTGACCTTTGGAGTAAGACATTGGGGAGGAAGAAGAGATAAATGGTTATTTTTATTGTTGGCTTGTTTATGCCTTTTGGTGTAAATTCCCCTGCTCCTCTATTAGTGGTCTGGACAACCTCATAACTCAAGACACACTGAAGGCTGGATTTAGGCTGAGGAACGTAAGGTCTCTGCAGGGTGATTTTTAAGTTGCATTGTGGGAGCAGTTTTCCCAAAGTTCTCATTTAGGAGCTGGAAGATATTTGCTAGAGAAGTAAAATAAAACTTTGGCCACCTGAAACAATATAGCGTATATTTAAAAGACGGTTTCAAACAGTCTGGGTTTCCACTGTGAGAGGCAAGGCTCTGCAATCAATCAATCGATTGGAAGCTCCCAATATATGCCCTAAACACCCTTGTGCAGGGTAACATCACGATGGGCCAGACCCAGGTGAGTCAAACCTTTCATTCCTTCCAGGGGCAAAGACCACCTTCACGTGACAGGGGACGCGAAGGGAGAGAAAGGGAATGAGGGAACCACAAAGCCATGCCCCGGACAGTGCTAACGCAAGGGCCAAAACTCCTGAGCTTCTCTGGACCTCCTCCGTGCCCACTAGACCCCAGAGAACATAGCAGGGGCATTGGGTTTAAAACGACTGACTACAACAAAAGGTGTGGGGTTCACTTCTGCATCAGAAGATGTTCCCTTGGCCCTCTGGATTGCTTGCTCGTTACATGACTGGACTAATATCTGTGGCATCTGCTTCGTTCCTTTTAATCTGTTGATATCAGTAGTGATGTTGGGCTTCAGATAAGGTCCATGAGTGTTTCTGTTGTGAAGAGGATTTGTCTTATACTTCAAAGTACTGTATTACTCCCAAGTTGTCCTGGCAGTTAATTAAACCCGAAGAATTTCAGTGTCATCACTTCTGCATCTTAAAAGCACAGCCTTGGTTTCACCGTGCCATCAGCAACAGTTGCCTGAGAAGGACACGCACCCTGCACCGTGGATCCGATCCAGCCGACATCTCCATCCTGCATTCACAAGGATACTGGCTCCAGTCCTGAGAGGGTCGAATAAATCCAAACGCCATTGCCTGGTGGGCGCTGGCGTTCTCATTACCTTCCCGCTGTCACAGTTTCACAGTGTTTGGTATTTGCTTGAGCTCATGTACATGGTGCTATGGTTTGTGCTCCCTGCTATCACCTAAGGGAAAATACCATGACTTGACCTTTGGCATTTTCCATTCTCTTGCTGCGGCTTGTCCCAGCGATGGTGTGGTAACCTCTGATGATCAGATAGCACGAGGAGTGCAATCAAAGCCAGCAATGCATGCTGAGGGACACAGCTGTATCTCCTTCGGGCACAGGTGGCCTTGTCTGCATTGCCACAACCACTTCTCCTTAGCCCTGCCAACTTCCCCATGTTCCTGCATCTCAGCTAATGCTCGTTTTGGTGGCCATGCAGGATAAATGTGTTTTCTAAGTGATGCCTGACTTTTATTGGAGTCTTTCTGTTGTCCAATTGGCCTAATTTCTAATTTCTCTCAGACTGCGTGCAACAGGCTCCTTGACCAAAGCTGCGTCAGGATTAAGTAAAGGCCTCCTCATTTGCCCACCTCTACGATTTACAACGTTATTGAGTTGGGGTTTTTTTTCCTGTTCAGTTCTGTCCCAAATCTTCTTGCTTTCTCCCTATGAAGTTTTGAGTTTTTCTCCCTGCTCTCTTTTTGCTGCTTTTGAAGCCACTTTCAGTAATTTTTTTCATTCATACTATTGATGTGCTTGTGCAGATTCTTTCAAAAATGTGGATTAGTTTTGGCTTTCTAGTTTGTATGCATGGATCCAGTTCTGCAGTTGCTGAAATGGATGGGAACCACTGCTACCAATTTCAGTCGGAGCGGGACCAGGTGCTTTCTTTCCCCTCCTGAAAGAGACCCAGATCTCTTTTCTACTCTCTAGTTATCTTTCCATGAGTTTTTCTTTCCCTGAATAATTAACAAAATGTTGATTTTCTGCTGTTTAATGGCCATTTCACAGCCATTTAGATGACAGAAATATGTCTACGAGGAGCCTAGAAGAGGCTCTAGGCTCTATGTGAGGAGGGGATTTCCCGTTTATTCTTTTTGAACCTATTTCCCCCCTGCACCCTTCCATGCTGAAGCAGCTACTCATGCATTTTACCGACGGTTCCTTGTCATTCGTTCCTCTGCTGTGTTTTCTTAGGGAACCTCGGCAAGTGCTGTTTTCTGCTCCATCCATCATACCAGTGACAATACATGCAGACAGACGCCAGGGTCTTCAGTGAGGGTCAGCCTTTGAAGACCAAACGCACAAGCTGGCATCGCTTCGGCTGCCGGACGCCTTTGGTTAGCCAGCACCTTCGGGTCCGAGGGAATTAGCCTGCAGAGGGAGGCAGGAGCAGTTTGACAGCCTGACTCATGATCTTTGTATTATTATTACTGGTAGTGAGATTATGATAGGATCCAGGAGCCTGAACCACGGATCAGGAATGTGCTTTTGAAGGGAAACTCCTGGCCATCCCGCTTTGGCTTGCACTGCGAGGCAGCCTTACGGCAGGCACACACTAGATTTTTTTTTCAGCAGCAGCTAAACTGGAAGGTGCGAAGGGTGGTCAGTCCCCAGGAGCAGGCTACAGGCACCCTAAAAAATATCCCCTAAAATATGCGTGGTGTGGATGGTGGGTCCTCAGCTCCAGCTGCGTTGCTCCATGAATCTACTCGTGCTGTACCTCGCTGCTTGCGAGCACTGGCAGAGCCAGACACCGCACAGGCACGTAGATACGCGCCTCGTCAGCAGGAATATTGTCCGGTTAACTCTCTCTTCCCGAGGTTATTGAAAGGCCACGGGTGCTGGGGGATAGGTGCAAAGCACAGGCACTGGTTTAGCTGTTTTCATTTACGTTCGCAGTAGCAAAGTGATGGTTGTTGTTGGTGGTGGTTGTATTATCATTTAATTCTAATTACTTCTAAGGAATTTTAAATGAAGTTACTGAAAATTAGTGTTATGACAAAGGGGAAATTATCTGAAATATTTCCCATTAATATGGCATATATTTTTTGTTTAAGGTGTGTTATTTGCTAGAACAAAACAGGCTGTCAAAAGAACCGAGCAGGAAAGGTAGCACACATAACCTTACAAAAAGCGTCAGAGAGCTAGTTATAAGGTATATGCCTTGCTTAGCTTTCTTCAGTAAAAAACCAGTTTATCCAGAGTAAGAGTAGCATTAAAAAGAATGGACTTACAGAAAAAGATGGGGTCCCTGTTTGCCAGAGAGCGTGCGGGGAGTCAGGAGCACCTGAGAGGAGGGCAATGGGGCAGTCTGCTTCTACCCATACGGTGTCAGGGCTTACAGAAGGCATACAAAAACTTGCAAAAAAGAGCATCTGTGTTTGGTGAACTTGGGGTATTGCCTTCTCTTCTGTAAGATGTGTAACTCTGGTAAGGAAGTCAATAGTGCTTTGATGGGAAAAGGTTTTTGAAAAAATCTACCTCTCTGATGACAGTTTTAGACTCTGAAGGGACTTGTAGTTAGAAAGTTGAGTTGAGCTTGCCTTCTTATGGTTGAAGAACAAGCCGCGTGCTGCCTAGTGAAGATGCTGAAGAGCAGGAGAGTGTCCTGGTTAGAGTAACCTGCAGGAAATCAGACTCACGTCCTGAGAAGAGGGGGTTCAAAGAGAGCCTGACTGCACTCGTGGCTGTGTCTAGCTTGAGAGGGGAACACTAAAGCTTATTTTGACCAAAGTAGTGCAAGTCCTGAAAGCAGTACTGTGCTGGGACTGTTTTTCTGTGAGAAAATACTGTTAGCCCACTTTGCAGGCTGAGGTGGGGAAACGCGGCTTGGAAGAGCACTTTGTTGGAGTCTTCGGTGCTTCCTGAAGACCTCTTCATTGCACGCTAGTTTGTCAGGACATTTCACACTCTCCTGTAAAGCTCCCCAGGCTATAATGTACGTGAGGGCTACCCAGGCTGTTGGTCATCTTGATTTGGGCACTTCTATCGTTATCCTCCTCCTACACACATAGTGTTTTAAGTCTTCTCCACATCCCCTAGTAGTGTTAAGAAAATTCAAAGCTGAAAATACTTTTTGAAATGACTGCATGTTAGACCTGAAAAATATTACTGTACTTTATTGATAACGTTGTTTCCATAATAAAAATATTTAATACAAAGTATGATACCCTGTATGAGCTTCACATAAATATTTCCATTATATCACTGATACGGATCAGAAAAATTTCAGTATGCACATCCTGCAAATGCAAGTGTAATTGATACAAGGTATGTATCTTAATGTACATCTTGAGTAAACATAAGAAAACCATACCCTAATGGAAAACAGACTTTGTCTTACAACGTGCAATCATGCTTTTACATCTAAACTGGACTTTGGGTTTAGAAAACAAATCTTAAATCAGTCCTACTCAGAGGACAAATCACAGTTCACATACTTGTAAAAAACTTTTGTTCTAGGAAAGCCTTTTGTGGAAAGCTTGGGAAACTCCATCCAGCTACAGTGGTGGAGGGGTGGGAAAGGAAGGATTGAGGTATCAGTTCAAACAATCTGAGGAAAAAGTTGAATAAACATTGAAGACAACAGAATAGAAACCAGACGCCCAATATTCATTCATGGGGTCTTCAGAGGGGATTTTGAGATTTATTTTAATTGTTGTTGAAAGAAAAAGATTAATTTTTGGATGAAAAATGTATGCAAATACAGCTCTGGTCAACACTGAAAAAAAAGTTTCCTATTCAAAGCAGAAAAAAGCAAAGCAAAGAAACCCATAATATCAACTTTTCAATCCCCTGAGGTGGCCTTTAACCTGGGTTTGAAAAGGGCAGGAAAAGAAAAAAAGCTACATGAGAATAATAAAAAATGTAGTGCTTGAATCAAAGGATATGAATCTGGTCCCAAAACGGGAAATCACAAGGGAGTGATGTGATATGTAAACCAGAGAACGCTGGGACTGCTCCCGAGTATCCAAAATGATGTTTGGAGCACGAGGAATAAATAGGAAGAACATCTCCGTGCGGTTTGCTGGCCCCGCAAGGACTGCATGGGCACCACGGGGTCGTGAAGGAATAAACCCAAAGGCTGCAATAATGAAGGTATATATATATATATATCACACTATATACACATATATAGTGTGATATATTAACTGATGTTCAGTAGGAGCTGCGGGGCAGACTCGCTGAACGTGTCTCCAAAAAGACAGAACTGGAATCACAGGAAAGCACAGTAAGGGTTTGTTCCTGCTCAACGAGACGAAAAGAGGCAGCTGGGGCTTTTATTAAATAAACGACAGAGGCATCCCCAGAGCTCAGCTCGGGGCATTTTAACTACTCGGGTACCTCCTGGGGAAGCGTGGCGGGACGGGACGCACTTCGGTGTTAGCCGGCAGAGACGGCGGGCAGGAGAACACCGTTCTGGATGGCGTACCACCGCCGGGAGGGAGCTGATGGAGAAGGCAGGGCAGACGGGAGGGTAAGTAAAAGCAAACACAGCACGGCCCGCTCCTTCGCTGCCTGTAAAGGAGTGAGAGCGGGGAAATAATGGGCTGGTGGGCTTTAAAAAAATAACCCGAGCTGCCTAATGTTAACAAACATCCTGCGGGAAAGGTAATAGCTGCTGAAAGAGAGTCTATAAAGCAAAATGACAAGTTGTCCTGCCATGGAGGGAAGATAAGGTGCAGCATGGGTGCATCAGAAACTCTTCAGTGACCTGAGAGCTAAGAGAGGAACAACAACAAAAATAAATCTTAGAAATCTACATTTACAACTGTACGAGCGAGGATGGGCGCCCAGGGGCCGGCGGGCGGTCTGTCCCTCTCCCGGACAGGAGGCTCACCCTGCCTGGCTTCGGGCGAGCGGAGCCCTGTAACAACGAGGGTGTCGTTACCCCCCGTGTTCACGAAGAGGTGCTCACCGCCGGGTACCTAACCAGGCAATTTTGGGCAGAAAGGTGGGCAGGACGCCACAGCCGAGGAAGGGCTTAGCTCAAGACAATCGATGGGCATCGGCCGAGGCGGGCGGCAGCGGAGGGCCGGGGAAGGCCGAGGGCCGGCGGGGTCCGCCTCGCCTCAGCCCGCCTCGCCTCAGCCCCTCGGCGGGCCGCCTCACCCCGCGCCCCGGCGGCGGCTGTGGGCTGCGCCGGCCCCGGGCGGACACACACCCCCGCCCCGGCCGCTCTCTCTAGGACCTGCGATGAGTTTGCCCGCCGGAGCCGGCCTCAGCGCCTGCGCGGAGGGAGGCGGCCGAGCTCCTTATCCCCATGGAGAGCGCCGAGGCCGAGCCGAGCGATAGCCGCCCGGAGGAGGACGGCGCCGCGCCCTGCAGCGGCCTCCCGCCTCCGGAGCAGCCCGTAGCCACGGTGAGGGTGCGGGGGGTGGCGGCGGCGGCGGGGCGGTGTCCCCCCCGCGGGCCGCCGGCCTCGGCACGGCCTACTCCGCCGGGGCCGAGCACCGGGCTTTCCTGAGCGTGCTGCCCGGCCGCCGCGCCGCCGCCCGGGGCAGGGCGGGGAGGGGTGCGGGGCTCGGCCGGCGCGGGGAGGTCGGGGCCGGGCGGTAGCCTAGCGCTGCCCGCCGCGGCGGGATGGGGCTACAGGTGGGACGAGCCCCTGCCGGGGGGGAGCCTGGGCAGAGCTGTGCAGCCCGACCCTCTGGGCTGTGGGGTTCTCCTTCCAGCCCCATTATGGCCGGTGTCAGAGGGCTTTGTGCGCCGTCTGCGCTCGTCCCTAGTGCCAGATTATTATTTTTATTTACTATTATTTATTATCTTTTCAATTTGACTCCCCCTTCCCCTTAATTTCACAAAGAAATCCCCCTCCCTGCTCAATTCAGCTCTGTCTTTCCCGGGTGGGCGTGTGGTCCTGACTGACTTCTGCCCGCCAACGTGTAAAAGATAACGATACTCCTCTGAGAGGTAAAAGAAAAACATCTCGGTCCGGATGTATTCTGTTTCCTGTGAAAGGGGAGAGGGGGTTACGTGTGTCCCAGGTGTCCTGAGGAGGAATTCACCGGTAGTTGGGAAGTGTTTGGGTAGAAAGTGCAGGGGTTGGTTTGTTTGTTTTTAAAAAAGGTTACTTTGTTACCTGTAAGGAAAAATATTTCTTTTTTCTGTATCTTCCTGGCTCATGATGGCTTTTGGTATCCAAAGTTGTCTATTTGTTGACTGTGTTTTCTTTCCCCAAAAGCAGGTGTTCTCTTTTCATTTGCAAATGTGATACAGAGCGTGGGTATAAAACGAAGCCCTGCCAAAGCCTTTATCCTATAGAGACCTGTCTTATTTGAACAAATGTGGTGTGAGAGAAGGGGAGGCAGGGTTAGTCCCTCGTGCCTTGTGTGGCTAATGTTACATGAATCTTTATTTTCCTCCTCTAACAAGATGGAAGACTGTTTGGCAAAAAAAATGGAAATCACTGTTTCGGAAGCTGAAAAACGGACTGGGAGGAATGCCATGAACATGCAAGAAACATACACTGCTTACCTCATTGAGACAAGGTAGGTGATGAGAGCTCACTCTCAGGGTATGTGGATGTGCCATTCTAAACAGGTTCTCTCTCCTTCCCCCCAAAAAAATATTAAGGTACAGTAGATGAGAAGATTTAGTTTGTTTATGATTTGTTAGGTGATTATCAACCTACTCTGGAGGATCTTTTCCCATGAAAACTTGGCATCTGATCTCCAGTTCGGTATTAAAGCTGGTGTTGTGTAACTGTGTACTGTAATTCTTCATTTGGAGCTAGGTGGAAAAATCTGTGCTTGAAAGATGTTGCGTTAATATCGTGTCAACAACTGCTTGGTTATTTCTTTGACATGGGTTGGATAAATTTATATACATATATATGAGGTTGTATGTGCAGCTTGTATGTGAGAGAGGTTGTACATTGTGGTCTAAAGTAACAGTTAGGCTTGTTTGGGATCACAGGAAAATAAGGAAGTCTCATGACTTGTGTCATGTGGTCAAAATTTACTGTTCCACTAATATTTGAAGTGTTTTGCTTGATCTGATCACCACATACTCCTTGTAGGTGCTCTAAGGGTTAGGGTTAATTAACTGTTTCCTTTCTTCATACTAGCTTGAACTTTCAGTGGAGAACTTACTGCTTTCAATCTTCTTGTGTTCGCAAGATTAATACAAGTATGGTAAACACGCTTGGTACCACAAAGACAACTTGCAATTTTAAGTATTGAGTAGTGAACAAAGCTTTAAAATCTCTTCTAACTTACAGTTACTTCCCAAACAGTCACAGATGACTCCTATTACGCAGGATCATGTTACTCAGCTGAAGCAAGAATTTCAAAATTAGACTTTATTAGGAATTTTGTCTCTCTTCTTTATATGAACAGTTTTAACCTTTGGGCCTTGCCTCGGGAATGATCTGCTGTACAGATAAAACCTTCTGAAACAAAGCAGTTGCATTTTGCAAAGGCCCTGAAGAGTTCAAATTGTAATACTATCACATAAGTCTTCTAGTTACTAGTTAAAAGGCTTCTTAACTTTTTTAACTGATGAAGGGACACATCAGTCACACTAACTGCAGACCTCCTGGGTTACATTTACCATATTTTCCTAAACCTTAAGAATAAAATCCAAGATAGACATACATTATATTTTCCAAATATTGTAGCTGTTTCGCAGTTGCTCAGATGTTTAAAAAAATACTTTTACAGTGTATTGATATTAAAGATCACATCTTCCCACATAAGTTATGCTATTTTTCTTTTAATGATATTTCTGAAGGAAAAGAGAAGAAAATCGGAATCATTGGTGTCTAACTGTGATGTGAAGTGTACTCTGGGGGCATCTTCATGCAGCCCCAGAACATGCTGACTGCATCTCCTTTCCCAGTCATCCTTATATTACTTTAGACTCACTCCTGTTGGTCTTTCCCAGTGGTTCTTTCGTAGTGGCAAAACTCTATTTTGCTGCCCAGATTGCTTTCTCTCATTAAGATTTATTTTATTCTGTGGTCAGCAAATACCAAGACCAATTACATGTTTGTCACAGAACTATTGAAAATGTGGGTTTGTCACATCTCTAATAAAATAGGTTCTCTATTTCTTTTGCTGAGAAGGCAAAATTTCTTGCATAAATATAATTGCTGGCTATTAAATGTGCTTCCTGCTGAGCCTGTAGCTGTAGGTGGGCTTCACAGCAATTTGTCTGTGGGTAATAGGATATTTTGTAGCTGAAGAATAAAACTCGGTTTATAGTAATATAAAAGGAAGACCACTTAATAATAGTTGCATTACATTTATGTGGACTGGGGTTCTGCTGTTACTGCTATCTAGAATTTAATTTCAATTTGAATTGAGGACTTGCATGCATCTGGGTGAGTAAGAGACACAAGATGGATGCAATTGCAACCACTATTTGTTACAGAACAGGAGCCGAGTACCTAAACTTTTAACATGTTAGTTTCACTAGTGCTGATGCAACTGTTTTCAAAATGCAAGTGATGGTGTTGCTTTCTTTTTCCTTTCAAAATGAAAAGATTTATTACTATTCTCATACTTTCATGTGATCTTTTTTTTTAAGTGATATTGCACCTCCACGTAGATCTCTTTCTTTGAGACAAACTAACTCCGCTGCTGTAGACTGCAGAGCCTCAGCAAATTCCAAGGGTCGTGCTTCCTGAAAGCATCTCCTTTATTCTTGGCTTACACCTTTCTGCATTAGCTAAGTAGATTTTTGTGGTGAGCTATTTCTGTTCAATTAGTCTTGAAGTCAGTTTGTTCCACAGCTTCCGTTAAACTATACAGTTATTTAAAAATAACTTAGTTTCTATATTCTCCCTGTGAGAACAGATGAACACTTCCACCTCTTTGTGGGAAATGGCATTGAGGCAAATAAAAATTCTTATAATGAAGATCTGTAACTAAATATTCCTTCTTGAGATGTAGGTGCTTGGTATATCACTTGCTTTCTATAAGGGAAATTGCAAATATCCAGGACCTCACTTAAATTCAGATTTGCCTGCTTTTTAGAAATTTAGGCAGCTGTGTCTTATACCAGAGTCTGCATGGAACTACAAGAACTGAGATAGTATAAAACCCAGAATTTGACTCCTGGTCTTGTACCCTTTGTTTTCCATGACAGAGCTGAAAGTTAATCAGAATGCAGAGCACCTCTAAGTGCTCTGTGTTGATTGACTTTTAATTATAGTATATACAGGGATGCCTTTTTTTCCTGTTCTCCTTCAAAGTAAACAATTTCTTCTGTAGTAGTAGGACACTTCCATTTAGTTAACTTTGCTTCCGTCCCTGCTCACTTTCAGATCTATAGCCTGGTCCTCCTGGTCACACAATGTGATGACTAGAGTGTGGGTTGTTTGGTTTGTTTTTTTTTTTTTAATGTGGCTTTAGGAAAAAGTTAACACAACTTTGTGCAGCCTTGTAGCTGACTACTTAATAGCAGGATGCCTGGTTTCCAGCCCTACTCGTCTTTACTTACTTTCGAAGTAATTTGACAGGGTGGCTCACTGTATTTGCTTGTTACTCCCCTAGTATGGCTGGGGAAGTTACTAATCGTACTTCTCCTTTCAGTATTTGGAAAGTTTTCCGTTAGTTTGTGCCATGAGTGATACCTGCTCCTCCCTTAAGACCTTGGATTGCCCATCCAAAGTGTAAAGACTTCTAAAGAAAGTTTCTGTGAGAGAAATTAACTTGGACATCAGTAGCCATCCAGGTTGCAGTTCAGTGGTAGCAATGCTGCATCATGGGACTTCAGGAGTTTTTCCTTTGCTATGTTTTGTTTGAGTTCCAAAGTCTCCCGTTCCATGTTGGGCTAGGCGAAGAGCCCAGGCATGCGTTTCCTGGGGAGAGGCACAGAACGAATGCCCGCAGAGGTATGTTGTCTTCTGATAAAACAACAAAATACCGATTTCGGTCATTGAGAGTCAAGAAGACTTGTCTGCTCCCTCCAAAGGAGGTGTTAGGGAGAAAGGAAGAACGTCTGAATTCAGCATGAGCTTTAAACAGGGGAGAGTCAGGAGATGAAAGAAGATGGAGAAGTTGAAAACTTACTTTACTACTGATTCGTACTTAATTGATACTATGAATCATTAACCTGCCTAGTGGATATATATTTTAGTTAAAGACAATATTAAAAAAAAAAATCACCTGGCTATGAAAATCTTCTGACAAGAGAACTGCCTCTTCGTCATACCGCTTGCCAGATAACTTTTGGTGATTTACAAAGTACGTAGCTGATCTGTAATGATTGCTCTTCTGGCTGTTGAGAGGCCGAAATACAGAGACCATTTCTAAATAGCTGATGGCAAAAGTTGCCCAGCGCTCTAAAATGGTATTCCTTTACATAGAGAGTGAACCTTGCCCGCTGTAGGGGAGTGGAAGTGTCACTTCTCATACACTGGAAGGTCAAAGGCTGAAAGCAAAGTTAATGCGTCTGCGATTGAAGAGGTGATTGCTTTTACAAGGAAATAAACCAATGTATTTCCTTCTCATCTGATTTAATATTTTGCAGCCATTCCTCTTTTTATTGCATTCAGAATTGTTTAATGGCTCATTTAAGATAATTAGTTTTAAATGGGAAATGGGAAGAGGTTAATTAGATGGACTAAAGTTTTCACATTGGCACTTTGAATTAATGCAGATGAATGTGACTTTTGGAGTAATGTAATCTTCTAATCACTTATGATAACATCAGTTACGAACGTAAAAGCTGAAGGTTTCAATTTTGTCTTTTAATTTTTTTTCAGGCAGGTTGGTTCATTCAATGAATAACTTGCATTGTTAAAACTGTACTTAGAGGGGAAACATATGGTTTTCCTGCCTGAAGACTGTACAAGTATTATATTGTGTTTTTAAAACCAAAACAAATTGAGAAGTTTGACTGAATGTCAACAAGTGATTATAATCTTAATTGAAACTGGTCTGCAGTACTTGCATTTAATGGTGGAGTTCATAATGTGGTCTAAAAAATTAGATGGTAATGAAGGTATTAAGTGTAATGAGTACCTTTGTGGATTTCTACTTCCTTTCTGGAACGGGGTTCCTGGGGAGAAATGCTCTTGTAATTGGTGATATTTTATGGTCTCATATGTAACCAGGTGGAGACATTTTTGGTGTGATTAAAAAAAAAAAAGATTTCTCTCATCTTGCTTGCCTGTCCCAAATCCATTCACGCAGTTTCAGACTCTTATTACCTCGTTTAAAAGGCAGTGGTGTGGACGCAGGCTCGTAATTGAGGGCTGTACAGTACTTTCCCACCACAGCTTTGCAAAGAACTTTGCTGCTTCCCTCCTTTACCCAACTCTGCAGGGCTGTGCGCTCTAGAGAGCAGAATCTGGCTGCTTTTACTTTATCAAAGCCTGGGTGTAAGGGGGGATCTTAAGCTAGTATTAATTTCAAAATGTGTCATAAATTTATTCAAGTGGATTAATTTAAAAAGCATAGCTTCTTTGTTGGGCACTACACAGCTGCCCTCCTGAAATGTTGTCCTCCCCTTCTGGTCACTAAAGGCCACTAAACTGAAGGTTCACAGCCTGTTGAAAGAAGGACTAGAGCCGGTGCTGCTGGTGGCAGAGGCAGCAGGGATTTCCATTCTGCAGAGAAGGGGCAGTGTGGTGGCAGACTCTTGCTGAGGTGCAATTGTTAGGGTGCAGCTTTTTGCAATGGGATGTAGGGCAAAGAAGAACATCCAGACATTTCTCTGGGCAGGTGTGTATCTACCTGTTCTGCTGTCACTATTGCTCCCTATACCTGTTGCCTCTTAACTGCTTTTCACCCAAAACAAGAGCTGTGTTATATAAATATAAAAGCAACAGCTACAACCTGAAAAGGCAGCAGTCACACTTCTAAGACAGTGGGAATAAATGCATGTTAGAATAAAGGAAGTAAGTATGATCTGAGAAGAGAAATAATGCCAGCCTGCTTGACACAGACTACATTGAGGAGGTTGTATCAGATGCCGTCTATTTAAAAAAGAACGAACTGTGCAGGCAGGTTTGACCTTCAAGGTTCTCTGGTAGTAATCTAATCTTTTTTACTTTTTTTGCCCAGGGTATGATGTGAGGCTTGTGTGTCCCTCATAAGGGCTGTAAAGCTTGCTTAACTTAGACTTAGGGAAGCCTACCCTGTTGTGCACAGATCTGCTTTGTCAGAATAAATTGACAGTAGGCTTTAGATCTAGTAAACTTCTTTAGCGTGGGCAGGGAAGATGTGGTGAGTGGCATGATCTGGTCTGGCACTCTGCTTCCTTCCTCCTGGAGTTCTCGAGGCCCCTGTGGACATAAAACTTCAAGTAACAGGGTGCCTGCATCTCCGTTCTGGGGTAGTAGTGGTTTGTTCTGATGTAGGACGAGGCTTCTCTATAAAGCTGTGGTCCCTCCCTGCTGAAGTGCTACACTCCTAGATGACTTTTTAAAAATTTTGGTTCCTGTTTAATTTTCTGCTTGGTATTTGTGTGTGTGTGGACTGAGGTGGTACTACTCAGAGTATTGTGTTTTTCAGGTTTTTTAAATAACTGATGTGTTCTTGTTAATTCTGACAAATACAAAGCTGATATAGCAGGCATGTTAAGAAATTTTTTGCACAGTTAAGGCTCCATGTGGTCTTTGCTGCTTGTAGTTTATAATTAACTCTGCAAAACAGTCATGAAGCATTAAGAGCGTAATTTACACGGGAACATTCTCTTGTTGGAAGGCTGTGATCTCTTACAGTGACAGCTTACTGATGGTGTGTTGACCTGAACCCTTGCAAATGATAAATGGACTGCTACGCTATTAAAATACGTGATGATCCTATTGGTGTATTTGCCTTCCTTCCGTATTTGTAGGATAGGAGCGTGAAATGTAAGTCCATTCTCTTCTAACCTGATCCGTACTATGCAAGTAGAGTATATGTAGTTGCCCAAACAGACTTGAATCTGTGAAGTCTCTTTTAAATTTCTAAAGACATTCTTCTTGATTTCATGTCTTTCTCCTGTTAGTTTGTAGCAGAGCTCTATTCTTTAGTTCTTTTCTCACACTTGTGTTAAAACTATTGAAACTTATTAATTGATAATGTGACTCTCTTGACTGCAGGAATTGGGAGTTCTAAGAAAAATACGGATCAACTTTTACACGATAAAGCTGACGTGGCAGAAATGGGTATGTGGAGGAATGGCAAGCCAGAGCAGGATGAGTTAAGGCAGATCAACTATGGAAGACAAGCTACCTAACTTTATACTACTAATGTATATTAGTCTAATTGTATTTGATATGAGAGTGCCATATTGAGGCCACTTACAAATGCACACTACCAAAATTTGGGATAGTTCTTTTCTAACATCTCATGAAGTTGTATTTCTACAGAAGTGCACTTGAAAATGGAGTAGAAATGTCTGAACTAGAAACTTCCTTGAAAGTTAAACTCCTTTTCATTCTTCTCTGTGCTGACCTCATTGATGTTATAGGTTATTCAGAAAGTGATAAATAGGAGATCAGACTTGCGCTGCATTGGGAGTTGATTGGGTTAGAGGCAGAAGACAACACTTAAGTACACGCTGTATTGAAATGAAACAGCCAAATGAACTTTCCTAAGTACTTCCTATTCAGGAGGTGGAAAACTTTATATTTGAAGCTGCCCATGGCAGTGTAAGCCCATAGAATAAGTTAAGTGGAGATGAAAAATAATTGCGGCTAGCAGTAGTTTTCCTTAGGGGCTCATATTGACAAGAAAAATAAGAATGATATTTAAAAAATAAAGTGAACCGTTCTTCTTGCAGTTTACCTTTGGTGGTAACTTCTTAAGCCTCTGTAACTCTAGTGTATGTCTGAAATGTGTTAGGCTGCCATAAACTGTCAGTAGTGTGTGCACACCTAGCCTGCCTCTAGTTACAAGGTGATGCAGTCAGTCTTAAACTTCAGTTAAATTTAAAAAAAAAGATGAATAATGCAACTCTCCTATTACAGAAAAATCAAAACTGGAAAGAAGACTTAGTTAAACACAACTCCTATGCCAATCCCAGGGTTGCATTTGCCGTGGCCAGGAAATGGTTATCCATAGGAGGGACAGAGACGTTTAATAGCAATGGACCAAATGTATCCTGCAGGTTTTTTTAATGCCTCTCTTTCTTGTCTGATAGAACATCCATTATATTATGGAGAACTCCTTGTGCCAGATCTGAGATCTGGATCTGTAATCTTCCTGCCTTTAGAGTAAGGGTGGCTGCAGTCTGCTTCACTCTGTGCCATGTGTCTGCCTAGCTCTAGGTGAGTCTCTGGTGTCTTCCTGCGGTGCAGCAGCATCTGTATCTGCAGCACAGATGGGCCCTCCTGGGATGTGGCTGGGCAGTCCTGGCCTGTGTTTTTCTCGTCTCCCTATTCATGTTTGCTTGTGCAGTGTGTTCTCAGACAGGGTCCACATAATCCTGTGATGTATTGATGGTGGCAGTCTAGCTTAAGGGTTAAAAATAACCCATGCAGAAGTAGTGCTTTTGAAACCTGTGATGTAAGTCAGTGCAACTGGTTGATAGCTGCAGAAGCTGGAGATTAAAAGGATCCCTAATTCTGAAGTACTTTTGAGTGAGTGTCTTGAATGGCCAGATTGTTTACCAAACCCTGCTGGGAGTTCCTCCTCTAGGAAAGTGAGGTTTGTGCCTTCAGCTTTCAACTAAACAACTAATCTTCCAGGGCATAGTGGCTTAATTCTTTATCTATTTAAATTTACCTCCAACTCAGCAATAGTACAATCACTGGATACCTGCTTTTAGCTGAAGTGTTCTTGAAATGTTTAAATTGTGCAACCTTCGTGTAGGGAGGAATGCTGCACAGCCTGTCAGCCCAGCGCTAAGCTGAGCTTACCCTCTTTAAAACTCTGTGGTTGCAGTTGCAACTTCATTGAATTGAAATACTCTAATAGGGGAGAATTCTGTGGGATGCTGGCAGTGCGATTTAGTGGCTGTCAGCAGTGTGCTCACCTTTTTTCTTGAGTCAGTCTCGAACAGTTTTCATCTGCGGTAGTTTGTGTTGAATGCTTATGAATACATCCTTTTTTCTTCCTTGTGAATGTTTTTTTTCTACAAATTCAGTCACCTGGAATAAATGTCCTTTCCACAAGGCAAGGATAGATATACAGAAAATGTTCTGCCTTAGTCATTTAAAAAAATTCCTTTTGCATAATTCTGTATTACATTACTTCAACCTCAAGATGTAACTGTGCTTTTTTTTTAAAAATAAGAGGATATGGCAAGGTTGTTGCTCTCTAATGAGAGTTCAGAAATGGATGACAAGGGGGGCTTCTTGTATTTTGTTTAAGTGTATCAAATAATTGGGGCTGCTCTGGAGTGGGATTATTTGTTTTTCAGTAAGGTTGTTAGAAATCCAACCTTGTAGGTTAAGAATAGCTTAAAAAAATCAGTAATTTTTGTGCTATTTAGATGTTTTTAAAAGTTTACTCCAGAAAGTTCTTATGAATTCTAGAACCGTATAGCCTGAATTCTGCTGGAAGAAATAATGTAGTACCCTATTCTACTGAGTACCATATGAGTAAGTACTTGTAGTTCATAACTTACTGTGCCCCGTTCTGGGCTCCCCAGTACAGGAAGGATGTGGACATGCTGAAGCAAGTCCAGTGAAGGGCCGTGAAGATGATTCAGGGCTTGGAGCATTCGACGTGCAGGGAGAGGCTGAGAGAGATGGGGTTGTTCAGCCTCTGGAAGAGGCAGCTCAGGGGATCTTAGCAGTGTGTATCAATACCTGGTGGGGGAGGTAAAGAAGATGGAGTCAGACTCTTTCTGTGATGCACAGAGAGAGGACAAGAGGCAGTGGCCACAAATCAGATATATAGGAAATTCCATTTAAACCTAAGAAAACCTCTTTACTATGAGAGAGGTCAAACATGGGAATGGGTTGCCCAGTGTGGTGGTAGAGTCTCTGTCCTTGGAAATACTCAAACCCAACTGGATGTGGCTCTGAGCAACCTGCTTTGAGCAAGGGGGTTGGACTGCAGATGTGCAGAGGTCCCTTCCAACCTCAACTAATCTGTGATAACTGCATAACATAGTTAATACTGTTTCATGTAGGTTTATGCCAGTGTTTTGTACGCTAAGTAGTCACTTAATATAAGAACTAAGGCAGACATAGACATTGCTGGTTTCTGTTAAGTGCCTTGTCTGAAGTCTCTATGTGTTTATTCTGTCATATGTTAACTGCCAAGAAGTGTTACTGACCTGATGCTTATTTTGTGATATTGCAAAGTATTTCTGTTGCTTTAAATGTCTTGTATGAGGGATGGGTTTTTTCAAGTTTTTATGTTACTTTTCAATCCTATAATATTCCGTGATTTCTCCTTTTATAGTAACATAAAATCCTTTAAGCCCTTGCTAGGCGATGTTGGCTTTAAGTTTTCAACAAATTTTTCAGATGCATCAATTTTGTACCTGCTTACCCTATCTTTAGCTAGTTTGTTAGCTACATATCCTTAGTCCTTAAATATAAAAAGATACTACTTTGGTCAAAAAAAAATTGGAAGTGCTCTGAAATTTGCTGTGTTTTTCTAAAAATATCCTTTAAAGATTCTTAATATTTTTAAAGTTACATTTTTAACTATTCTAGCTGTTGCAGGCAAGACAATTTTTATCTTCTGAAGTGAAGACTTTCCCATTGAATAGTAAATTCCTTCTTGTAATACTCTGTATCCTTCAGCTGCTCATGAAATTGTGCTGGCTTGGAGCCTAACACTGTTCCAAGAGAAATATGTCTAATTCTGTAGTGATGTGAACTAAGTCACTTGTGACTGTTTACTTAACTGTCACCTACCTGTTTGTTTGTGGTATGATGAAAATGCATTGACTTTTCCTGTGTTCCTGGCACAGAAAATTTGAGTGCTATCAGGCAGAAATTATAAATATTTTTAAATGAAGTATGTAGATGTGAAATTAATTAAGGTTAGTTTAGATTATGGACAAGTTATGCGGTAATCATTACTGGTAACTATTTTTAGGGCCTTTGCTATAGTTGTACTCATGGTACGAGGGAGAAGGCAATAGCTTACTAATGCTCAAATTTGCTATTTTATCTTTCAGAGCTGTTGAGTCCCAGAGTGAGGGACAGTGTGGCCCAGTGGACTCCCTGTGGCGACGTTACAGTGAATTTGAGTTGTTGAGGAATTATTTGTCAGTTACCTATCCACATATTGTTGTTCCACCTTTGCCAGAAAAAAGGGTAAGGAAGCTGAGGCTGCAGCTTGCTTTCTATTGTTTGTTACTTATTTACTATTAACACTGTTCTATTTAAATAGGCTGACTTTGTCTGGCATAAGCTATCAGCAGATAATATGGATCCAGATTTTGTGGAAAGAAGAAGAATTGGTTTGGAAAACTTCTTGTTACGTGTGGCTTCACATCCTGTTCTTTGCCAAGACAAAATCTTTTATTCATTTTTAACACAGGTATAGTAAACTGATGTGCTTTCTAAATACATTCTTTAGTGGTTATTTTTTTAGGATAATGTCCTTTGCTCCTCTTAGCTCCCTTTGACCCATAGCTTGCTCTGTGTCCAGGAGAAGGATAGACAACGTGAATAAACTTAAGGTGGAAAAGGCTTGTCCGTGTAAAAGCTTCTTAAAAGCCCACTGCAGTTATACAGTTGGCCTTCTAATGTACCTTATCACTTTTCCAGTCTAGTTTTAAGGCTCCTAAGAGAGAATTTCCACCTCTTTGGAACAGCATGTTGGGAACTTAACATGTGCGGGTTGGGAAAGCTTCCTTAGGACTAAACCTGAAATAGCTAGCATGCTATACTGCTGGCTGCAGAGACAGTACTGGCTTCCAATTCACTTCTTGGATATCCACGGTTTCTTTAGCGTTGTGGTTTGAATCGTGATTCATTCATATGTTATCACAAAAGTTGTGATCTGATTGTCAGCTAAAGCGTTGCATTCTGCAGTTTTCAACTGCAGGAGATGTTGGGTGTTTCTTTGTGCTTTGATCAGAGATTCCCAAGTAGTGGACTGAGCTGGTATGTTTACTGCAGCACAGTATAGTATGTAGATGAACCAGCGTATGGGAACTGAAAGCAGCGGGCAACCGACCACTACATGTGAGCGAGGTGACTATGTGTGCACTGTAAACAATCACATCAGTCGTCGCCTGTATGTTCTCTGTAAGCACACTGCCTCAAGCTGCACAGGTCATTGGAGCTGCTAGTAATCTAATAGGCAAGAGATAACTACCCTTCTCTTTAAAGAGCTGAGCTACTTCCTTAAACAAAGCTGTGTGGCTCCTGCCTCCAGTTGATAGAATGAGGTAATTGAGCACACACTGACACATAGGGAAGAGGAGAGAGTTTTTTGGGGAGGTTAGTACGTTAGCACAACATAGTGACATGTTAACTCTTAACCCAGATTCTTGAAATGAAGTAGGGAGGGTAGCTGAGGCAGAACCCAGGTTTACTGGAGAAGCTCTTCTCCTTTCAGCTCTGACATGGTTTGGATATAGGGACTTTCAAAAGCTGTGGCACTCTTAAGTCACGCTAACAGAACCTTCTTTTCCTGTATTTTTAGGAAGGTGGATGGAAAGAAATGGTGAATGAGACTGGATTTCAGCTAAAGGTAATTACTGTAATTGTTTGTCTCATGACTGCTGTGACACAGAAGCACTCCAACAAATGTGGTTTAGGCTATTTATGAAAGGCTTTTTGCCATTAGAATGAGCTAAAGGCATTGCTTTATGTATACTTGTAACTACAAAATGCAGTGGTGTTCTTAGCATGTAATAGGTAAGCCTTCAGTTGTTAAGTTCTCTAGCAGGCTTGTTAGTATGTGCCTGTGTTTGATGCTCAGCCTTGTAATTCTGCTAGTAATATAAAATTATAATCCTTATAGGCTTTAAAACTAATGAGTTCATAGCAGTGCTTTTGTATATTGTCAATTTAGTTTAGTATCGTTTTAAAGATGGCTGTCAGATTTAGCCTGGTAAGAGGTGCAAGGTGTCCAAAAAAAAAAGCAAGCAAAGGGGTCTGAATTGTAGGACTTCTCTGCTGAAAGGGACTAAGACAGATGGATTTGGTGCCCCTTAGCTGTTTAACAGAATGTGTCTTGGAGGAGTACTATCCCCATTGACATCACTGAGTTGGTGGCTGGGTAGACTGGTGGAAGACTTGCAGGAATAGATGATCAAAGGTCGCATGTCTGTACAGGAGGAGAATCTGTGAGAAGCTGATAGATTGCTGGGCTGTGCCTGGAAAAGTTACTATATGGGGACAAATACGGAGCTTTTGTTTCATTGTAACATGATCAACTCTTATGAAATCATAGCTAGGTGGATTGTGAAGAACATTCTGAATAGTAAGAGCTGAAGAAAATCACTGACACTTAATGTTGATAACTTAATTTGGCAATAATTCTCTTCCATCACGGTAGGGCTTCCATTTTGCTGGTATTCATAATGCAAAAAATGTAAAACTTTCAAGCTGTGTTCTCCTAGTCAACACATCTTCATTTCAGTTTACACTCATAGGAGTTCAAAAAGTTTGTACTGGCAGGGTATGTTCAGGAGTGCGTGCAGTGGTGTGTGTATGAAAGAAAACTCATAGCAGAATGCTGAGAATATTTGCCTACCTGAAACCATACTGTAGATTAAATGAGATGAACAAGTCCTGTTTCCCTTCTGGATTTGATTGTGTGCATAGTTTCCCTTTTACAGTTCCTCTTTCCTTAAGAAAGAAAAATAACTTTTTGCAAATCCTGGGAAAAGCATCTTTCCTTTAATCAACATCTGAAGTATAAACCCCTCATGATTGGAGGTTATTTAGCACTACACTGGAGGACAAACCTCTATTCACTACATGTCTTAGACTAGAATCAGACCACTTTACGTGCTGCTGCTGTCGCTGCTGATGCATTAAAGCAGGATGTGTCTTTTGTCCCAAAGGGTTTGAACCAGGCTAACTAAACTTTAAATTAGGCATTAATGCAGTGTAGCATGTTATAGCTGAATGTTGATGTTGGAGACTTTGTTTACTCTGCCAACTGTATCATTAAATCATGCCTTTCCTCTCTCCCACCCCCAGCACTTAATTTTATTCTCTAAGGGATTTGTCACTTGGGATTTTAACCCTTCCTTTAGGAAGGAGAAAATACTTCCCTCTCTTTAGTTTACTTAAATTATTATAGGATCATAGTAGGCATTAACTGTCTGAAAACTCCTCAACTACACCTCATTTGATAGGAATTCATCTCTAAAATGCTTGTGCATATTAGTCTTAAATCAAGTTTAAAACTGGACAGACATTTTTCTAACAGCGTAACTCTGTGTGCTGAAAATGCTCAAAAGTGGTGTGTGGGAGTTACTGTGCTGTTAACGGCAAGAAGGAAGTAACCCTACTTAGACAGTTGAGCATTGGCAGGATCTTGGTTCCTGCCTGACAGCGCTTGTGTACTTACTGAACTCTTCCTTCAGAGCACTACATGTGTCTGTAGCAAAAGGCAGAAACTTGCCCTGTAACTGTAACGTGGGAAGTGATCCTTTTTAAGTGCAAATCTGTTGAATGTGCATGCTGTCCCAACTAGCTCAAATGGCTTTGGTGCCTGCTGTTTGAACATAAATACAGTATTTTGTGAAATTCTGCTTACAGGGAAGGACTCTGATTTAATGTCAGTGTACCTAGGTGGTGTTTGTACTGTTAGAGAATGTGTGAGGAGTACACGTAGGTGCATCTGAACCACCTGAAATCTAACTGGCATGTGTAATGACTTGTGGGGGTAGAGCAGTGGAGGTCCAAGGCCATACAAGCCCACGGAGCACTCTGAATAAACATAAAGCCTGGGCTGGGAGTTGGAGTTGCTGTGGTGTTTTGTTCCTTGTGCTATCTTGGACATGCTTCCCCATGCTGCCTTTGTCTTCCCTTTGCAAGATACTCTTAGAGGAGCACCGCACGTAGCAGTGACAGTGAACGTGTTTTCTTCCAATATCAGTCATAGTCTTGCAGGTTTCATTCACTTACCTTTTGGTTTGTGGACTATGTTTTGTATTGGTTGTTTGGTGGTTGGAAGGGGGACAGCTAGAGTTAGAAAGATTTCCATCAGTACCTCTCACCCTAGTTTGAAGAAAGAAACTGATTTTCCCTCAACTTGGATGCTGTCCTAAGTGTCCTCCAGATAAAGAGGTGGTTCCAGCTGATAGGAAGTTGCAGTGATACTCAAATACAGGTTTCTTCTGCTCAGCCCCAATGCAGTGGGAGGTGGAACAGTCTCAGACTGCCCCGGTCTCATTTGTAGAAATTACTGAAGGGGCCCTAAAGGAAGGACTCCGTTCTTGGTTTGGGAAAACACCGTGTTTCTTTTACTGTCAAATTCAAAATGTCTCTTCAAGCTCCGAGTTGGCTGTAACAGTGTACAAAATATTCCTGGCTCATACATGAGCACTAACAAGTACTGCTGAAGTAACTTACTGCTAGCAGTTGTGGCACAACCCATTAGCTAAAAGAGTACACTATAGGAAATCTGTACACCTCACAAGATGTGTTATTTATTCTTCTTTCAATGAAAAGAGGGATGTTTTGATCAACAGTAAACTCCAGCCATTTTACCTGAGTTGGAGTTTTCATGCAGTATAGATGAGCCCTGAGCGAGCTGTATGTAAAATGCCATATAGAAATGAAAAGTTGTGGTGATGTGGGACCTCTTTGGATGAGACTGGGGTATCTCATCTGTATTGGTGTCTAATTAAGAGTAAATACCCATTGCATGGTTTAAGGTTCAATAAAACTGAAAAAAAACCAAAAAGCCTCCTTGGAGAGCTTCCATACTGCTGTTGCAGGCATTGGTAAACCAACATCTCAAAAAGTAAAGTGGCCAATTACCTTTTTAATTAGGTATTGGACTTTCTTCTGTAGAGATTTATATATGTTCTATTATAGAAAAGAACATTAAAAATGGCTCTATTCTGATATACAAATTACATATTTTCTGTGAAGCCAGTCATAAAATAAGAGAACACCATGTATAAGATTTTGATTTCACTGGGGAACTGTTCCTAGTAATAAAGAGCATATAGAGGTCACTCTACCACCGGTTTTATTTGGTTTGAAAAATATAAAATAGTTTGTCCATATGGTCTTATGTTACCTAATTGCTTCATCTAAAAAGAATGTAGGGTTGTGTATCTTAACTCCATGATTTGTGTAACATTTTAAGAAGGGACTATTTTTGTGGGATTTGGATTATACCAGCTTAATTTTAGTGGATACTGTTTACATCCTAGTTCACAAAAATAGCTTAGTTTTTTGACTTTTTAATTAAAAACTCTGACATGCAGGGCAGCTAGTGTCAACTTGTTCAATATTTGAAGATTTAAATATGCCAGGAAGGCAGGTTTTTTTTCTAATGGTGCTGCCAGAAGGCTGAGATTTTTTTTGTCACTGGAATTTAATTGCATTAAATTAACAAAGCTTTTTTTCCCCTTTTTTCAGGCAGATTCCAGATTAAAAGCTCTTAATGCAACATTCAGAGTGAAAAACCCAGACAAGTAAGATTCCACATCCTTCCTCCCTCCCTTTCTCTTTTTCAGTTACAACTGTAACTTCAGATGATAGAATATTCTATCTTCTTAGAATAAATTCAGAAAAGAAAAATTATCTTTCTGCACTTCAAATCTTAACAGAAGCCCAGTAAGGAGGTAGTGTGAAAAGGTTTGATAAATCCTGTTTCTAGGAGCAGGAAACATTCAGAAAAATGCCATCACTTTATGCAAAATGAGTCTTTCATTTTAGCTAGATTAAAAGGAAGGAACAAAAAAAAACCCAGACCCAGAAAAAGAACCTCTTAATATTTGTTTGCAAAGAAATCTTTCCAAGCATGAACAGAATACAGATTGATAGTAGGTCTTTCCAAAAATCTGCTAGTGTACAATTCTGGATGCACGCACCCTGGTTTCATGGTTCTCTTCAAGCTGCCAATTTTCACAGATGCTTTTGGAAGTCCGGAGGTCAGTTCAGCTCTGTTGCAGTTTAGGAAGCTCTGGGACAGGCACTAGGGCAATCTGCTGGATCAAAAAACTGGTCAGAAGTGTAAGGGTGTGTGCAGCGGGGAGTTCATCACACCCTAGGTGATGTGAGGAGGGTAAAATGAGAATTTCTGCTTCTGCAGTAGTTAGGAACTTTAGTGTGCAGCAATAGGGTCAAGAGATGTTGCTGTTTGCCATCTGTAAGCAATGAGACCTGTACGAAGTGCCCTTCTGGGTTCATCTGCTGTCCGATAGCGGCAATGCTATTTAGGGAGAGCCCATGTGCCTGACTGCTTTCTGTTGTCTGTTCCCTTTGTACTTCCCTAGCATCTATGGGTATTGTATTAAAGACGTTAGAGGGTACGTACCTTTCTAAACCTCTTTATAGACTTATCTGTGAATTGGTGCAGTCCTTCCTTTTTTATCCTGTTTGCTTTTGCAGCCTTCTGTGGCAGCAAGGAAGCTTTTAGCTAGGGTTTAATATAAAAGGTAACATTCACAAATGAGACAGAATGACAGCAATTCTCTCAGTAGCTACAGGTGAAATTGGCCCCTTGTTTGAATGCTTCATCCTCCATCATCTTCGTCTGTGGCTAGCAGGAGTTAGCTTTTCCTGCTTTCACAGCAGGGAAGCTTTGCCAGTAGTCTGCCCATAGGCATAGGTGGGCAAGACTGGTTAAGGCTGAGATGAGGAAAATACTGTTATCTTTTGAGGTGACTTAATGTTCCAGAAAGCAAAGCTGTTGTGAGAAGTGGCTTGGTAAAAAGCAGGAAAAGAGTTAATACAAGGAAAACATGAGGAAGGGCTCCTAACAAAAACAGTCCCTGAGTATCTATCACTCAATAGAGACTTCAGCAGCACTTAGGAGAGATGGCACATGCTTTCTATTGTATTCTGCCAGCTACATAGCTTCCAAATTGAACTTTTGGATACAAGTTGTTTAACAGATAACTGATGAGCATAACTTGTATTTTTTTTAATTCAGGGAGAGCCTTTTAGCATTGGTGCATGGCCCTAACAGGAGGGATAGTGACTTGCTCTGCTTAGCACACTTAGTTTGAGCTGCCTGGAATCTGATGTCTTACCCCTCTGCATTACCTTTGGTGCTTATGTGACTGGGTGGTAAAGTGGGTTCAGCAAGCTCACCTTGCCGAAACAAAAGATCTGACTGCTGTGTGGAGTGTAGGCTTTCAGGTTCCCGGACCAGGAAGGGTTCAGGTGAAGAACGCTGCAACTCCCAGCCCGGATTGCCTTGCGGGGCAGTGGAGCTGCACCCTTCAGCTTAGAGCAACCTGAGGAGCTTTAAACAGCTGGAACGATGCTGCTCTGGGAGTTCAAATGTGGATTGGAAACTAAACCTCCTCCTGTGGGAAGCAATAAATATCTTTGATGGTGGAATTATATGGTGATAAAAATGTGGTATTCTGGTACTCAGAGGTAAATTTGTATCTATTGCAGACCTCTCTAATTTGGCCTCATGGCACCCATCCTCTTGTTCTCTTTCTGTACTTTAATCAAAACAATAGCTTTCTTCTTGGTGAAAGCTTTCTTTAGGAAATGCTGAATCCTTTCCTAAGGCAGATCTCTTTTTTTAAAAAAAGGTAACTTTCCTTTTTTTGTCTGGTTAGTTGGACAAGTGGCTTGTTCTTTAGTGAACAGTTCTGCTCTTGTAGTATCTTTCTTCACAAAACAGGAAAATGGTACTGCCCTCCCTGATGTAGGGAGGAGTACTGCCAAGTAAAATGCACAAAATAAATAACTTATATTGAAATGCTGTCTACTGTAAATGAAATTTTCTTCTTTGCCATTACCATAAAAGATACTGAGAAGAAGCCGGGTGGTGCCCCTACAGAAATGTGACCTGATCTGTTCTCCATTTGTGTCTGAAGTTCTCCTTAATAGCTCAAGTAAATATCTAGACTGTTGGTACTGTTGCAGAACCAGTAAAACCAAAGGAAAAGCGCTAGGCTTGCTTCAGTTACTGAGTGCCAAAACAATGTCTTGTTTCACGCTTCTACTGTTATGATGTGCTGGAAAGTAAACATCCCTTTGTGTGCCTTGCCAAACTCAGTTTGGAAATTACTTTATAATTATGTAATATTTTTACATGAGCAATGAGTGGGACTTAAGCAAATACTTAAGGAATAAACCTTTGATCTGCAATACCACCAGTCTCTTAAAAACAGTTTTTCCTGAAAAATATTTGTAAGATTTTCAACCTTCACAGAAGATTGGGCAAAAATTAGCATCACTCTGGTTTATGCTTTTCTTGGCAATAAAAAGAAGACAGCTCGGTTCTGAAGTGGTGTGGGTTTTTTTTTCTTGTTATTATTTTATTTTTTAATGGAGGAGGAATTGGCATGGGAGAAGATGTATTGCTGCTGGAATCCAGGATACTGAAAGTTCTTTTAGGTTCCTGACTCTTGCCTTCAGGGAGTACGGCATTCCTAAAAGCTTTCTTGCCACAAAACAGGATAAATAAAACTTTTCATTATAAATTTCTGGAGTGGAAATGGGAGTCTTCCTGAGCTAAAGGCATGCTTTTTAATCTTTTGTTTTTAGTTCAATTATTTCAAATATCTTCACTGTTCGTGTCTGCAGCTGTCTGACATGCAGCCCCGGTGCATATTTTATAAAGTGTAAACTGAAAAGATTGCTCTCTAAACCCCACTGTGCAGATCAATGACTATATTTATTTTTCCCATACAGTTTTTCTGCTGGCTTTTAAATCTTTTTATGTACTTTAACCCTGTGTGTGTCATAATCTTATAAAAGATGCTCCTTGGAGATCAAAAATATTAGAAATGGTAATAAAGCTCCTATTTCCTGAATGTAAGGAGGAGAATATTTTAGGGGAAGACTTCCTGGCAGGGGAAGAAGAGGCGTTAAATGAAAAACCTTGGAATTTCATACTTGGTCACCCAAAACAAGTGACCTGACTCATTTTACTAAGACCTCTTGGGTACAAACTATTCTGAAATACAAAGCCTGACTGTGTGCGTGCAGTGGGAGGAGGGGTGAAGGTTTTTTTTATGCTTGAACGTCAACCTGGAAGGCTAATCTTAGTCTCCCATTCCTTAATTCTAGTTGTGTTCTTCTGTGTTTATTTATTTATTTTCAGATCATTGTTTAGTAAATAGGTAAAGCTGTTTCTGGTTTCCCATCTGGATGAAATATGTTCTTGTGTACCAAAGTAGGTCATGAAGTTAGACTTGTGTGTAACAGGGAGGGTTTATGTACAGAGAAGTGGCTGTTGCCTCTGGCTTAATTGGTTACCTGTCACTAGCAAAGCTGTGGCAGCTGCTTCTGCTTCGTGATTAACATGAGCTATAAATGTATCAACTTAAACTACCACCAAGGCTTAACTGGGGTGGCTGATAGAATGCCTCTTTCCTTCAGTAGTGGCAGGCCAGCAGTGTGCACGTGGTCACCTCCGATGGGTTACCTGGCTGGTACCTTGCTGAGCTGTCGTGACTTGATCGCTTTTAGCTTTGCGTGGCTCCTGTGCAGGTACAGGTCTCAACAGGGTTTCATATGTGCCTAGTTGCAGTTACTGTACAGCTTAGCCTTAGAGGGATTGTGATAATTGTGAATGCTTCCTTGAACTTCTGAAAGTTTATACTCAAAACTGGCTAGATGGCAGCTTGAAAGTAAAGTGTCTTTGTCGGGTCAGAAATGTGAACACGTTTTTATTAAGAGGTATGTATGCTTCAGCAGATTTTGGCTTTGTACTTATTTGAAGCTTTCCTATTCACTCATGCTTGCTTTTATAAATCCTATTTTAAAAAAAACCCAAGAAAATGATATAGTAATTTCAGTTAACTACTTATATTTCATAAAAATGTCTCTCTTAAATGGTTCTGAACCTTCCTCATTTACATAAAAAAATAGCAGTTATGCAAGTGTTGGGTTGTTCGCTTTAGGGAAATTAAACTCTGCAGTCACTTCTTTAGGAGTCTTCAGCTAATTCCACCTCAACATAATCCAGGCTCCGTCTCGCTGGCTGTAGCGTTGAGGCTCTATCTTGCATTCTGTGAAAGCTTGCTTTCGTGGTGGCTAATGATGTACTATCTGTTTCCTGCTCCCAGGAGATTTACTGAGCTAAAACACTATAGCGATGAACTGCAGTCTGTCATATCACACCTTCTGCGAGTCAGAGCTGTAAGTATTTCCCATGTGTGTCGTGACAAATAGTATAATTTATTTCTAAGGCAGTATTTCTTCTTTCGTCCAGAGAACTGGTATATGTGCTCTAGAATAAGGGCAGTTTTGCCTGAGAGAGTCTGGCTCTGGAGCATGGGGCAGGAGATGGCAAGGGAGGGGGCACTGACTTTGTACAGATTTGAGGGGGAAAGAGTTCCAAATGTGGTGGTTGAGTTTGACAGTCATTGGAAGAGCAAACACGTGCATGTTGCTAATCTGCCCTCTCCCCTGATGGTCACATATCAGAGGGAGGTGTTTTAAAGAGGATCGAGATGTCTGCTTCTCTCTACTCAGCAGACAAGTTGCTTTTGCTGGATGTCTGGGCTGGGAATGGCCCTAAACCACAGTTTTCTGGTCAGACATATAATACTTTGTTTTCCAGAGCTTGTAGTATGAATCGTGTATGCTTCCCAGCACACTTTTTCTTTTTTTTGGCTTGTTCTTCGATCTGTAATGAATAATGTTCTCTCTAATGATGAGAACAATTATGTCATGCATCAAGATACTCTATGGGTTGAGAATGGAAGATTTCTTTTTTTTTTTTTAAAGTCACAAAAGGAAATAGAAATTACAATTCCAATAATGAGGAGCATGGTACTGCTTTTTAGTATGTTCAACAGGGATTTAATTTTTGATGGAAACTGTGCAGCAGAGAGGATGGTAATTGATTGCCCTGTTGAGCTGAGGGTCTTGAGAGGATTAATCACTGGAGTTCTACTGACAGTGCCTTTCTCTCAGGGCTGTATACTCAGGAGATCTGTTGGGCAATTTGCTTACGTTTCCTTTTTACTGCTTTGACAGACCAATAACGGTAACTCTTACTGAACTTCAATCTCATTCATTGGTACATCACAATTACAAGGGCATTACCTGGATTACAAGTCACACTTCAGAGTGTACATGTGGTCTTTTCTTCTGAGGTTGTTGCCAGCATTGCAGTGCTGGCTGCAGCAGGTACTGACTCTCCAAACAGCTGAAATGACATATCTAGCTTGAGCAGTAAGTTCTGCGATGGATAGCTCATTTCCTTTCCTCTGTTTCGCTGAGCTGGATGGAAAAATCAAGTCACTTGTTGGAATTTTACCGAAGCTTTCCCTGTAGTCTTGGTGACAGGATGGACTTTTGTCTTGCCATGTATATGTTAAATAAGCAACTGTGTATATAAATTTGGCATTATTCGGGTAAAGGAGGCTATACCTTACATCTGGTTATCAAAAACTGAAGGTAACTCAATTATTTGTGGTCCCCACAGGCATATCCTATACATGGGCACTTCCAAAGAAATACTTGAAATGTTACTTTTCAGTATAGCCTTGACTGTGACTTCAAAGACTTAATGCAGTTGATTTTTTCCTTCAGTAGTGGCTTAGATTAGATTTAGGCCTAATCTTTTTTACCTGTATAAACCATTAAGGCTTTATCTTGAAGTTTGTATATGGGTTTTCACAAAGCAATTTACTTAATGTTGATGACCAAAAATTGACTCTAAATAATGTTTTAGAGGGTAGCAGATCGGCTGTACGGTGTCTATAAAGTCCATGGCAACTATGGAAGAGTATTCAGGTAAGGGTTCATCCATGTTTTGAATATGTATGTAGAAAGAGAGATGTGTATATATAGAGAGAAGGTAGGGAATTATGTTGTTATGCTTTTGGAAAGTATATCTGAAACATTTAAATGCCTGCCTTGAAAAACTTCATATTGCAGTTCTAACGAGATTTCTGTGTTGAATATAGTGATCTCTGGATTTGCTGAGCTTAGTCTCAAGTGGAGGACTTTAGCTTTTTGTTTTGTGTTCCAGACCGTTGGGGCTTTTGTTGTTGCACTGGCATTCTGTTTCTTCCAAAAGTAACCTACTACCTATTTTCATACCTATTTTCATATTTTCAGTTGTCTCTGAAAAGCCTCTAGGTCCTTTTAAGAGTTAAAAATCAACAACTATATCTGTCCAATTTTAGTACCTTTTTAAAATGAATTTGCCAATCGTTTTTTGATTTATGAGTGAATTGCATACTCAAGTTTTCCATCTCACTGGAGAATTAAAGAATCTAAACTTCTGGTTAAGGGAAACCTCCTGCTTCTACACACTGTTCAAGTGCTAAATTTAATTCTCTGGGTTAATGGATTGCAGATGTCTTTCTCATTGGGGGTTTTAAAGTGAAATTAGGTGTAGTTCTGTAATAACACAAAGACAAACAAATGTCAACATCAGCAGTGTGGAATGTTTATGAAAAAGTGAAGGACAGAATAGATGCATTAGACATAAATTATGTGAAATATAAAGGGACCCCTTCCTTCTTTCTTGTAAAAAGAGTTGTGGATGTAATTCTTGTAACTAAGAAGTCTCACAAGGTTTCACAAAGCTAAGAACACAATTAAAATTGCAGTGTACATACTTGGGTGTCCAGAACAAGACTCTTGCTGTCTTCATTGTAGCTCTGCTTCCTTCTTTATCTAAATGACCTCACTAATGGGAATAGATAGTAGTGGTAATGAGAAGGTTGTAAGTTGATATGTTTTTTAATGAACAGAACTAAACAACAGTCTACTATGAAAACAGAAAACAACATACAGCAAATGGTTTCAGGAGCAGTAATATGCTTGCAAATGTCAAATCCCACTTTCTGGTTTTTGGAATGAGAGGCTTCTATCTGATGTGTTGCAAGTCTGGAAAACTCAGTTTCCTCTTGACGAGCATGTTAGACCAAATTCTGTTTTAGAAAGTTCCCTCTCCCCCCCCCTTTATTTTAAGTGTTAGTATTTATTTCTTTTAAGTGAGTTTTAGCTATTTAAACAAGACTCCTTCTGCTCAAAACCAATCCCAAACCAAGTATATTTGTGAGGATGAGTTTAGGTGGCAGGGACAATTGTTTAACAGAGTACTGTAAATAGCCTTGCCACATTGTCAGTGTTGCTGCTCAGAGGAAGAAACCAGTTTGGCCAAGTCTAACTTTGAGGCAGTTTCCCTTCAGGTGTCACCTGGAAAGAAACTATATACAGGATGCAGCTTATTAACTTCCCTTACCCTTCATGTGTGATGTTGTTTCTCGTTTGTTTTTCCTACAGTGAGTGGAGTGCAATAGAAAAGGAGATGGGGGATGGGTTGCAGAGTGCTGGCCACCACATGGATGTGTAAGTACTGACTGAATATCTGATAGTTTGATGTAAGCCAGATGTAGAACTCTCCCTCTTTCCTCTCTTTTCCCTCAACCCCCAAGTACATACAAGTAGTGCACTGAGAAAGTTGGGGGTGCGTTGTTTTTAGGTATACAGTGTTTCTGTGATTTTGGATGCAGGCACAATTTTAGCATCCATGTACTGTATTAAGTAGCTCAAAAGGTCTCAGGAGAACCAGAGGGGTTTCTTTTTTTATTATTATGTTGAAATTGTAGAAGTGTTTGGAATTCTTCCAGTTTTTCTTTTAAGCTACTATGCGAGAAACTGGTGGAATACAACTTTAATGTACTGCAGACCTGATGAGATCCGTTTGGTTTTGATAGCAGCATTTTGTACCATGCAGTAGATGGTACACAGATTTGGACTTAATTACAGAAACTTAAGAAATTTAATTAATCAGCACCAAAACTCCAATGGATTCTTGAAACAAATACTGACTGGATGTAATAAAGTAGAGAATCCTCCCTCTTTGCATCTTTAGAGTCAGTTGGCAGAGTATGCGAAGCACAGCCTTCAAAATAAGAGTCTAGCACTTCAGAGAGCTCACAGAAGTGGTATTCTAGGCTCATGCTTTCTGCTTTCAGGTAGTCATATACAGTAAGCGAAACAGTATAATTTCTCATCACTCTGATTCCTCTTCTATAATCGCATGGTATAGATAAGTAACAACTCCAGCAAGAGACGGAAGCTGTTTGACACTTCTTCATACAATATTTTTACTGATAAAGTGTAATTTGTGTGGAAGTAGAGTTATCAGTTTTAGTTTACAGTGCAGATTTACATATGTACTACTGCCTGGTTGTTATCGGTGTTATGCTTTGTCAAGTGGAAGAGTTTGAAAAGCCATGCCAAACTCTGCCCTCTGCTTTTTCAGAATAATTCTGTTTTTATCAGATCTTTAAGAATTTGAACCCCTCTGAATAGTTTATTCACACTTCTGTGTTTTGGCTAACATGGTGGTTTGCACGCAAAAAAAGCTGTAATATTTTTTAGGCAGAGCGCTCTGGGGAGAATAAAGAAATGCAGAATGCATTCTGCTTTCAGAAGAAAGTAATTGAGGTAGAGGTGGAATACAACATTAAGCACCTATTGCAGTATGCAGAAATTGAAGAGATTATGAAAACATGGTATAATATAGAGGAGTTAAGGAGGCACAAGTAGGTTTTCAGTGGTTCAGATACACCACTCTAAGATGTCAAACACCTGGAAATGCATAACCAACTAAAAGAAGTGGGTCTCACTTCTCAGTCAGGAGGCTGAACCCTCTCCACATATCCGAGATGTTCAATATTTCTGTCTGTAACATAGGGTTAAAGATCCAGAGTAATGGCAGTGAGTTTCTGGGTAACTTTAATCACTGCATGAAGTCTGAGGTAGCTTTCATTCTGTCTTCTCTTCTGCTCTGGCACTCTCGTACAACAATAATCTCTTGGTGACAATCAAGCAAGAAGCAGCAGCTGTGAGATTCAGGAACTCATTCAGTGACCCATGTGGCCTCCTACCAGTAAGGATCATATCTATGATCTCTTGAAAGTATAACTTACCAGTCCAGTTACCATTCCCATAACATTAGACAGGAGTTCATTGCAACAGAAAGCTACTTCAAGAAGGTTGCCTAGTATAGATGTTAAACTTAGAGAATAATTTAATTATTCTCTATCTACCCCATATGCTGTAGTTTTTACTAGATGTTTATTTAAACTTTTGAGTTGTTATTGTTTAGTATGATCTAAAACTGCATAATATTTGGAGAAGGCATCCCAAAGCACCTCTGGGTGTGTGTTGTATAACAGGATGAGGCTTGCTAAAGTGATAGAAAGCAACAGAGTATGCTGGGAAAGTTTGAGTGCATGGCTGTAATTCTGTCATTTAAAAGATGAAAGAAAAAAATGCCAGACCTTTGACTTCTGTCCTTTATGCTATTAATGAGTGACCCTTTATCTCTGTATCAACTAGACTGTCATTACAGGTGGAAGCAGTCTAAACTAAAACAGGGGTTTAGCTGATAATTCCCATGAAGAGTGGGAACATATTAGGTACCTTTAGAACTTACTGCAATGTTTCTCTTTCAGATTTTCCCTGGTTTGTCTACCTGCTTAGGACAAACCAGTATTTGAACTTCAGCTTAGGCAGTCAGAAATACAGCTTGTCTTACTACTTTTTTTTTCAAATCAAACCTAAGTGTCATTATGAAAAACCTGTCTAGGTAACGTGGGTTTTTGTTTTTTGTTTTTTTTTTTTTCTGTTTGTTTTTTTGGAGAGTTGTTCTGCCACAAATGAGCTCTAGCACTGCTCTAAACTTAGAACTTACTTGAAACTGAAATGTGGTCCATCTGCTGCCCTGAGAAATCTAACCACTATACTAAAATTATTGCACTTCAGAACTTAAAAATAGAGAGGGTAAGCTACTTATGACCTGTGTGGCTGCAGGATTTTTTCAGAACAAGTATATTTTTCAACAGTTTGGACTACTTCCTTACTTTGATTCATAATGTGAATTCTTGTTCTGCCTGTTCTTTTATCCCTTCTACTTAAACTGATCTGCCGTTGCTGGTCACTTCATATGTTAATATTTATCTCCAATAGCCTTGGTAGGGCTTTTCCTGGGTGTGCCATGTCTTTGATTTCACAGAGCATCAAAACAACTCATCTTGCTTGCAAACTTACAAAATTCATACTTGAACAGATGGGCATGTCTACAACTTTTCCTCAGGCTCCGCATTCTGCCAGTTATTCTGCAAGTAGCTGCTCCCTCTCTGAAGAGCCTTAGTTCTCATGCCCTACTGAGCCGGCTTGAGGATGATGGTAACTTTCAGCAGGATTGTCTCCCTTAAATTCCCAGGGGTCTAAGCAATATTATTGTTCCTTTTAGAGCTTGCAGGAGGGATTTCTTGTTCTCTCTCAAGTTACGTTACCAGTTCCCTTTCAGCTTCAGACTCTGCCTCTTCTTCCATAGAGCCAGTTACTGGAGAGGCACAGGAAGAAAGGGGAAAACTCAAACTTTGCAAAAACTTTAAAGCCAAGAGGTGCTGTAATTAACATTTGGGTTGTGTTGTGCTGGTCCCTAGATAACCATGGACATATGCTCGCTTCAGAGAGCCTGCAGCTGTGCAAGGGATTGCCACATACTTGAGAATCCAGACTGAGTTGGCAGAATAGATGAAGGCATTTGTGATGGGATCTCATTCATTCTGTTTACCTCCAGTGGCACACGCCCTGTATCGCTGGCTAAAGTGGCATCCTGTTTCTGTCACTGTGCTAAGTGAGATGTGCAGTTACCTCTTAGCTGTAGGCCTGTCCCTGCAAATGTGTCCAAGCACAGTCATCTCGGTTAGTGAGAAATACTGTCCAATTAGCAATATAAACTAGAAAAAGAAAGTGCTTTTTGCCATTTTTAGGAGACATCAGCCTGAAGGACGAAACTCTTAGTGAATGCAAAAGCTGTGGAGTTGGTCCAGGCCCTTGTACTTCAGATTTCTCCCTAAAAGGCAGGTTTAAACTCCTTGTTGCTCTGAACTGATATGCCTGACTTACACAGCAGACAAAGCAACACACTTTCAAGGAGCTGAAGGACTTAATGTGTGCAGAGCACCACTGTGAGTTCTGTTGTACTCAGGCTGAATAACGAACAATGAAAGCACCTTTTAAAATACTGCCTCTTTGCTTTTCAGAAGGTATGATGTTCACGTTCCTATGCCTTAATGCTTTAAGCCTTGCAGGATTTCTTCTGCACCATATCCTTTTTGCCTTGGTGCTGTGTATTGACAGTCCACGAAAGAAAAGGAATAAATTGTTTTCCTTTCCTGTAATAAAAACTGCCTCGTCTTCAGCAGGAAACTTATAAATAGATCTTGTAGTAACAATCGAAGAAACAGGCCTGCAGAAGTGTTTATATTTGCTGATTCAGAGCTTAATTAAAAACAAAGGAAAAAGCCCTTTTTAGAAGTGCTTTTCAGTCGTTTACTTTGTGACTGGTGTTTCTGTCAAACAGGTGTCCTCCCTTGTTACCATATGTGTAGTCCTTAAGGGTTAAATTAAGGAACCTTTTATTTAACCATGACTGTTTTTCACCAGATACGCAGCTTCTATTGATGACATACTGGAAGAGGAGGAACATTATGCAGATCAGCTGAAAGAGTATCTCTTCTATGCAGAAGCACTAAGGTATGTACAGAAGTGTATAGCTTAAATGGAAGCTATAGTCCTTTCCTCTAACTTTGTGTGGATGTTGAATTTAGTTTGGTATCCTTTTCTGCCCTCTGAGGAGTACAAATTTCAAGCTGTGGAATCTCCATGTTCTCACCTCTTATTTTGCTTACTCATATTTGATTGCCATGTGGGTGGCAATAAAAATTAGAACTAAGCTGATCAATAGTGAAATGACAGAAATGTTAAAATCTGTATACTGTGGAAGGTAATGCTTTTTATTCCTCTGGTTACACCGTTTCCTTGGCTTCTGGTGTAATAGTGCCCCAATGTGCTGAAAGCTTCAGCTTTCAAATGAGATAGGCCAAACAGGCTGCTACAGCCATTACAAATTCCAGCAAGTTTCGAAGTCCCCTTATATAACTTTCATCTGCTGTGCAGTATTGTGCAGCTAAATACTGAGGGTTTGTGTTTTGGTTTTTTTTGTTGGTTTTGGTTTTTTACATTAACCTTTATAGGGCGGTCCTCCCTTACAAGCGTGGATACAAAAGCAAATTGCTTTATGCTGTAAGATTGCACCTAAAGCTATTGTGCTCTCCACGGGCTGGCTCTGGACCTCTTGGAGAGGTTCGGTAGTGCTGTAGAGAATCGGGTTGGCGAGTGTGATGGCTGCTGTGTGGGAACCCAGAGTGCAAGTAGCTTCTCCTGGGAGACGAACGTGCATCCGGCCTTGGAGTACGGATGTAGCATCATCAGCCCACACAGGACTGGGACTTACTGCAGGTGGTCAGAGGAAACTCTCCTCTTTTCCAGATGAAAGGCGCTATATGAATCCAGGAGCACAGTTTCTTGTTTCATTGTTTAAAAAATAAAATGTAAAGAATTTTATGATTGACTGATGCATTGCTGCTGTGACAGGTACCATCTCCAGGTACCTTTTGTCATAGTTGTGATTTTTCTGTAATATATTTTAAATAAAACTATTTTGCAGTGGTGTCCTTAAGTAGGTGGTAGGGCTCGTGTTGCTGAGAGTGTCTCGGAATGAGTCTAAAAAGAGGAGCAGAAGAGCATAATGCTGCTGTACTGAGAACTTTCTTTATACTTCGATCCAAGCTTGCTTAACTACAGCATTTGCAGAGTTATGCATTCTGTGATAAGGCTGTTGAATTCGAGCTAGATAAATAACTGAATGTGCTGCCTGCCAAAAAAAATCATGATGCCATTTGTAAAGTTTAAATGCAGGGAAACGTAACAAAACAATTATGTGACAGATCTTTCATTGCTTACTTTTCAGGGCAGTTTGCAGGAAACACGAATTAATGCAATATGACTTGGAAATGGCTGCACAGGACCTAACATCTAAGAAACAGCAGTGTGAGGAGCTGGCAACAGGAGTGAGTCTTTCCACTTTCTTCTCCAAAATGCCTTTTTTTCTTTTTTTTTTTTTTTTCCCATTTGAGCCAGGTTACTTAGAATGACATTTAAATGGCACTAACATGCTGGCTGCCATTTATGAGAAGCAGTATCATATGAGCTGTAGGCATCTGAGGTTTAAAGTAGCTTGGTTCTTGGTGATATAAGCTGTTTGTACCAAACCTTCTTTTATTGAATACTGAGCAAGTAAAGGGTTGCAGGAAATATGACCTGAGCAGAATAACACAAACAACTCTATCCTAAAGATCAAAATTCTGAAAGGCTTCCTCTGCCTTTTGAAAGGTTTTTATTACTGATATGTGGCTAGTCCCTTTTATATGGAAGATAATGTTACTTAAAACATTATCTTAAAGTGGTAACTTTAAAAAAGTGTTTAGAATTCTTAATATTGCTGTTGGATCTATTGATGCTCTGTATGCAACTACTTTATGGCTTTTCTTTCTCATACAAGACTTAGGTTCTTTCCTACTTCAGTAAGAAAATTGCTCTGAAAGGTTACCCATGTCAGTGCAATGACTCGCGTATGGTCCAATCCACAGACCAGCCTGCATGTGAAATTGAAGGTGGAATTACTTCTTCCTCACTCTGCTCAGTCTAATGTGAGCCCCCATACCTTCTATAGCTACTTATCAATGGGACATTCATGAAAGGGAAGTTAAAGCCAAAAATCAGCTGAATATCAAGAATAAGCCCAGATGCTGGTAAAAATCACATGACTTGTGGCTGTGCTCAAGAATCCCAAACCTAGAGTGTCTTTGTTTTTTGTAGACTGTGAGAACATTCTCCCTGAAAGGGATGACCAGCAAGCTCTTCGGGCAGGAAACCCCCGAGCAGAGGGAAGCCAAGATAAAGGTTCTAGAAGAGCAGATACAGGAGGGAGAAGAACAACTTAAGTCTAAAAATCTGGAGGGCAGGTAAATGGGCTTGACTTTTTCAAAGAAAACACAGGGCTTGTCTTAGCAAAAGTCCTTGACTGGATGCTCTTGAAGGTGTTTGCGTTTTATAAGTGTTTTTAATATATTCTTGGTGTTTATGAGCTGTCTATAAAAGCTCCTGTCAGCTGCAAGTTGTGAAATAAAGTACAGTACATGCAGTTAGCTTCTGGTCTGAGTGTACGGCTTATGTAAAACTTGATGACTTTCCCAGTTACTGAGTCCACTCTAATGGCTGACTTGCATGCTTTTATGTTCAGCTAGTAATATGTTTAGCAGGTGGGCTTGTAGGTCTGCAACTGAATAGCCTAAGACTCCAAATTTCTGATTTGCTTCAAATATAGTATTTAGTTTGGTTGATGTGTATGGGTCCTGAGCTCATATTCTGCAACTTCTCATATGGGAGACAACTGACTCCTGTTTGACAGAGGTTAGAAGTTCTGGTGAGTTTTGTTCGAGTAACTGCTTCTTGGTGCTCTAATGAAATTTTCTTCAGGAATGCAAACATGAAAAATAGGAACTAACATTCTAAAGCAATGTGATTGTGTCAGAACACGTTCAACGTATAACACAAGGGGTAAACGTGGTATCTCCTAATATGCTAGGATTAGAGCTGGAAAGATTAAGACTAGTTCATGAATAGGTCAAAACAACAAGACGCTCAGTAAATGCAATTTCTTAATCATTTTGACAGAAGTACTGGAGATCTGCTTTTGTAGCTCTGGAAGCAATTTTCAAGTGAATACTTGCCTTGTATGTATAGTCCAGCACAAATGAAAGCTATGAATTACAGAAATCTGCCTCCATTTTAGTTAAGGAGACCTGAAGACACATCACCAAACCAACAAAATTAATTCCTGAAGTGAATTTTCCAAGTCAAATTTACATTGTAAATGTTTGTTGTACTTGAGTGTCTCAAATCCTGATGACAAGTGAGTTTTCATGTTGGAAAGACCAAGATTCTGACTTGACAATTGACAAAGAAATGTGCAGTGTTGTATGCTGAATGTTAGCATAAAGATACTTAGTTACCCCAACAGGATCCAAGGAGGAAAAGTATATTCTGTATTATGCTGGTTCTATGGCAGTGATGCTTACTGGGAAAAGAAAAAAAAAAAAAAAAAAAAAAAAAAAAAAAAAAAAAAAAACAAACACAAAACCAACCAAACAACCCAATACATCCTGTGAAACCGATTCTCTAGATTAAAAACCTTAAGAAGAAGATGGAGAATTAGGTGGTAGTGCCAATTATAAAATGAGGACACTGTGGGATGCATAATAACTACAGAACTTGGTTTACTGTCTGAAAGATGGAGCACTTCGTCATACATAGCTTCTCTGCTGAGGGTTCAGAGGAAGGAAGATCAGCTGAGGATGCAACATGTAAAGCACTTACTAACAGAAATATTGCTTTTAATTCCAGAGACTTTGTGAAAAGTGCCTGGGCTGACATTGAACGGTTTAAAGAACAAAAGAACCATGATTTGAAGGAGGCGCTTATAAGCTATGCTGTTATGCAGATTAGCATGTGCAAAAAGGTACGTTTCTGAAAGGCCAGGTTAGTGTCTATATTGTATCAGCAGGGGATCAGATGCAAACTTTGAATAACTAGGAACGTTGCAGTCACAGAAGGTTGGAAGTCACTAGCGTAAAACCTCCCACCTCTTCTGTCCTACTCTAACTCAGTCACATGTTAATGTTGATACATAGTAGGCAGTGTGGTCCAATTCCAGTGTGGTCTCTGCCTTACTCTTGTGTGAAGTTCTGTGGGACTTCTTTGTAGTCTTCTGTGGAAGAAAGTCTGTTGATGAGGTTTGCAAACAAAGTATCTTTCTACCTATTGTTTCTTAACTTTTTTTAAAGGGAATTCAAGTTTGGACAAATGCAAAGGAATGCTTCAGCAAGATGTGATTATCTGGAAATGAATTCCTCCTCCAAGTGCCAGAGAACGGAAGCACAAATGTATAACACCAATGTTAAGTTGCTACATGACTTGCATATAAATCATGAAATAAATGACTTGAGTGAATAGTTTTTCTTTCTGCTGATTGTAATTGTTAATAAAGGACAAAAAGGACATGTTATTAAATGTTTAGCCCTGACTGCCACTTCTGTGGCATGTTTTATATGTGGTAGCAAATAATTCAGGGGTAAAAGAGTTACTGAAAACTACAGCTCTGTATTGGGGCAAAGGTATAGGGAAAGTTATCCCAGAAAGTATGAACTGAACTATTCTGAGACTTGTGAAACACCATGCTCTGTAATGTGTAGATCACTTCCAGATGCCCTTCTTTTCAGCCGTTGCTGCTTAGAATTTGTAATGCTCAAGGGTGCTTTGGTTTTATAATGGGACACACAGTTGTGTTCTTGAGGTCTACACCATAAGAGGACAAAAAATGAAATATTGTAACAGCTAGGGTTCATATTTAAATGCCTTTGCATGTCCATAGAGAAATGTGCTTTTCGAGAGTTCAGGTTAAGCAGTCTCAAGCTCCTGAGATGTTTGAAACTCTCTACAGTAGAGGTGGTGTACAATGGTTTGATACAATATTCTGCATTTACTGGTTCCCACTTAAGTTTTGATATGGGCATTGATTTCTTATCAAACTTCTTCCTGCAAGTAAAGGAGACTGGTGGTCCAGCTGAGCAGCAAAACCAAAGTCAAAGCTGGTAGGAAGCGGATGCAACTTCTGTTTGGTTGTTTGGAACCTGTTCACACTAGATGTGAATCTGGCCTGTGGTACCTCTTCTTGTAACTGAAGCGATTTGGTTCCTAAAAGAATAGTTCTTAATGAAGATGTGGAATAAAAAACCTGGTGCAACTTCTGTAGTACTTAAGAGCAGTGATGTGCAGAATCCACGATGAACCAAGGTGTCTGTTTGGCTCTTGTAATGATGTTTCTGTATGTGTGTGTGTATGTGTGTGTATATACACACCAGTATAATATGATTTGCAGTTACAGGTACTTGCATTAAATGTTTCCAATTATGAAAAACACTCACCACTGTCGAATATTGGCCTTTTTCTACATACTTAAAGTTCCTGAAGTCTTGTGGAATTTGTCAGACTTGATTGCTAGTCCTAAAGGAAGCTTTGTAATATTCTGTTGAAAAGTGTATTTAATTATTCTGAATTATAACACTACTCAGATGTTTTTTTTTTTTCAAAAGAGATACTCCAGGAAGTCCTTAAAAGTTTTTTTGATAAATTATCAATAACATAGTTACTGATATGTCCCATGTTACTTTTGTCTCTGCAGCATTTCTTTTCTATAAAACCATTGTAAAGAATTCGTAGGCCTGGTGTACACTACAGCTTAAAACTCTGAAGTAAAATGCTGGTCACCCTGATATCCTATGTTGGCTTTCTCAAAGCATATGACAGTGACGCTCCTGGCTGAGAGATGATGTTGGGCAGAAAGAGGTCTCTCCAAATAACATGTACAAGGAGAAGTGTTGTTCCGTTCAGAGGTTGCGGTATCCAGTTCCGATACAGGCTGAAGGACTCTTACATTCCAAACCAAGAAGTTGCACACTTGATGTATTCAGTAAACCTTCTAAAGGAGTGGTGCCTTAATACAATACCGTGAGGCGCTCAGAGTAGGTATTTTTCATGCACTTTGATTTTTTGGTAGATCTTTCTGGTGCCTCTTTCCACATTCACTTGCTGTACAGCTTATTAAATGTATTAGTATGCCTTTTTTCCTTGCTAGTTGTACTAAATTTAAGAAGGGAACAAAACAGTTCTTGTAAGTTTTGTGCCAAATAAGCTAAATAAAATTGCTCTTTGATATTTTTGTTATGTTGTTTTTTGTAAAAATTCTGTCTTCCTGATTCTCACAACTGCTGTGCAATTTCTTGAGATCGGTTCTTGTCCATTTTAGGTCTCAAATGGCCTCCAAACTTGGGTTTAAAATTTCAGAAGTAAATTGCCCACAACTAGCTTACTTGCCTTTTAGGTGAAGAACATAGTGTTAAGGCCAAACTTAGATGCTTGTTACAAGCTAGCTTTGATCTCTGCTTTGTTTTTGCCCAAACAGAACTAGCTGTCTGAATTTCCTGCATGTCTTCATCTAGGTAAGAGAAGATGCATTTGAAAAGGGTTTGCGCTGCTTGACAGAAATTGGATGAAAGGTGGGTTTAAGGATAATTTGCAGTAACTTATTTCTTTTACCTCTTATTTGCGGAAGAGCATTGCATGTGGTCTGTGTACTTGTGGATCTTAACAAACAGGGAAGGTTTCTCCCCTCTGTTAGCTTTTTAACTTTTTAAGGGGAAATAATACAGTTAATGGCTGTTTCCATGTGGTTAATAGAGTCCACGTGACAAATGCACACTTGTGAAGCGTGGATTTTTCCAGCTACGGTGCAGATTTAACTTCTGTAACTTAATCCAACCTACCTCAGTGAGCTCCCTTCAATTATCCAGTAAACATCAAAAATTGGTGGAAGGCCTTGAGAATAATAGCAGGTAGGTAGACCATTTTAACTTAAATCTCCACAAAACGCTTGTATATGAAAGAGTTTACCTGCGTGGATCATCTGATTTGCTGATGGCGCTGTCGCTTCTGTCCCAGGCAGCTTTGCTGGGTGGATTATCACTGCTCATGCTGTCCCTGACCTTCCCCGTTGCGAGCAGGACCTTGACTTGTCAATACATTTTAGTTGCTACTATTGTCTGCTGCTGAAATGTAGCTAGGGTAAGGGAGCCAGCTGAAATGGAAGGATAAAGTATTTTTATGAACTCTCTTTTTTTTTTTTTTAATGTTGTATTATTTCAAAATGTTGTATTATTTCAGTATCTGGCATGTCAGCCAAAGCAGAGTTAACCTAGCAGCTGTGTGCAGGGACTGCCTTGGCAAGCGCAGTGCAGATCTTGGAGCTCGGGCCCACGCTGAGGAGCTTGCCTCGCGCAGGTGAGCCAGAGGAGAGTGGCAGCTGTAGCCAAACGCAGGCAGAGCCAGCGGAGCAAGGCTGAGGTCCCAGAGCGGGGCTGTGAGCGCTGCATCCTAGGAGAGACCTTATTTTCTTGTATGACACTCTCTACCACTGAAATTCTTTTATGCGTTTTGGTTGAAGAAACAAGAAATGCTTTCTCATGCCCCTCTAAAGGATTACAGGGAAGGAAGTTGTCTTAATTCCCTGCACCCCTACACTTGCCATGCAATGCCAAGGCAGGGCTCTAATTCGTGTTTCCTTACGCCTGCCTGTTCTGTGCATCCCTGGTGTCTGTCTCGTATTTGCTGCTAGAGCTCTGTGGGGAGGCGTGATCCGTGTAATGAAAAACCTCGGACAGGGAGGGGGCTGCTGTAGAAATAATGCAAAGGAAGGAAGCAAGCGGAGTGAGACCTAGTTAACACGGGAGCGTGGGCTTCAGTGCCAAATCCAAGTGCATCACCAGCAGAAGCAGTCACCTGTGTAAGCAGTCGCTTTGCTGCTGCTGCAGAGTTAACGTCCGCCCTGAGCCCTGAGCCCGAGCGCTCCTGCCTGGCAGGTGCCCTCCCGCTCCCCCAGCAGGGCTGGGGATTCTCGGGGCAGGGGTATCTTCCAAAGGATGGGCACTCTTGATCCAACTCCTGCAGAGACCTCGGCACTGCAGGAGAGTAACTTGTGGGAGCTGCTTCCCTCTAGTGGGTGGCCACCGGGGAGGGTGGGATGCTCGCTGCGGCGGTGGTGGCCAGAGAAATGTCTCTCCTTCCATGGCAGAGGCTTCAGCGTGCCCCCAGCTGCCACCGGGAGGTTTTACATACATCCCCCGGCGGTGAGTCCCTCCTGCCTTGGGCAGTCTGGAGACCCTCGAGAGCCTGCGTGAGCGAAGGGTTGTGACTCTTTGCTGCCATTTTCTTGGTGTGATACAGCGCTATCAAAAGGATTTTGCAATTGTGACTTTTGTAGGGTCAAATGCAGAGGAGAAACCTTTTTTTGCTGCCTTTTAGTTGCTTTTGAATGGCTTACATAGACTGGCCTTCCCAATGCTGTACTTTCTTTCAAAAAAAAAAAAAAAATTTGTTTTGTCTTGACTGGTTGTAGAAGGTATCTAAACCACAAAACAAAGCCAAATTGGAAAGGATCTTAGGTGGATTTGGAGGAAACTAACTCCAGACAGCGAAAGTGCAGACTATTTGGAGGTCAGGGGGACGGTGCCATGCTGGGAGAGGCAAGGGGGGGTTAAGCTGCATGCACGTGAGGGCAGACAGGGTTTTGAGGAGAGATGCAGAAGAGGGTGAGGAGGTAAGGAGGAGAGAAGAGAAGGTGACCAGGCAGGAGGGAGAGCAGACGTGGGATGGGTGGAGGAACTGGAGAGGAGAACAGATGGAAAGCTGCCGTACCTGTGGGCTGTGCTGTGCAGGAGAAGGGGAAAGCAGCACAGCCTTGTTTTGGAGGGGTAAAAAAAAGCGAGGGAGGTGGAAACAGGAGATAAGGAAATTTCAAGAGGTGTCAAAGACACAACTATATAATACTCATGATAGTATAATGGTAGTATCTAGGTCTGAATTAAATTTGTGGTGGTGACTGAGGTCTTAAAGCTGAGTTCAACACTGATAATGGTGTAACATTTCTCTTGAGCTCAGAAGGAGACATTTAATTTTGTCTAATATTTTGTATCTATTTTTAATGTGATCGCTTTGAAATTTCTGAATAAATAAAAATAGGAGAAGAAGCTTCAGTCTTCAAAAACCCAGCATAAACTTTGTGGCCACCCTGATCCTGCAAACACCAGCATGATCAGCCATGTGATCTGGGGGCCTGCTGGCTGATGCAGCTCTAAAACAGGCTGCCCCACATACCACAAACATTCCAGGGACTACAGTTAATAAATAGCTTCTTCATCCGCAGTAAACATTTTCTGTTATCTGTATATATCGTGGCATATGATAACGCCTATTACGTTCTCTTCAGAAAGTAGCTGTAAGTGGCCACAGAAGATGAAAAGCGACTTTGTGGTGAGCCTCCCCAGGATGCTGAGGTGGAAAAAGATGCAGTCGAAGGGAAAACGCAACCCCGACCGCCCTCTTGTGGGTCTCCAGCTCGGGCTCGCAGGGGTCGGAATAAAACGGCGGCAGGAGGGAGGCAGATGCCACCTACTCCCCTCCTGCCGCTCAGAGGTGCGAGGGCCATGGCCATAGCCGCAGCGGAATGAGTGCCTAAGTACAACGGGATGGTTGTACTGGAACAGATATCCATGCAGGATTTAGCGATGAATTCTTGTGTTGCTGTAGGTTGCTATTAATAATACCATGTATTACACTGTGATTTGCAGCTTGCGTGC